>NC_138939.1:9627500-9970000 GCF_965226115.1 Aulonocara stuartgranti | reverse complement strand
TGACATTTTGGCAAAAGAAAAAAAAAAGAAAGAAAAAAGAAACATTTAAAAAATCAGGGATCATCCAAAATGTATGTATTGATCCTATTGATGCTGTGAATATCAACAGCAAATTGAAGTGGAAATCCAAACATTTGTTTTTGGCAAAACTTTGCGGGTAACTTGATACCAGCCAGGGTTAGGCACCTCCAAATGAAAGTGCTAAAAAATACTTTGAGCACCAATATCCAGTTCTGATCCTGAGGGAACTATAATTAACCAGTGTTCAATGGATATCATAAAGAATTCAATATATTTCTCTGGGCCACCACTAGAGGTAATGTACAGAGCTAAAGTGTACCAGTCTGTAAAGATTTTAAATACTACATACAATTGGCAGTCTTTAATCTTTTTGAGTTGTAAACTAGAAATTAACAAAACTATAAGCAGTTTTGATTGTGCATTAAAACCAGTGTTGGGAAGGTTACTTTTAAAATGTATTCCACTACAGATTACAGAATACATGCCCCAAAATGTATTTTGTTACTCAATGAGAGTAACGTATTCTGAATACATTCATGATTACTTAATATATTATCATGCTTTTTACAACTACATGAATGTACTATTGCTGTGTGATTTATTACATTTACTGAAGGTTATTCGCCATAGCAAAACTAGCTTTACTTTGTTGTCTGGGTCAACTTTGCTAGCGAGAGACAGAGAGAAGTGTTGAAAAGCTGCTCCAAAGGAACTTACTGTTTCGGAAGAAAACACGAACACAGTGTACAGTCGAGTCTTAAGCTTACTTACAACTGTGCTCATCAGGCACTCTTCTTGGCTACAGTGGTTATTATTATATTTACATGCTTCCATCTCCCGTTTCTGCTCGGTGACAACTCGTACTTGTATGAGTTGTCACTCGTACTCGTATTTTTGGTTTCCACCAGCGTGGAAACCAAAAATAAAGAGGGCATAGCCTTATGAAACAGGAAAATACCGCCATGTAATCCATTCATTTCAACAAAGTAACTGTATTCTGAATACCACCTTTTTAAACGGTAACTGTTACTTATATTTTGTATTTTAAATATGTAATGGTGGTACATGTATTCCGTTACTCCCCAACACTGATTAAAGCAGAACAATGCAAATCAAGTTCTCCCTTAGACCTAGCTGGTGTTCTAAACACAGTGGGTCACAATGATATCTTTTTAAAGTCCCAGAACAAGTACTTTGGTTTAGGTCTGTGAATCTTTATCTGGGCTAGACTGCTGAGGATAAGTCTCCTTTGACCTCAGTCGTTTGGCATGTTGAGCCACTCAATAGGACAGATTATAAAAGGTCTACACACCCGCCAACCTTCATAACATGCCATCATACCATTACAGTATTTGTTCTCATACATCCTAATGTTACTTCATGGAAAATGGATTGCTAAATGGTGGACCAAGATGCCAAGGAGAGCACAAGGTATTTTCTCATGCTGTTTATGCTGCTCATTTGTAACAAAATAACCTTTCCAGGTAACCTTGTCATTTTTCCATCACCAGTAACAGCTTCTTTCTTAAATTAGAACCCCAACAGTAACTTTTTTTTTTTTTTTTTGCTAGATGGGATGAAGAATTTGTCATAACCTTGTAGTTCTCCCTTGGTGACTGAATCCTATTTGAATCTTAAAAAGAACAAAATGGAAAATTCTGCTACACTTGGTAAATAATTAATAAGGAACTGCTAATTATAAAACAAAGACAAATGAGTTGAAAGTTTTCACTGGGGTAATATCATGATACAGTTAACTCAAACATGACCATTTATCTCAACAGTCTTATGGTTCTCTTGTGTTCAGTGCTTGTAAATTTTGATACGAGGGGTCAATAAGTTTTACCCTCCGGACAAATTAGCTAATTGACAAACACCATTATAAATAAGGCTCTTTAATGATATTTCCCAAATAGAATGACTGAATCAGAATGGTAATTCATAATTTTACTATGCTGTGACAAGTAATTTTTAGATGCACCATGCACCTTTAGATGATCAGGTGCATGGTACAGGCAAAAGACAAAAAAAACCAACAACTTCCTAATACTTTAGTAATGTAACCTTGAACACTTTAGTCTTTCATCATGGCTTACTTATGTGAATGTTGGCATTAGACCAATATCAGCATGGTTGATACTGGCTGGTCAACTTTTCCAGACTTGTATTATCATCACAAAGGCACTTCAGCGTCTTCTACAACTATCCATCTTTGATTAGACACGGTCACTGCTGCATCATGATGAGATTCGGTTACCTGGCAGTAATATCAGAATTTTAAATCCTCTTTTAGTTCCTTCACCTTGCCATCTACTATCTATCATATACCCCCTGCAAGGTCCAGGCCACCACAATGATGAGGAGGCTCCTCTGACCCATGTTGGTACAGCTGCCTCTTCTCCAGCCCCAGCCGGCAGCAGCAACAGCTGGAAAGACTGTGGCTTTGTCTGGCTCAGTAGGCCAAAAGTGCTGAGAAACTGATATTAGCCCAGCCACAGTGTCGAGCTGTGGTGCCATAAAAGGGCATCATTGGCTACCACTGGATCAAGACTAACCACGTTATGCTTTCATGAAACAGACAGAGCATGGGTTGCATAAGTGCTTTTGTCGGATAGTCTTGGTAAATAGTTGGTGTTGATATACACTTTGTGAATGAATGGATGATGGTTTGTCTCCACAGACCGTGAGACCAAATCTGCAAAAGTAGAGAAGCAGAACATTGTTCTGGAAAATTGTATAATTTTCAGCTTAGAGAAAATGCATCTTTTGTACGACCCCTATGAAAGCATTATAAAAATCAAGGGATCAAGAAAAGTACTGGAATGATGAGCTAAAAGTGTTTTTATTAAGATACTTTCCAGGCTGACAAGGGCACTTTTTTTAATAAATGGCCACTGTCTGACAAATACACTAATTAAAGAAATATTAAAATGAATGTCTTCAAATTAGCACCATCAGCTAGATGCAACAGATCATTTTATCCATCAGTGTTCTCTGATGCCAGGGTCAATATTAAGCCACATATCCACAGGCTCTCAAATATTTCAGTGTTTCAAATTAACAAGCGAACAAATTCACAGATTGGTTCATCGACTTCAGAAATGTAAAGTAAAGCTAGAATTAATTTATAAATAATATAAATAATAAAACCATAAAGAGATGTTTAAATTAAGGCTCTAGATTTTGAACAAAACCCAAAGAAAAAAATTACATTATACAGTCTTGGTGCGAGTGTGTTGTTAAAATTGAAATGTAATTTTCTTATAATTGTGAATAAAGAAACAAAAAAGTATTATCAGATAAGTCTATTTGTAATAGCCATTAGCTACTGTACGCATCAAGGTTATTGTCATTGCCTTGATAACTGTTAACATCTTTAAAACATCATCATTACAATATACAGGGAACTCTCATTTGCTACAAGCTTGTAGTCTTTCTTTCCCCTCTCCGACTCTCTGCCTTTCCCTCTCCCTCCCTCTACTTTCCTCTCTCCTGCTGTCACCTCTCACAGAGTCTGGCAGCATCAAGCCAGCTTGCATTTTAATTTGGCCCTGAAGTTACTTATTTCATTATCGATCATCCGTAATGCTGAATCAATGTTCATCTTGTTACGTGGGCCATACCCGTGTAATACAGTGATAGTGGGGCCCAGAGTTACTCATTCCTTTTACAAAGTGACTTTACCGTAAAATCAATGCCTTGTGTTACTGATACAGGGGGAAACTGCAGCAGATGGAGTGAGAGTGAGTGGGCAAGGAGGAAACAAAAAAATAAGCTACAACTCACCTTCAGTGCAGTATTGTTAAAGGAGCTCAAAGCATATCGAATCTCTGTTGTGTGAATATTGTGTTATGATACAGTAGTTCAAGCCAAAATTCCCTGCTAAGGTTCAATGTGGGAGTAATAATAGGAATGATACATAAAGAGTGATAGCATATCCATATTCAGCTGATAGCATTTTGGGTTTTTTATATTAGGGGCCATATGCGCTGCCCGGATTTTCAATGGGAAAGTGTAGCCCTTTTTCTGAGATTGGATTACTTCATAGTGTTAATGCTTTCTGGACACAAATAATGTTGGAAAAAAATGCTGAGTTCCTTCCAGATTTATGGAATAAGTGGAGATGCATTTGTTACCTAAATGCTGAAAGTTAAAAGCCTGCAATGTAGCTGGCTATGTCTATAGGAAAGCAATGGAAGTAAAGTTAAGTAAGAGAAGAGAAAAAGAAAGGTAAAGCTCATTTAAACTGTCCAGCCAAATCAACATAAAACAAAAATGAAGTTTTGTCCCAGGCTCACAGTTTTGTCCTTCTTCATGTTGCTTTATTTTGAGTCTCTACTCAAATAAACCAACAAGACAGAAAGAGAATTTGGAGAGATATGTGTGCATCATAAGAAAAGTATAAACTATATTCAATTATTATTAAAAATATTACAATAAAAATGTAATAAGTGGAAGATAGTGTTACTGATTCATTATCAAAGTCAATATATATACTAGTAGGAAAAACATTCATTATTTATATAAAAGTGCCATAAAAACACCAAGACAAGTACTGATACAGTATTTTGAAACATTTACACTCAGCCTATAATCCAAGCAGTCTGTGTGGTACTCAGAACCCTACACAAGCTTATATATTTAAGCTCATACGACTATGTACATTGTGCATTTTATAAACCCTATAAGCTGCTGGCTGCTTGTCCAAAGCTCTGTTCAGGGCCTGAATCTAAAATGGATCTCTCACTCAATCCAGGTGCTTAGACTGAATGACTGTTTAAATTTAGCAGTAGTCTACAACCTAAAGTTAACAAGTTGATGTAAAACATTTGCAAGGTAATGCATTAATTGTCATAACCCAGTTTAATAAGTTGCACTCCATTGACTATTAATTTGTTTCCAAATGGTGTGAGCAGAAGGAATGGTTCCAAAATGCTTTACTTTGCCAGTAATGCAAATCAAAGTTAGGCTATCTATTTAATATGCATGATTGCTTGGTGTAATGTAATTAAAATCCTACTATTTAAATTATCCTAACAGTAAAAAAAATTAAACTTTAAATGTATTTTCAAAGTACACTTGCTTCTGCTGCTAAGAACAATTAATTTTAGAAACTAATTCATTTATTGGATTAAGCTTCACTGTTCTTTAAACACTGTAAGATTTATTGGGCCTTTATTCACCCTAATGGGACATGAGTTTGAAAGAGTATATTTGGAGATTGAATGTGTTGCTCTGTTATTTTTTAGGTTACCAACAAATTTAGGTCTGAATCCATTGAGGAAAATTTTCGATTAACAACCGCTATGTTCCCAACAGCTAAAAATAATTGCTTTGTAATAAGGTAGGATAATAGCAGCACTCACTTTTATGAGTTACACTGACACTTACTTCCTATATTTGCCACTAATTTTCATAATTCTGATATATGTCACATATATGCAAGCATATATCCTCAGTAGCTTTCATTGGTGATTTTAGAAAAGCTATAAATCTCCCCACTGCACTGCATCCTTTACTGCATTTACAGTATACAGGTTCAGTAAAAAAAGAAACAAAAAAAAAAACTTGTGCATGCAAAGATGTGAAATTCCGGTCAGTCCTCACAAACTCTGGAAACTCCAGAGGAAGTTGACACCCCAAGAAATGCTTGTCAAGATAGGAACTGGTTTGTCAAGCAACTGAAAAAATCTCAACTCTGCCTCTCACACAAACAAACACAATACACACACACACACACTCCTCAACTTCCACAATGATCCGAGGGTCATTAATTCATTAATTACATTTTCTTTTAAAATCGTCAATCGTCACCCTAATTAACCGATGATCAGCAAGGGGTCCCTTAAAATTGATTCCATGTGCAATACGAGTTTTCTTCTTCTGTTTTTTTTCTGTCAACCAGGCGTTATGGAAAAGATCCAAATGTGTAATTTGAAGTGCCTCTGTTTGAAGCCTTTGATCTCGCCTGTTTTGCAGAGCCTCGGTTCGTCATTTGCGACGTGTCGCTGGTACTCTGTGTATTGCATGAGGAACTACTGTTGAGCGATAGGCTGTGTATGTTTGCTTATGAGAATGTGAAATTGTGTCATCTGCATAATTACCGTCAAAGAGCTCTCTACTAAACAGCCCTCAAGTCGCTTGTGTATGATTGCCCTCTTTTTACAGCACTTACAAATTAAATTGGCTCTAGCGCGTTCCCGGCATTCTTCCCCAAGTATTAAAGCATTTAAAATAAACTATTATTATTATTATTATTATTATTATTATTATTATTATTATTATTATTATTATTATTATTATTATTATTATTAACACTGACATTATTATTATGCATAAAATTATCTGCTTTTGCAGGTATATCGCTGTGCTTTGGCCTAGTACGCGTGTTTGCTTGTGTTTAGACGGAAGTCAAGCAGAGGTTAGTTTACTGTTTAGCAAGACTCTCTCTGTTTTTTTAGGAGAGAAGGGAGCAGCGTCTTAATGCTTTTATGGCTACGCCAGTTTCCCAGGTCGGTGAGAAAGTGTTAAGTTAGTGCGTGGTGTTTGATTTGAGGCAATAAATCACAGCCCTCGGTGTGGGTATAGAGGGGTGTGTGTGTGTGTGTGTGTGTGTGTGTGTGTGTGTGTGTGTGTGTGTGTGTGTGTGTGTGTGTGTGTGGCGGGTGAGTGGAGGGATGAGGGGGAAGGGGGGGTTCGAGTTAAAGTAGTCCGGGGATGAGACACGTGTCCATCCGGACTCTGGGTGCTGCTTAGCGGACAGCAGGAGACAGACACCTCGCTGGACTTTCTGGATTTATATCCTCACTTCTAACGTTCAGCTATTACGACTCTCTCTCTCTCTCGCTGGCTCTCTCTCTCCCTTCCTCTGTCGCTCGCTCGCTCTCATTTAGTCATACACACACGCCCGCGCACACACATGGTTTTCATTCTGCAATATGGTGTTTGAACTTGCTTTTTTTTTTTTTTTTTTTTCATTTTTAAGCTTTACCTTATTCGTGCTGTTACACCGTTGTGCGTCAAAGTATTCCTTATACCTTCCACTTATCTTTGCCCTCACTTCACTGTCTAGACCCCTCAGTTTGCAGGTCGATGTGATGTGTGTCTGCGCGCACGAGTGTGTGTGTTAAGTGTGAACGTGCTATTGACTGCTATGTAGTGATTACCATTCCAGTCGGATGGCACCAGAAAGCCGTTGTAATTAATAACCCCATAATCCGGGTTGTGGTGGATGTCGGCGAAGAACACACACAGATTCAGGACAGAGTTTAACAGAAACAAGGCGTATCCTTATGGGTAGCTCTATATAAGAAATTATAGCTGTTATTATCCCTCCCAGACAATGATAACTATCTGCTTCCAAAGAAGATTAAAGGTTTATACAAGTTCAGAGTTCTTGGAAACCCGGATCGCATTATCAAAACTGAAGAGATTGATGGGATTTTATCTCGCTGTCAATAATACATAAAGATTTATACCATATTTAAATAAAGTGTTCGAAATAATAATTCAACTTTTTGTAGTTGTTTTGCAAATGATTAACAAAACAGATGGTGCTACAAAGGCGGATTGAAAGGCGATTAGGGTTGCCCCTTACACATTTTATTTATTGATTCATGGAATTTCAATTCTGACTCTCTTGTTTTGTTTTAATCCGCACGAGTAACAAGAAACATCCGGTCGTATGAAAATTATCAAATGGATTACTTTAAGGTGCAGTATGGCCGGATGACCGTTTTGCGTTTTAGTGGATTAAAAGTGTTTATTTAAAACCACTGAATAGTCACTCAATCTCATCATGTTCAAAATTATTATTATTGTTGTTATTTTGATTTTGATTATTAATATTATTAGTTTGTTGTTATTGTTGTTGTTGTTTTCTAATAATTCGGTCTTGTTTTTAGCTTCTTCTTTTTTTTTTTTTTTCATTTATTTCCCTCTCGTGTAGTGTCGTGTCCCAGAATAAACATCTTTCCAGCCGAATCCACTCTAATGTTTGTTATGACTGTTGTTACTTTACACTTAGTCTTCATTAACAGCATAATGCGCCCATCATCAGCGTCTCTTTTGATGTCAAGTAGTTTCATGCGACTCGTTTGATGTCTCAGATTAAAGAATTACTTTACGCCGAGTCTCATGCCACCAAGAGAACATAACACCTCAAATCGGTGTAAGAAAACACAGCTTGCACGCAGCGATGAAGCGATAAATAAAAAAGTGTGCGTAACCTGTGATCCGGGGGCATTTGAAGCCGGTAATTGGAAACACATTGCTCGAACCCTAGTCCGACAGGCATTTGTTATTAATAAGTACTATTTTTTCTACTTGTTATTAGCTCCCTTGCATTGGTTATTGTATTTTTAGTGTGTGGCAATTCAAAAGGAAAAAGAAAAATGAAAAAAAAAACGACTTAAAAGTGGTTATAAACTTAATTTTACGTTCTGATTTTAGAGTTTTAACCGATACCCTTTCGTAGCTGAGTCTCCAAGTTTGAGTCTCCAGTGAAAACTTTCTTCTGTGATTTTATATTAAAAGCAAATTGTAGCCCAAAAAAAGTTAATCAGCAAACTGCTTACGTGTATCCGCGTGGTCAAATTGTGCGAATTAATACAAAAATTGCGGTTTAGGCCAGACGCGAACAAATAGCAAATGAAATAGATTGGCGAGCCATAAAATGAGATTTGAAACCCCATTCAAATAAGAGCTCGCGACGTCAGTGCACTTATCCGAAAGAGAGGGAGAGAGACACAGAGGGAGAGAGGGAGGGAGGGAGAGAGAGAGTGTGTTTGGTGTGTGGTTTGTATGAGTGGGGTGAGATTTGAGAAATAGGAGGGGCTTCTAAACGACTAAAAATGTCAATCTGAGAAAGGGAGTCCCAATAATCTAAAGCAATCTGTAAGGACCTGACCTTAGTCCATCCAGATCAATAGGGAAGTGAGGGTGGAAAGAAGAAGAGGAGGAAGAAATAAGGGGCGCAACCGGATCGTTTACACTGGCTGTTCCCGAGGAAATATAGACTTCCCTTGCTTGCACCTTTTGTTGCTCACATGCTCACACTGTAAAAGTGGATATCGAGGCAATTCCATTGCTTTGTGTGATTGCAGCAGACCTTTTTCCCTTTTCCTACCACCATGTCTTTCCCTCAGCTGGGATATCAGTACATCCGACCGATATACCCGCCGGAGCGCCAGGGGATCGCCAACAATGCCCGAGCCGGGACAGAGCTCAGTCCGTCCGGGGCACTTTCCAACGTCCTCTCGACTATGTATGGATCTCCTTTCGCCGCAGCAGCGCAAGGCTATGGAGCGTTTCTCCCCTACACAAACGATATATCAATTTTCAATCAGTTGGTGAGTTGTTCTCCTTTCGCTTAAGTTATCTAAAAACTTTTTGTCGAAACGTAAGCTACACATGACACTGGGATAACTTTATTCCTTTTAAGTTTAAAGTTTTAGAACGCCGCGTTGAACTTTGTAACTGAGTAGTTTGTAAAATATGGTTAAAAGTGGATACAAAGTGACACATTAACAGTGCGCTTTAAGCCTTTTATGCGCATTTAGCACATAAATTCCGGAAACTGATAGTAACGAAAAAAAATGATGCAATGTAATGTGGGAGGTTACAGGTAAAGGTGGAGAATAGTGTGTAATAGTAAATGTTTCACTTCGGAAGTGTTTGTTAAACTAAGAAATTACTGTTCCCCCTTTCATCTGCGCTTGGTGATTTAATTCCACTGCAAAACACTTGAATCTTTTAGTTTGTTTACACTTTATTAAGAATCACACTTTTGTCTTTATTTCTTGATAGCTAGAGAGGATTTTGCGCAATGTAAACATTTCCACACAAACTACTTGATGGTATTGATATAATATGTCTAATCCCTCTTACGCGTCGATTCTTTGTTTTTACAGGGTGCTCAGTATGAACTGAAAGACAGTCCCGGTGTCCAGCACCCCGGGTTTGCTCACCATCACCCTGCCTTTTACCCATATGGCCAATATCAATTCGGTGACCCATCCAGACCCAAAAACGCCACCAGGGAGAGCACCAGCACCCTGAAGGCCTGGCTGAGTGAGCACCGCAAGAACCCCTACCCAACCAAGGGTGAGAAGATCATGCTGGCCATTATCACCAAAATGACCCTCACCCAGGTGTCCACCTGGTTTGCCAACGCCCGGAGGAGGCTAAAGAAGGAGAACAAGATGACCTGGACCCCCCGGAACCGCACGGACGAAGAAGGAAATGTTTACACCAGCGATCACGAAGGGGGGGAGGGGGACAAGAGAGAGGATGAGGAGGAGATCGACTTGGAGAACATCGACACGGAAAATATTGAGAACAAGGACGACTTGGACGACCAGGACGACCTGCATTCAGATATTAAACTCGACGGGAGGAGTGACTCTGAGATTTCTGACGGCTATGAGGATTTACAAGGGCCCGACCAGAGGTTTCTAAAGGCTGTGGGGAAGGAGGGCAAAGACGTACAGAGAGGAGCAGAGCATTTCCACAATCACCGTCACCACTCTTTGGACATGAAAACGTCCCAGCCAAACGGGGAACAGCTCAAACTGAACTCTGTATCCGTGAGCTCACCGCCCTCAGAAAACAACCCCGTCCCAGCCCAAAAACCAAAAATCTGGTCTTTGGCAGAGACAGCTACGGCCCCAGACAATCCACGTAAATCACCGCAAATGAACGGCAGCAACTCCGCAGGGCCGGCCGCTCAGACCATAATCGCTCCTCACAGACTTATCTCTTCTTGTCCGGTTGGGAAAATCCAGAACTGGACGAACCGAGCCTTTTCGGCCCACCAGCTGGCTTTACTGAACTCAAATCATTATCTGGGACTGGCGAACCAGGCCACTGCCACCGGCCTGGCCCTCTACAGCAGCAGGCAAACGGAGGACAAGAGTCATAGTTCAGAGACTTCAGTCACAGGTACATGTCCTCGTCACTGAGACGCGCATGTATAAATAACTACAAAACAAAGACACTAGTTAATTTCATTTATTTTATTTTAGACCTTCTTTTGCCTTCTTTGCCTGTTCATGGATATTTTTTCTGCCTAGGCCACGCAGATAACCAGTGTTAATGTTACAGCAGAATACAGTGTGTGCGATGTGTGCCTGTGTGTGTGTAACAGCTTGTCCGGGAGGGTTAAGAAAAAACCTCATCAGGAAGTGTTTAAGGAAAAAAAAAACATTGAAATTGGCGAAAACTCTTCTTAAGATGCCCCCTTTATTTCTTGAGTTGCTGTTACGTCGTCTACTTTATTTTGAGGTCCATGCGCCTGTATTATGGTTTACATTAAGTCCTCAACCCATTAAATCACGTCGTTTTAACATTATATTCCCATAAACCCAGGATGAGCTCTGATCAAAGGAAGTTCAATTAACGCATTTTGATTTTCTTTGCTGCAGCTTCAGAGAGATCTAGTGCCTTGGATGCAGAGAAAAAGCTGTTTTTAACAGCTTTCCACGCAGTTCAAAGATAACGAGGCTGTCAGTTAATGACATTTGGGAATTTTCATTTAATGCAATATCACATTTTAGTTTAAAATGCCACATTTACCCAAATTAGCTTTGTTTCATTTTTTTCATGCGTCTGTGTGCGCTTGGGTTATTTCTTCAAGGCCTATGTTACACTAACTTGTTCAGTCATGCAAATGAGCTCAATGCAAATTCACTCCAGGTTCGTTTTTGAAAGGCAATTGTCACTTTTATATCACTTTATGTTTTCACTCTTCGTGAGACTATTATTAGTGTTGTTGTTTTTCTTCTACATTTTTTGTTACATTTTGTTGTACCCCTGTGTATTTCAGGCCTCAGAACCAACTAGACCTCAGAACCAGCCACGGTTCTTTTGGCTCTTTCCATAAACCCTCACCCACCCTCTTTCTTCTTTAATTTTAATTTGAATATGGAATGTAATATAAGAATAATACATCTCTGTATACTTACATTGTAAGCATGTCCTGTGTAAAACTGCTAATGTAATAATCTATGAACCTGTAGTCTGTGAGTTTTTTTCTTTCTTTCTTTTTGTAAGTTCTGTGAGGATTTGATGTTGAAATGTTTTGTATATAAAGTTAAGAATATGTACATACTTGTGAACCAAATTGTACAAGAAAGTCTATATTTTGGCTAATAAATGAACTGCTGCAACTTAAAAAAAACAACAACAAAAAAACCAAACAATAAGATTGTTTTTTTTTCTTGGCCGAGGTATTTTGACAGCTGCTTTTGATGGTGGCTGTTACTGTGCATTGCATGTTGAAATGCATTGCTTTGGTTTTTTGTATGTGTGTTACTGGACAGCCCGGGGTACAGACTTCATCCTCCGTGGCTGTGATAAGTATATATTCGAGAGGGATTTATCACACTTTATATAGTGGCGGGACTTAAGGCTAATTAGCCAGTATTGCGGCATAGATTTGGATATTAATGTTGTGAGATTATCCCTATAGAGCTGTAGCGGGCGCATTAATATTTCGAATAATTCTTTCATTCATTTTCACCAGAAATTATCGTCTATCGAGAGACTTTAAGTAATGAACGACTGTTAAAGCATCGCTGGTACTTGGTCATAATGGCTCAATTGATCCTGAAGGTGGATTTTGGCTTGGCAGTGCAACTCCCAGATCTCATCATGCTCAATTTGTAATGATTTTGCTCTTCACATATATCATACATTTTCCACAGCTTATGCTGCTCTATGGTATAATTGTAATATATCGTGGCCGTATGACTAATAATAACATCATTTATTTTGTTTGCCCGTGATGAGATCATTTGCATGTGTGAGCCCTTATCAGAGGAAGTTTATGTAAACTTAGTGTTGGAGCTCCCTCTACAGTCACTTGCAGTCGCCAGTGTTCTGATGCACTGACACTCATTCAGCTAAACTGCTAACCTTTTTTTTATATCAATTTCTAATTAATCCATCAGTTCGATTTAAAATTCGATAGCAACATTTTTCAGTTATAATCCTGTCACAAGAAAATACCTTTCAGACCCGTTTTGAAGTCTTTGTATTATTTTTAGAACGTCCATTTGCAGCAGTTCCTCAGAGTGCGCTGCATTTGTTTTTAATATTTTAACGTGCGTGTGTGACCTTTTATGTAAAAATTCTATTTTTGCCCTAAACGTTCCAAATTATTTAATGAAACAAAAAGGGGCATTTCCATTTGAGGTGGCAAACAGCACCTTTTCGTGCACGAGCCATATATTTAAAGTGCAATAAAGAAAACAGTTACGGATGGTATATAGATCAAATTCTTCCTTTTTTTTATTTGATTTTGATTGTTTGTTTGTTTTTTTAACCTTTTACGACTGCCATAGCCTCAATTTAAGTATTTCGCGATATGTGAGATGCGGTTTATAACAAATTCCATTTGTTTTTTTTCTTGTCTGTTTGTTTGTAGTTATTTATTTTTTTGCTTGTTTTTCCGTTGTTTGTTTTAGTTTGTTACGATGTTGATTTTAAATGTAAACAGATTTTTTTTTAGTTAAATATGAAGAAAGAAAACACACACGCGAATGAAAATATATTTTATTAACCTATTCAATTTCCTCCAAATTGTTGTTAAGTTCTGAAAGTCTAAGGAAGGAAGATTTTGCATTATTTATTTCAAACTAATTTTTTAAAGTTTATTTTATGAGATCGGCGTAGACTGTCACACTATCCCAGTTAATAATAAAATAATACCAATGCTGACATTTAAAAGGGATTTCATTTATTATTGCGTTTATATTTTTATAGATTTTTTAACACATAGCAGATTCAGCTGGCCAGTCAGAGTCTAACCGTTTAGTGCACCCTTTCAATTCCATTCAGGGCAGGAAAAGCAGACGAAAAGCGCTGATTCGCTCGAGCCGTATCCTCTCTAGGTTTGGGATGTGCTTTAAACAAACCACAACTTAGCCAAGAGAAAGGCTCCGGAGCCTTTAGCAGCTCTGGAACTCTTCTCACCATGTTGCCTTCCTGTGTAATCAATTATCTTTCTTGAGAGCCACATCTAACCACGCGATGCATATTCATAAGAGGCATCAGCCAGCTCATTGATGCAATCTCTTAAAAAAAAACAACTTATTTCTCGTTTTTTAATTAAAGAAATCGTCATCGCACTCAGACTGAAAGTTCATGATTATATAATACTAGGATAACTTTGGTTTTTTTTAAATGCTCCAAGATATTACAATGAAAAACAAACTAAACCTTTAAAAAGCCTGACAATGAATGTCCATGAATAAAATACATTTAATTAAACGATTGTTGAAGATCTGCATCAGTTTATATATTTAAAAAAGAGTACACAAATAAATGGCTTCCTGCAAAGACAGCTAGCTCCATGTAAACGCATTGAACCTTATCATAAAAAAACGATGCTTATTTCCTCACAGTTCACAGGATGTTTCCTCCTAAGGGCCCGTGACTAGACTCCTCTTGATCATGAGAATTCAGCTGAAATGCTACTGAAGGGCCAGTGATCATGTCTAGAGCTCAGGGCCTCTCCTCTGATCAGTGCATGAAATTAGGGATTAAAATGCCTATGCAGAAACAAAGTAATCATGCCTGCTTATGTCACCAAAGGTGTCCAACCTGCTCCTGGTAACAAAGAGCAAATGGAATGCATTAGCTAACATTTTGTGCAGAGCTACACAGGGACCATTTCCAGTGGGGCATGGTGTGTCACTCGTTTCCTTGCACATTAAGTGGATGTTCTCTTGGCTAATGAGCAATAATCAACACTGACTCCTCTTCTTATTTCTAAGGTCCATGCTGTGTTAAATGCTCAGAGGGTGTGAGGCACACTGTAGCTCTGCAGTACTGAACTCCCCCAACAAAACGCAGGCTAATCTACTCAACAAAAGGCTGTAAGAAAAGCCAAGAAGTTATAATTGAAAAAGAAAAATTAGAAGCAAATATGACATCTTTTTTTTTTTTTCAAAATCAGGGGTCTAAAGAAACTTGTATTATAAATGATCTCTTTAGGCAAATTTGTGTAATTAGGCTGCATATAGATAAAAAAAATACTTAACCTGATTTGAGATTTCCCATATTATAAGGCAATATTGTCTTAATTATGCTCTCTGTCTTGTAATCATACACTAACTGATAAATATTATAAAGACGGGGAAACACATATGCTTTTGACACAGTGAAAATAAATTGTATTTCATTTCCCATCTAATTGCTTACATTGTTCGCTGCTGAGTGCTGCTCGCTTTTGCCCTCGATATGCTAAGACAGGACTACATACATGAGGAAACAAGTAATGCACTCTCGGACAGCCATTTAGAGTGGGGAAAAAAATCTGAGAAAGATGGAATCATTAAAAGGAAATCTAATCTGTCTTTCGAAGCATTCATTGATCTGGGGAAAGGTGCACGCTGAAAGGGTCTGGCCAATGGAGCCATCAGAGGGCCACGTGTGAATAGGGAGAAACCATGGAGTAAATAAACACTAGAGCAACCCATTGGAGGGGACCAGAGGTGCCATGTGAAAGAAGAGGCCGCTGCGAATAAAGAGGGTCACTCTTGTGTTTTCACCTCATCCAACCCTTCTGTCATTGTAACTCCACCACCAGTGCCACCTCCTCCTCCTTCACGCCCCAGCCTGGACCATTCTGCCACACCCCCTCCTGCCACAGAGACATACAAATGTCACCTCCTTTGTAGACCTAGTCAGGGTTAGAAGCAGCCCACTATCTTTGTGTGGCGGCCTAATCCTTTTATGAGCCACTGTCGACCGCGCCCACACCCAGTGCTTGCCCAGTCTATGAGAGGGGCTGCCCTTTTGCAAACGCTGAGCTGACTGCAGGAGGAGCGGTGATCTGCTCTCAGGAACACATGTTCCACACACCACATGCCTTCACATACAAGCCTACAGTCCACAACACACCATAGCAACTTGTAAAAGAAATTGCACTCTAGAGCTGAGAGGAGAGAACGTGAGAGCTCAGTTTTAGCCCTTTCAATGATATGCTACTTCTGTGTCTCCTGCATGTTTTATGGCACATTCATTATTGAGAATCTAAGTGAAAGTGCACAGCAACATGTTAAAGAATAGCCAGGGAGCAGGGAGAGAGGGGTTGTTGTGTTTCCCTTGGTTGTGCAAAGGACAAAAGGCCCAGACGGAGTGACATTCTCTAGGCCCGAAGCGGGAGAGAGGGAGGGCACTGATTTCATGCCTTTTGTTGATCGAGGTTAGAGAGAGGAATTCTTTCACTGAATCCGAAAGGCAACAAGTGGGGAAGGGGGTAACAGGGCGACTGGCCAGAGGGAGAGGCGACGGGGCTTTTGCCGTTCACCCAGCTGAAAGATTGTGCTTTTCTCAGCCCCTTTCAGATCCTCATACAGGCCCGAGTTACAGGGCAATTATGGAAATGCAGCTTTGAAGCCAAGCATAGCCTTCCTGCACTTCTTCCTCAGGACAAAGCAAAAGCAGCAAGGGCTTTTTTATGCCCCCTCTTCTATAAATCATGTTTCAGCCCGAGTAAGTACATATTCCTAACCTTTTTTTTTCAGTGTCACAAAAAACGTAGTATGTGCCAACATTTGTGAATACTCTTTATATAACTGTGTAAAAAGAAATTGCAGGAGCAGTGTTTTTACTGAATTATTAAAGGAATTTATTTTAAGTTTCCGGGGAAAATGTGTACTCCAACATTTCTTCACTCTGTTAATCTGCCAGTAAAGCCTTGGCCAAGGAGATAAGCAAAGGGGTGGGCTTGAAAAAAAAAAGGCTGGGCCTCAAAGCTGCTTCCAACAGCTGCACAATTTTACCAGCCTGATGTCCCCACTCCACACCTTCTCCACTCACACGTCACTAACAGAGGCCCAGCAAACCATCAGCCCTGTCCTTTCCTAGCTTTGTACATTAGTCAGCGGTGTAGCACAGAATTTCACCACCTCATGTGAACTAATAAGACACATTTTCTCCAGCTTTTGAGAGGATCGCATAAGAGTGATGTCTCTACATCACCCGACACAGCAGAGGCCTTGTACAACAGTGCCTTTACACTCTGAGGGTATCTGACAAATGCCAATACTCCAGCTTTCACTCATCACTGTTAATGAGAGGACATATTTTGGACGTTTCCAATATTTGTACAGACTTCATACATTATGAAGGCTCTTTTATTCACAGTACCAGGCGAAGAAGACAAGGGTGGGGTAAGGTAGGGGTGTATTCATGAGTCCTTAGGATTGGTTGACTGCTGAAGGGAACTTAATAAATTCTTCCTCCTTGGAACACTGTCAAACAAGTCCTTTCTTACATCTCCCATGAATACATTACCAGCAAGCTTGATTGATTAGAGACCCTCGCGAGAGGGTGAACCGATGAACCGACTCCCCTGGTGTGATTAATAGACTTTATTAAGAGAGTCCTCTCCTTTTTAATAATGGTAATGTAAAGGAAGGCGAGGAGGGGGCGGGGGTGTGCAGGAAGTCTAACGATGATCACTGGTGCTGTCCCTCTCTTTGATCCACATCCCCTTTAGTTTGAGTTCATTTTCACAACCTCAAACTGAATATATCCATCACCTCCGTATCAGAGCCCCACACTGCAGATATGAGCTTCTTTTTATATACTGTTTTCACTTTTGTGCCTGCCAATATGAGCCTCTTTAATACATCTCTCCTGGGTAATATGAGAAGCTGGATTGATTTGGATTCCTGCTAACAGTTTACGGCTAAATGAAATTGACTGATTATTCATGGAAGATCTTTAACAGACTGTGTATCAGAAATTAAGTGATGACTGCTTTATTCTGCACCTAGTTTATGCGATATGACACACTATAGCAGTTTGTGTGCGTATTATGATAGAAATTTGTAATTTTCTCTGTATAATAATAATAAAAAGAAGAAATTGTTCTCTCCTTTTTTTCTCACCAGGGTGACTTGCATGATCACTCTGAAACCAAGGTACCACGATACCTGACCATCTTGTGCCTTGCCTTTCCTGTACTTTTAATAGACATAATGAATAAAAAACACACAAAATATTCAATATAAAGAAACTACTACATAAATGTGTGTTTGGGTAAGTCTAAGCTTGCATGTGGTAGGTATGTGTATCAAACAGCTTGCTGGTTAATCATTGCTCTGGAGAACTACTGTTAGGTGTTAGGGAAGGGGGTAAAGGGTGTACAGGAAATTATTTAACTACCGAGAGCTGAGCCCACTTATCAGCACAACACAGGAACAAGAGAGACTTTACCAGCACTGGACACGACTGCTCCAACTTATCACCATGCCGTATTTTGCAATATCCCACCACAAGTGATTTATCCAAGCACGGATATCACAGATAGGCCTATTCACATCCCAGCACATTACTGCATGACCCAGACAGATTCTGTTTGCTTTGCTGCTACAAACCAGACACACCTATACAGTCATATATGACATCACCAGACAAGCCATGTAAACCTGAGAGGGAGGTCGATAATAGCAGGTGAGAGGGCTTCACTGTGTAATGATGATGCCTACCAGTGTCTAAGTTGTAAACCCCGGTATTGATTCTCTTCAGCTCAACCGATACGCTCCACAATCTACCACGCTTGAAAGTCTGCAGTAATGTGTCTGCATAGAATCCAATATCCGTTACTATTAATGAATTCTGACAAGCAGCTCAACCTTTGTATTTTATTTTGACTTAACCAAGTAAGTCCCACTGAGAGCGCAGATCTTGTTTCCAAGGAAGACCTGGCCAAGACCGCAGTCATACATTTGGTTACAGTAATTTAGAACAAATTTAGTAAAAATAAACACATTTTATATTAAGAAAAAATGAAAACAGAAAGTCAGTGAACAAGGCAGAGAATGAGAGACACGAGAGACAGACTAAGAAAGGCACAGTGCTAAAACAGTAAATATATGTTTATAGAGAGTGTTTACAGTGGGTTTTAGTAGGGGTATAAATAATGGATTTGCCAGTCTATCATGCAGTTTAAGGCTGTGTGACATGCTTCCTCGTACTCCATAGGGAGTTTGAAATATATGTGCTAAAGGCAGAGGAAAAGAAGAGACAGAGAAAGTACTCTATTCTTCTCAACTTTCTTTGTGCTTAGATAAACTTGTTGTTATGTGCATTGTCAGCCAGTCCAGCGTGACACCTCACAGCCAGATAATGGCACTACCATGCAAATTAGCAGTGGGAAGAACTATGCTACGACATGTGTGTGTGCATGTGCATGCATGCATGCACGCATGCACATGTGTGTTTGTGTGCCTTCCTGTTTGCAGCTGTTTCGTTAGCATTTATTAGCAAACGAAAGAGTGATTCAGTTGTGCCATGTGGACAGATTGGTGCCTTGTTTTTGACACAGTAACGAAATGCATATCGAAGGAGGATTCTTGAGCCAAATTCTGTTCTCAGTCAGCTCTCTCATGTAGTTCTGAGAAATCTCCCTCATGTATTTAAAACAAGTTGCCTTAAGATATCATAGAGACAAATTAAAAATGATGGTTTGTCACAACCAGAGTCGCCTAAATTGCCAAGTAGAATAATAACTAAGATTTCCTCCTGTTACTGAAATAATTTAGATTATGGAGTCACGCCTTCACAAGACAAAATGACTTTACACACAGTGTTTAGAGGCAGTGCTAAACATCATATAGATACTGAACTGTGCATTTAGAGTCACAAAATACATCACATAATTACAGCCAACCAATGAACATGTGATGAGGAATATTTCTTGCTGTATTAAGAATTACATGAGTTCCTCCAGCAATCCTTTAAAGACCTAATTTAGGAAATAAAAACTAAAAATGTCTACCTAATTTTACCCTCTTTTTAGAGTTAGAATGGGAAGTAGGAAGCAGGTTCTTGTGAGATACAGGGTAGAAAAGTGTCTGAACAAGTCAAGTATTCAGTGAAGTATGAATGCTCCATGCCACCCCCAGCTGTGTAGATTCTTAAGTTTTGTCCCTTGGCTGGAACTGGACACAATGAAGGGGCGCTCTCACAAATAGAGAGGGGTGGGCACCTTGTCACTGTCTTCCCTTCTAGAAGGCCCAGCATGACCCGCCTCCTTCTGTTGTCATGCTAAGACAGCAGCGCTCACTGGAACTGTACCCCTATTCATACATCAGACTCAAACCCACGCTCACTCAGAGACAAACGTGGTAGCCGCATTCAGTTTTCTCCTACTAATGTCAACACTTCCTCTGAAAGACAAAACCCATGCAATTCTTGAGGAAATTAACTCTGGTTCCTGAGATCTGTGAATATGTTCAGCCAGCTGATGACTTTAAGGGCAACTAATATGGACCTTGAGTTCCCATGAGTCTCATCACTGAGAAGCACAGACTTCATCTGTAAAAAGACCATGAGAACAGGCATATCTAATGTCATTTTACAGGTAGATAGAGCAGGAGATTGGGAAGTAATTGGAAGTAATAACAGATAGCGCTCTTTCAGTCCCAAAGGACTTTTTTCTTCCTACACCCCCAATTTCCCAGAAGACTTCTCAGCATATTTGCATTCACTTGAAAGAAATATACAGTGGATGAACTGTGACCTTTGTTCCCCTTCCCTGAAGGTCACCAGTCCACTTTACATACACAGATGAGGCCCTTTTTTCCGGAAATGATAAGACAAACAGAAGAGAAGAGGTAAGGTCAGCAAGTTAAACCAACAGCTAGAATGACAGTTAATTGGCCAGAGGGTAGTGTAACTGTCATCCATTTCCCCTGGGCTGACTTGGGAAGACTCCCCCGACTGCCTCTACTTGCTCTCCTGAGACCTCCACTCCCCTCAAGAACGTTCACTTATCAGCTGTCTCCCACAGGTTCAACCAGTGGACATTGGCGCAGGGGAAAACAAAATGATTATATTGCCTCCGATTTGATTATTACTTCATCATTATTGTTTATATTGTGGTTATACACAATAAAGACTGTGACAAGTGAGGAGATGAAATGTCAGAGTGAATTACAGGCATATGCAAAAGCTGGCCACAAATCAGCTGGCAGAACTAAAAGGTCTTTCTTGCTAATTGCTCATATCCTACCAGCAGTGAGAGGCGTCCAGCCGCTGTGCAATAGACTGAGAGCCGACAGATAAGACCATGTGTACGGATGATTCGACCCATGGTCTAATGACTTGTTTAGTCCTGAAGCAGTGACACATGGCACAGAAGCTCTTGGGTCTTCTTTGTGTGTGTGTGTGTGTGTGTGTGTGTGTGTGTGTGTGTGTGTGTGTGTGTGTGTGTGTGTGTGTGTGTGTGTGTGTGTGTGTGTTTAAAAACAGTGAAAGACAAGGAAAAATAACTCTGTGCACATTACTTGGAATAAATGGGTTTGAGTGGGTGTGTGCAGGAGGAGACCACATGCATATATAAGGATGAGTGATGGTTTTAGCAGAATCTGTCTGCCTGATTTCGGTGGGCCTCGGTTTGAGGATGTGAAAGGCGAGAGAGAGTGTGTGCGTGTGGGAGATAATAGGCCTTTCTCCACGCTGCTCAGTGTTCCACTGGCACACAGCTGGTACACAGCTGGCCATCCAACTAAACTGTTTGAGTACCTTTTCCCCTTCTGAACCCTCCCACTCCAGCACCACCCAGCCACCCCTAAAGAATGCCAGACATGCAGGGTAAGGGAATAGGGGGGGAAATGGTTAAGATAGAAAAAAAAAAAGCATTAGACTTAATGGAGAGAATGACAAAGGCCTTCTATGCCCAAAACCCATCTGAGGTTTAGTAGGAGGAGATCCACCAGTGACAGACAGGTGTTCCTCAACAGCCAGAATAATCCAGTTCCTCCCTCTCTGCCCTGTGGCAGCCAGAGATAATCTTCAGGCTTCCACTGTTCCCTAAAAATAGCAACTGGCCTTTCTGTCCAGTTTCAGAATGAGGAATTATCAAGTGAGTTATATTTATGAATTTAAAATAATTACCATTTGATCAATATACATATGAATTATGTCTTAAACTAATACAATTCTGTTTTATTACACTAACAACACAATTATGCACCCACATTGATCTGGGATGAAATTTTGTAATGTAGAGGTATTGAGACTGTTAAAATATCACATATGCCTTAAATTTATTCTTGTAATTTATGGGGTTCATTGGGCTATATTTCAAATTCAAAATGAGTTAGGCCCCCATACTTTAAAATATTTTAATCGGTGAAGATAGCTGACAGATAATATTATATTTCACCAAATCAAAAAAGGAAAAAATACATCTTGAAATAAGGCAGCCATTTAATATATATACCATTGTCAAATAATTTATTTATGACTAATCTACAACTGCTCATTTTGAAAGACCAGCCAGTACCTACTGTTAAGGGTTCAATATTGAGGAAGGGTACAAGAGGTGATCGAAGAATAACCACACTGATCCGGCCGAGTGAAGTCAAATGATGATTTTAATATTAATAATTGATCTTCAACTTAATCAAAGCACAAACAATTATTTTATAGCATCAGGGTTTGATTAATGACGCCCCCTCATACGTCACAGATACATTTTATACATAGATCAGATCAAAACCACAATGACTTTTAACACAGTTCGAAAGGACATCATCTTCTATTTTCATGGCCGATTCCTCCGGTCAACCTTTTGACTTCTCGTTCAGCCACTCATCCTGCAAGACCTCGTTCCTTATTCTCAGAGACAACAAGGAACGGTTCCTCTTTTACAGAGACAATTTCGCAGTTACAACCAGACATGACTAACCTCTCACCTACTAACGCTCACAGACAAACAGAGGCCCCTGCCAAATGTGTCACAATGTACTCAAACTAAAGATAGAATATAAACTGAATAAATGCTTTCAACCAACTAGTACTACTTAAAACTCAATCCAAGAACATAAACATATAAAAGATAATAGAAATAACCTGATATAAGTGTTTTGTAAGCATGTATTGCACTTTCTTCTATGTTCTAGTTTCCCTCAGCATGTATCACCTGGACAGTCACGCCAGTGAAGCTTAAGACCCTTAATGAACCGAACACCAAATCAAAATAAGCACAGATATGCAATGTGTATAAAATAATTGTAACTGCATCTGAAATACAAGGTTAATATGATAACAGTATGCATGAACATCTTAAGGCCATCTTAAAGCTATCTGTTACATTGTTAAAGCAATGATCATACTGCAGATTATATTATGCTGGTAAAATACTTTTGTTCATCCCCACACTACACAAATCAAAATTTCTTCAACTAGATACATGGATTTAGATAAATCAGTAAATAAATGCAGTAATTATCAACAAATTCCTATAACTCCTTACTAACTAAGTTTTATAGGAGGTAACTACTGTGAGGTAACTACACTTTCCACCTCAGAGAGTAAGAATAACTGACATTACGGTATGGAACTGAGCACGGCTGGTTTGTAACCATCTAGAATGGCAAGAATGCTAGCTGCATGCTAAAGATCTCTTGTGGAACCAAGTGACCATGTGAGCTACCTGATGAGCTAATGGCTGGTAACCAGCCATCACCTGGGACTGGGGACTTACTTAGAACTAATCATGCTGGAAAATGCACAAAAAAGACTGCTAAAATGTAACGCAGTATGTGACCAATAACAAAAGTACCTACTTTAGCCATCAATGGCAGTGAATACCTACTACTGTGATGTAGAGAAATAAGTGAATATTTTAAAGGAATGGAAAATGCAAATATGTTGGGACATCATTTATAAGCTGGAAGTGTTTTATCTAAAAGTGCCTGGAATTTGGAATGTCTAGAAAAAGAAACTCAAATGTCCCTCTTGTATCACAAAAGTAAGTTAAGGCACAAGCATGGAAAAATTGTATAAATTAGTATAAGCCAGCCTGGGCATCTAGAATTTTCAGCAGTAAAATGCATTTTTCACCAAAAAGCATGAGGAGTAACACTTAAAATTCACCAGTGAAACATTTTGGTGATAACCTTTTGTTGCAATGTGCAAAGCTAATCAAGGAAATCAAAATTGTCAGTTATAACTATTGGTAGTGTCCATATATTTACATTTATTTGCTTGTGGGTCTGTGCTTGTTGGCCGCGATGTACAGCAATACTCAGCACACTTTCACCATAATAATACAGTGAATCCTGCCTACGAGAGCCTATTGTGATCACAGTTTAAATGACAACTGATGAATCTGAAATATGAAATAGTTTTGCATGGATGCACTTCCACCTGTGCTATCAACAGTATGCAAAAGACAGGGAACTTCAAATTACATATCTACATTTGCATACTAATGACCCAGTTTGCTGTTTTTGTCATTGGGCAAAGTAGATGAACCGCATGATCATGAGATTGTGGGTTGGGAGTGATTCAGATAAGGAGTATGCTCTGTTGAGGACAGCAAAGCACATCCAGATGACGGAAACAACACTCTTACACAATATAACTCAGAGAAACACAAGCAGCACAGTTTACACAGGGCTATAATCTAAAATAAGATGACTCTCAGCAGAGCTACAAATTAAATAAAGCCAGAACCTGGATTCCATTATCATGTCTCCCAATGCCTACATTTTTATAACATTTAAATGGCAAAATAAATATGAACACTGCTGTATCAAACAAAGCTCTAACCAGTGTTTGTTTTTGTGGGAATGCTCTGTGAAATGAAAAGCTATCATGGTAAACACAGTCTTTTCTACCTAAAATTTGTGACTGGCACCAAATGTTTCTGAGTGTAGTAATTGCTGGCAGATTTGTAGATGTGTGTTTTAATTAGCCTTGACAGGCTGCTGATGGCATTACAGAAGTTGTTCCCATCAAACAGGCCCCAGAAATGGAAAACCAGCAGAGATCAACCATGTGTGCTTGCCGCAGTAATTTGAAATAAGCCGCAAGGTAATGGCAATACCCAGCAACTATATGAACGATGTACACCAGAGCAGCTGCCTAAAGATGTTGTTAATGGGGTCACTCTTAAAGGTTACCCTCAAAACAATATGTGGTTCTTAAGAATACGAGCAAGTTCATAAGACTGTTGATTTAAAAGGAAAACTTCTTAATTGTTTTCTTAAGTTACAAGATTAAATCATCATACTTTCTTCATGAGAAACAATTTGGGACTCTCGTCTTCTCTGAAAGTAACACATCCACATTGCCTTTGAAATTACAGATCATAATAGGCCTCTGTTATCTGAACACAAATCTCAAGAGCTGCTCGCCTTACACGCACACATTCAACATTAGAGTTATCACTCCCTATAATCCACAAGAACCTTTAGGCCTTGTATCCTCCCACTGACTCCCTTTGCACCTCATCTACCCTGTGCTAACACAAACCTCCTCTTATGTGGCTTCCCCTTTCCCTCAGCACAGGATCCACATCACTGAGAGGGTAGCCGCCATGGAAGGCCTTTTTCCACTTCTGCAGCCCCGTTCGGCCAAGATTTATTAGACACTTCGACCAAAATGTAATTTTCACCATGTTGGTTTTTTTGAGCAAGGGGAGTGGGGAAGGGGTTTTTGGTGCTTTGAGAGTCATGTCTGTTCAGCTGGACTGGTAGGACAGCTCACTCCAACACCAATACCCCAAACCCACAGAGACAGCTAAGTGATTTATTGGCCTCTTTTTATTGAGGGGGCTTGCGAGAGAATGAGAGAGAAGCATAAGTAAGAATAACAGTGTAATTGAGCCCATCTGCAATGTTGCAAAGAGCAAAGGTAACATAGGTGGAGGTATTTTAATGGGTTTAGGTTTCAATGGAGAATTATGGAAAAAAATAAACAACTTTTGTTGCCTAACAGGATTTCCTGCAGCTTATCAGTGCACATTCCTTGATTTCTTTAGTAAAGTTATTAGCTTGGATGTGATACTTTTATTAAAGCATCTTTAAAATATGTGTTTTTCATTACAAGAAAATATCCGTTTATTTCTCTGTACCTTTGTGCTACTACCATGCTGGAGTTTATCTTCTGGAAAAAGTAAGTATGATACGTTTGCTTTATCGTGACATATTATAATTCAAACTCTGTGATTTTTTTTCTTTGTATTAATCCAAGTTTAAAAACGTTGCCAAGAGACAAACTTTGTAGCCTAATCTTGGCACATTTCCATACCAGATAATGGTTTCCATGAACAAGGCCTTGGTGTAAGAGACAGACACTCTGAACTCTGTAGAAAAGAACAGTCCTCACCATTGTAGGGTAAGTAAATGTACCTTATAAAACCCAGGAAATTACATGGAATATAAGTGATGTACCATTCTGTGGTTGCACTCAGGAGACACGCAGACTTCAAGGAGACAGCTCACAGAGATCACAGCCAGTGAATCATAACATTTCAAAGAAAGGCAGGATAGACAGATGGAGGAAGAATGAAAGAGATGGAACAAGACGAAATGGGACAGACTAAGTGACTGACAGATAGATAAAGGAAAATTAGACAGTCAGGGGGGAAAGAAGTAGAGTGAGAAGCAAAGGGAAGGTGAGAGGGCTGAGATAAAAATCACACCCTGAATCTCCTTTCCTTTACCAATACAGATGTCTATAGTGAATAAATAATGAAGGATAACAGTTTCACAACAACATGTTAGACTGCCAGTGGACTGGCAAACTAACATGGGGCTCTGACTTCTTCTATGTGTTCTCTGGCTAGGACTTAGGTGCCCTCTGCCCCAAGAGAACCTTTCAGACCCGTAACTTCACATCTCCCTGAAAATCAAGCCCAAAAGGATAGGCCTGGCAAACACATAGGGATGTGTGACTCTTGGTGGCTGAGTTACGTGTGTCACACTACTCTGAGAAGTTGCGTCCCTCCCTCATGACTGTCCAGGCTAAATATATGCATTTCAGCAGCCACTGACACAGTGCCTTATTCTCACCGGGTCTCAAAATTAGGTAAATACATTATTTAGTCATTATTTATTTAACAAAAAACAAGCCAAAATGCAAAAGCAGTAAGTGAAAAAAAGAAGTACATGCTATGATTCAGTAGCTTACAGAACCAGATGCAAAAACTTCAAGAACTTAAAGTAATCTTTTTTTTACTATGACTTTAGGCTCCATATCTTTGTGGGGGAATTTTGGTCTACTCTTCTTTACAATGTTACTTAAGATCTTTGAGGTTTGTAGGTTTATATACAACTCTTTTAGGGTCCTGCCACAGGATTTCAACTGGCTTGAGGTCTGGACTTTGACTTGACCATTGGAAAACCTTGATTATTTTCTTCTTCTTTTTTTTTAGCCATTCTGTTTCAGATTTGCTGGTGCTCTTGGGGCAGAAATTAGCTTCCTCCAAAGGGTCCCTGGCCTCTTCCTTAGAGATAGGGTGAGAAGTTTAGTCATCTGGGAGGGGCTCAGAGTAGAGCCACTGTTCCTCCACATCGAAAGGAGCCTCCTCAATATCTAACAGAACAGTTTGCACTTGCATCAAAAGCCTACTGATTCTCTTTCAGCTTCCTTGCATCGATTTTAATTGCCATGCTTTTTTAATGAGAAACATAAATGCTGTATAAAACCTATGTATACATTGTATTATGTTGTTAGGTAACTTTCTCCCTCACTGGATCCATTCATTTTTGACCCACAAGCTTGCACTGTTCTTGGCAGAATGCTAGATACTGATGTGGATACTGATGGAAAGGAATGAAATTTAAAAGACTCTGTTCGAACCCTAACCTACTTCTCCTGTCAACACCACTTCACTCAGTGTCACTAGTTTTTTTTTGTAAACAGTAGCATTTAAGAAACATTAGGTTTGCCATACATCCCTTTAAAGCTTGTGGAATAACTTGGAAACTTGTTCAGAAGGAAAGGAACTACAAACACACACACATGAATACAATAACACTGAAACACACACAACCTTAAAAATACATATACACTCCTGCAGACCCTTCTGCGTCTTCCTCTCTGTGCAAACTCAATCAAATGATTTTCTGAATAGCAATAAAGCAGTCTTTATTTTGCTTGGCTGGACATCCATCCCGCACCCCCTTGCGCCACCCCCCCCCCCCACACACACACACACACACACACACCCAGCCCTCCAACTGCACCACAGCAGGATCAGTTTTCCCCCCAGAATCCCACTGAAGCGCTGCCATGTCGGCTGGAGACAATCAGCTGAAATGCTCCTTAGATATTCCTGCCCCTTTTCGAAAGCCCCAAATTCAATTTATGGACACATTTATTACCATGTCTGTCAGTGCCTAAAAGGGAGTTTCATAATCAGGAGCACACATCTGATCTGGTCACAGCAGGCTGCCTCACTTGGCCAATATGCACTCTATTACACGGTCAGAGCCAGCCATACCACAGAGGAAAAGGAAAACATGAGCAAACAAAAGACCAGGTAGTTAGACATGGGATAAAGTCCCTTAGATGTAGCATTTTCTTAAAGCAGATCTGATTTAAGAGCAGGGCCATAGGGAGAATTCAGTTAACCCAGTACTGGAGTAGGGCCCTTGACCATGTGATGAGTGATCACATGTCACCCTCCCAAAAGTACAAAGTATTCCCACAGTGCACTTCCTCTTTCTGATGTTATTGAAAACATAAATGGGATGTTTTTGTTGTCAAATGATGTTTCTGTCAGTCTCTAAGTAGGACAGGGCTCGAAAACATAAAGGGCATCTTTGATATTTTGAACAAGTTTTCATCATGTTGTGGTCTTGTCCCTTACAGCAATAGTTTCCATTGTTTGTCATAATTTCTCAAAGTTGCCAAAGCCTACATGAAATCCACTTTTTAACTCAAATAAAGTAGACAGAGAGTGGCTTGTTAGGGCCAGCTATAACAACATTGAGGCCTGAACGATTTACTATCCCTGCTCTGCTTGTGAAACATAGATTCTAATGAGTGCTCTGCAGGCAGCGCGTCACTCAACTCTGGAACATGGGGGCATGGACTGGACCAAGACCCAGTGATTAAGAGCTTTAGTCTGCTGTGGTGTGTCTATGAGACTCACACACCACAGACCGCAGACTCCAATCAGTGGTTCTTGGTCCAGTGGTTGGACAGAGTGTCAGTGATGTCTTAGAGCCACTGTTCACACAAACTTCTGTCCGGGCAGGCTGATTACCCCTAGAGAGATGCACACCTCAAGCCTGGGCCATAAATCAGTACTTGCTCACAAAGGTTCGCCTAAACTCTTGCCAGTGCCCGATGCAGTAAAAACAAGAAAAAGTGGCTAAGCTCCCCCTAGAGGCCAGAACTAGAAGGTGATTCCGTTAAGGAAATGAAGCGTGTCCTTCATTAGCCGAAAGATCACATTTTACCACAGGAGCAACGCATTTACTAGTGCTGGGGGCTCTGTGAAATCTCAACGAAAAGGATTCTCTTGTTTCCCTTCCAGCGTAATTAGGGAGGCTATCACCTGACACTCACGCAGGTAATGTCCTGGAGTGGAGCCAGGACCAAATTTCATCATGGTCAGCTTCACTGTGTCACCCGTGGAAAATATGTGCAGAAACTGAAAACTGCATTTTCAGAATTGCCTTCTTGTCCCTTGTGTTGGTTTTGGATGAGGTCTCTTGGCTGGAGCTTAAGGGTTCCTGGAGCCTGTGCCAGGGCCCTTAAAAAACCAGTAACTGATATCTCCTTTCCCCCCCCACATGGCCTGAAATGTTCAGTTATTAAAATTGGAGCAAATCCCACTGGAATGTTTTACAAGTTTACTAGGTGTACGTCAAGGTGAGAGACAACACTAGTGAATTATAGGTTAGATTTGGACCTGGGGAATTGGGTCTAGAGGCAGACGGAAAGAAAGACAGACATGGGAGGTATTACTGTAGGTGACAGGTTTGGCTACCAGGCTATAAATCTACCCCCCCCCCCCCCCCCCCCCACACACACACACACCCAGCATGTTGTACAGAAACCGCAGTGCCCCCTACTGTTAAAATCCACACATGTCAAACTTTATTGGCCCTGATAGTAAATGCCAGAATGATAAATAAAACAGTATCAAGAGTCCTGCTGTGGGGAGTTTAGTATGAAAGATCAATGAGTGGCTGTCTACAGGGAGTAGGCTAAAAGCATCCGTGCCATCTGCAGAAGCAGTGGGTTGACATGGCACACTAATCTCTTCTGGTTTGTGTGTTTGGGGTCCAGGACATCCAACAGGCTCAGTGACAGCTGCACATAGAAGCAAATCTGAACCATGCTTGCAAACAGAGCAACTGCAAACTGATGACAAACGCTTTGTTTGGGGAAACGATTTTTTTTCTTCTCTTGCCTGTTTTAGTGGGATCACAAGTCTGGATGTACTAATGGGAGAAAAAGAGCACCAATTAGAGATGTAGACCATGCTGGCCTCGGTTATTTCCAAACCACTTAAAATGTGTAATAAATGATCAAATGAGACAACCTCTTTTTAAGCTCACAGTCAGATTTTGTTTTCCTCAAAAGCACATTGGCTCTAATAACAGAGCAGGCTTTCGATTTAGCTCTCAGTAACAGACAAGTGGGCTGCAGACATAAAACTTATTCTGGTTGTGGTAGTTAATCAGAGCTGGAGCTGTTGGTGGATCCCCCTTTTTTAGCATGAGGCTGCTGGTTTTGTGATGTGGGTAGAAGCTAATAGAAAAAGCATTTTGATCCCTGAAAATGTCCACTTTTACAGTATGCTTTGTAAACCAAAATAGAACACTTGAATAGCTCTCACTTGTGAATTGAAAAAAAAAAAAAGAAGTGGTTATCACAAAACTGATGATATGTAATCATTTTTGATTACATATGAAAAATGCAGTGGGGTTGTATGCACGTGGCTGACAAATTCACAGAGCACATTGCAGCTACCCAGGGTGCTTCTTGCATAGAAGTCCAAAGAAGACAAAAGTTAGAAAGATGCCTCAAAGCTTTGGCAAAATTGCTGTGTTAGAATGAAATCATTGCCTGCTTCTACATTTGGTGCTTTGATAATAGCTAGATCTGAAAATTCAGATTACCTATTGGCACTATGATTTAAAATAAATTTCCTCTGCCCACAATATGATGGAATAATGGATCTTCTTCAATAGACCCTGTGCACGAGAAAATGCTAACTTCCTGGTTTGAGACCAGATGTGGGGTTGTACATTTCCGGTAGCTTTACTTTGCGGTCAATCGCTACTGCGAAGATATACTCCAAAATCATGTCCAAAACTCGAAAACGGAAAGATCGCGTTAAGTTACAAGGGTTCAAAGGGTTCAAGGTTCTTTATTTGTCACATGCATAGTTATACAAGTATAACACACAGTGAAATGTAGCCTGACACGCTCCTCGACATGTGCAAAAAAAAGAGCAGAAGGTGGGAACACTCACCACTGTTGTATCATAAAAAATCTAATGACCAGTTTTGACGTTTAAAGAGTTTAGATCGATCAGTTGTTTACATCACTCAACACAAGCAGAACTGCATTACAGAATCGGAAGACACGTCGTCCACATTCAGAAGCACATCTCTGTATAGTGACAGTTATTATGATTTAAACAGGAAAATGCTCAGCATTCAAACTACAGGTGAAGAATAGTCAAACCAGATGTTTCCCCGTTATGTCGATATCAGCTAGTCAAGTACACACCTACACAGCATGTTAACAAACCACGAAAAAAAAGCCACACAAAAAATGAATGATTGCTGGTAAGGGTTTCTATACATTAGTATTTACGAAAGGTATGTTGTGACTTACCTTCAAAATTACAGTGGTCCCTCGCTATAACGCGGTTCACCTTTCACCTCGCTGTTTCGCAGATTTTTAGTGCAAGTTTGCATGCTTTTTTTTATGTCACATTGTCCTGTACGGTACAGAATCGCTGCATCGATCGCTAGCAGTGTGACTCTGAAGTGCAGTGCTGTATGTCCACGAAATGTTTTGCACCGTCAAAAAATAAAAAAATATAAGTAGTTGGCTACTTGATTTCACCTATCGCTGGTTATTTTTAGAACATAACACCCGTGATAAACGAGGGGCAGCTGTTTACAGATACTGAGAAATATAACATTTGAATCCCTTTTCTCTTTTGCTCTGAGGCGGGGGGAATATCGACAAGTCGATGAACGTCATTTACAGATATATTGGGTAAATGCCCAAGACATCTATAGAAATGTAAATCGCCGCTTGATTCATTCATTTGCTTAACTTGTTTTGGACCGTAAACAGGGCGCGAATAGGACACCGGAAACAAAGCTCCCCACAGGAGTTTCCGCACCGGAAGAAGCATATGCTAACGTGCACATAGTCTATTGACATTTTCTCAAGACCTCACCATCAGTTCCCCTCCTGATTTTGAAATGCTGTGACCAAAGTCTATATAGCAGACAAGGAGCCGCATATGCAAGTAGTGCACATATGCTGGAAAGTTTGTATGGGTGACTTCTATGGTAAAGTCAACCATAGAGCTCTGCGGGGCTGTAAAACCAGACCTTGCCCACTTATGTGCACATCCACAAAGACTCCTGTAACAATAGATAACATGCAGACATTGCTCCAAAGAACTCCTTTTTGTTGACTGGCTTTGGCTTTATATGACTAGTAGTTTTAATCACTGGAATCCTGTAATTAGATTTGTAAGTCAGAAAAGCATTTTCTAGAGTGGGGCAGCAAAAGTCTTGATTTTAGTTTTATTTAAAGACTCTAAATGACTGGCATTGTTTAAAGGAATTCATAGTGATGCCAAAATTTACATTGACTTTATGGTTTGCCTCATGGTCTGCTGGTCTCCACAATGGAAACTCAAAGTGCAAGGCAAATTCCTACATGTACAAAAACAAGTGCATGCATCAATCAGTAGCTGCAAACAGTTTAAACTCGATCAAAAAATGCTGTGGGCACATGCTGAAAGATCATGTTGAGATTGTACCCAGTTTAATGTAAGGCTGAAAACATATATTTCCAGTAGGAAAAAACTCATTTGATAATGATACTTTGAGGCTTTTGGAATCATAATAAGTGACAAAAGATATGTGGGATTCCAATGAAATTCCACATATCATAACTCTCACAACTCTACTCTGCATGAATCACACACCCACTCCTCAGTCCTAATGGGATCCATCCTAAGGAGAAGCACATGGTTCTGTTTTCTCCGTTCCAGATCAGCCAATTCATGTGTTACCAAACAGAAGACGTCACCACCACAGATCACTTTACAGGGATCACAGGGACATCTGTTAGGAAAATGAAAAAACAAAACTGAACCAGGTTTTTACATGTTCACTGGAATTCAATTAAAATGTGATTAGTGGGAGTATTAGGAGGGCAGTCTGGTCCACTATTACATGTTTGGTTGCCATTACCCACTGGCGTGGTCAGGTTACTGTGGGGATTACCCCTAACAGGATGACCCCTGACCTCTAGACAGGTGCCTGTGGGAAGGATAGGAGAGAGTTCATGTCACCATACCAAGTGGGATTCAAGGGCCTAATGGCTGACAGAGATTCCCCATACCACTCCAGAGGAATTTCCACTTTGTAATGACACATGAAAGCATGTGCATAGTCCAAATGCATGTATGGGAATTACCAAAACTTTTTTTTTTGTAAGTATCAGCTTTTTGAATTTGATACAAATTTCTCTTTGAATATTTCATTGTTTACAGCTATTAAAACTCTATTTAAAACTTTTGAATATGTATTTAACTTTACAGGTTGTTGTGCTCTTTAATATATGCGCTAAACACAAGGACCAAGATAGTGTTTCAATTAAATTTCGATTCAGTTTTATTATAGAGCACCAAATCACAACAGCAGCCACCTCAAGGCACATTAATATCATTCTTTGGTATCATTCATCAACAACTTAACTTTGTTTAGGGCTTTTATATAAGTCAGCTTTGTTCTTGTCTGGAACATAATTTACAAGCAACATTTCTGGCCAGTATGACTAATAAAACATGTGTAAACAATACATCGATGTCTACTGAAAACTAAATTTATTGATCCTAAACATATTGGTCATGTGATCATGATTGCAACCCAGCTGGAACCATTTTTGTGTATTTCTGCATCCAGAGTTTACACAAGGTATAGCTCGAGCACAAACAGCTGTTCTGTCACTATATATTATGGTAGTTACTGTACACAACTGTGTGTACAGACAGAAGTCTGAAAAAAATGCCTTGATTGTAATATCCTCCATGACCAGAATGAAAAGAGCCTGTGTTGTGCATAAGTTGTTAACCAAAAATCTGTTACATGATTAAACTGATGGTGTACAAACAGGACTCTTTCAAAGAGAGAAGCCATAAAAAAATCACCAGCTGTTTCCATTCTATGCTGTTTACCATGGTTTTCCCCACCAGACTAAATAGTTTGTCTTCACCATGCGCTACATAGCCACCCCAACCCCAAGACCTCTACTTAAGCAGCATGTGGAATAAACAGCTTTCCTCTGAGGGCCCTAGAGCTGAACTGGTGGTGTATTTGTGAAGCTCAGGAAAAGGTGAGTGGAGGTCTTATTGGATGAGCTGTTATCACAGTGCAACACAGCCCAGAAACTAGAACCCATCTTGTTTTTACTTTATTTTTTTTACATCTTCTGTTGCAACATTGCTGGATAATCGGAATGGTCCACTTTCAATGCTTGGCTGAGCTCACATTACAAAATTATGTAAAGACACAGGGAAAGGAGTAGACACTGTTTTGATCCTAATTCACAAGATTTGGTTCAAGCCTTGAGGTGGAATATACATGGAAGCATTTCCAAATAAGCATCATTGCCACTAGCTCTTCGCTGAGGCCATTCGCATGGGAGCATGCATGACATCTCTGAAAACACACAGTGAGAAATGTAGCTGTGGAAGTGTAGAAAAACAAAGTCAATCTGTACTTTCCAGCAGTTTGGAGATGCTTGCAAAGGATGGCAAATACGCCGTGGCAAATACACAGGAGCGAAATTCCTTCATTTAAGGATCATGACCTGTTCTCATAAGTGCATTATCTCCGCAAGAAAGCCTCTGTGCTGCAGAATCAATTAAAAAGAATGAGACAGAATGGAAGGATTAAAAAAACAACTGCAAGTGCACAGCTGATAAGAGTGTTTGAAATCCTAATTTATCAGATAAAATGATTATCCTCGAAAGTAGTTTATGTTGCCATTAAAAACAATGCTGCCAGATTATGGGTGTTTTAAAGTTTACAGTTTAATGCCATACCTTATTGATTGCCACAGATGCTCCCAACTTATTCCCCATGCTAAATTAAAAAAAGAATTCTGGAAAGTGCATTTATTCTAGATGGTATGTAGTTTTTGTTGACTGACAAACTTGATATTTGTGTGTATGTTGCTTTTGTTATTCCCTTTGTTCCATGCACTGGTGGCTCAAAGCTGTGCAGTATCAAGGACAATAATTGTAGAGGATTATTTGAATGAGTGAAACTGCAAAGCAATCATCCTTAGCTCCCTTCAAAGGAAGTGAAATATCCTTATAATAAGAGGCAGATTATGTTTTAGTCTTTATCAACAAAAACAGACACATTCAGGCTCAGCAGAAAATCTATATTCTCTGTACAGTACACAGTTTGATATCCCAGCCATCATGTCTTTTTAAATCCATTAATCACTTACTGACAAGGCAGCAAATGTAACTCCACACTAAAAGAGGCATCATAGATAAAGTCTCATCAGTCAGACTAGTGCTGTGCGACAGCCGATCACAGCTGAAAAGCATCACACAAAGTCTCAATACATGAGCAGCCTCTGTAATGTGTTCTAGAGATCAACAAGGCGCAATGCGCTTTCATTTTGGCAATTGACAGAAGTTGTACTGGACCATGACCATGCTCAGTCATGCAAGTTCAGAGTGACCATCAGCTGGGACTAGAGGAAAACAAGTAAACACAGGAGTTACAGGGAAGCTATTACCTATAGTGTTTGGAGATGATGTGATTTTACCCCAGCTGAGCAAACCTTTGATTAGATATCACTGTGCCTAACCCTAACCAGTATCACTCCTCACAAATGTGTCAAAAATATGTTCATTACTTTGCCTTAAGAAATGGGTTCCAGTACAATACAACCATGTTTTAATACAATCTCATTTGCGGACTGGTGGATTGGTACTATTTTTTAGACCATTCCAAAAAACATTTCCCTTTCTGGTACTTCATGATGGAAATATATAACTTTAAATTCTCTGTTCAAATCACTATAGGATGAGCCTCAAAGTAATCAAGGAAGTCTCCTGCCTTCTAAGAGTCCTGGGTTTGAAGCTCCTGGTCCACATTCCCCTGACCTAAAATAAACATCCGCTTTATTTGTAATGTACTTTACCTTTGAGAAAGAACACTGAATTTTAAACAGCCCTGATCCAAACATATACTTGATGACCTTGCAGCGCCAGCAAAAGCTTGCACTGATTTCCAACATTTACTCATGTGCATGGAGAATGAAAAAGACATTTAGACACACGTGCATAAATAATATTCAGAAAATAATAATCCTCATCGTCGTCATCATGCATACAGCATGTCTTTTATCCTGTTTTCCTTCTCTCGCCCAGACTGGTCGTGGCAGATGGCCGCCCCTCCCTCAGCCTGGTTCTGCCGGAGGTTTCTTCCTGTTAAAAGGGATTTTTGCCTTCCCACTGTCGCCAAAGTGCTTTCTCATAGGGGGCCATGTGATTGTAGGGTCTACCTTACAATATAAAGCGCCTTGAGGTGACTGATGTTGTGATTTTGCGCTGTATGAATTGAATTGAATTGGATTATCATCACTGCTATTTTTCAAAAACAGTTTTATGCTATAAAAGCATATATATATATAAAAGCATATACAGCACAGACAAACAAAACCCAATGAGTAACTATGCATTTTTTATATTGGTGTGTGTTGGTATTGTGTTTGTCTTTTAACGTTCATCTTAGTTTGCCCACTTTTTGATTTACAATTGCATCACTGGATGTCAGGAAGCTGCTGTGGGCCAGGGAGGTGAGGGGTTGTTTTGATCTGAGGCACGGCTGACAGTCTCTTTATCTCCTCCTGTCAGACAGAATACTGTTTGATCTGCAGCTTCTCCATGTCTTCTGTCTCTGGTCAAATAACCTTAGCCAACTCATAGAATCTGCTTTTACTGTCCTACGACTTCCAGGTTTGCTGAAAGTGTGTAAGTTTTCTTGCTTAGAGTGTATGGTTTAAATTTACAATATAATATATACACGCATGGGAACAAATCTCTCCATATACACATGATTTCCTTTTATTAATTATGTTATGTTATCCGTGTATTGCAATTGGGTTACATATATGCTGGCATACACACAAATGGATTGATGGATAGATGAATAGGCAGGTGAACGAGAGAGAGAGAGAGAGAGAGATCCTGTGGTTAAAGTTTGAAGTTTGGCCGTGGCCTTTGTTATACAAGCAGCCAGCAGTGAACTGAATATGTTTAACTTCCTCTTTTCAACTCCATCTCCTGCTCTTTTGCAGGACGTGTGTCTTTTAGCAGCTCACATCACAGAACCATACAAACGGCAATTAAAACGGATGTGCAACACTAACTCTGCATGGGGAGAGAGAGAAGAGAGAGAAAGAAAAGAGAAATTGGAGGGGAGGGGAGTGAGAGAGACAGAAAGAAAGAAAGAGAGGAAGTATGTGAGGAAAAATGTACAGCACCACCTCTCCTTCAAAACCAGGACTGATACTGTGTCTATTGATCTTTATTACAATAGCAGCAAGCTGTAAAATGTTTGATGGTTTTGTACAGATCTTAGTCCCCCTCATTCATAATTACTGCTACACATGTAGAACCAAGGGCAACTTCAGAAGGGGCGCTGTTTGAAAAGCTGCTGCCAGACTGTAGGAATGATGGAAAATCTCAGCGGGGCCTCACGGTAGCTCCAAGCCCTAAGGCTATCATTCCTCCTGCCTAACACCTGCAGCAACTTAAGTTTTACAAAGATGAAATTATAGAGCAGATTTTAAATAAGAAATGAGACCAACCTTGTCCCTTTACCCACAAAGTAACTGCTTTATTTTGATTTATACTTTGTCTCTTTGGGTTTCTGAAAAAAGTCAGCATGCTCATTTTACAGAGAATCAAAATCTCATAGTTTGTGCAAAGTGACCTAAACTCTTTAATTTTAAGTCAGAAGTTAGCATTTGATCTTGACTACTGTGGATCTGAGTTGAAAGCAAGTATGGACTGTTTCTTTTTTCTTGTATTTCTTTGTTAGATGTACCTAGCTGCATTCAAAAGCACACCAAGAAGAACTAGGTATAACTTATTTTCCTGGAAAAGCAGTTTTGCTCTAGCCGAAACAAGCACTCTAAAGTCTTCATAACTTATTAGTCCAAGTCCTATTTTCCAGGACAATGTGCAGCAGCTCACTGGGACCCCCGGGCTGGTCCTGGCTCTTCATCTTCTTTCTCTGCTGAGATTTTAATTTGTTTTAAAAGTCAGAACAGAGAGCGAGAAGACAACAGGCCCAAGGAACATGTACTCCATGTTCTGTGTAGGGCAGCGCAATGAAGAAAGCAATTCCACAGGGAATGTGGATGATAAACACCAAGGATAAAATATTACCAAGATGGAGATAGGCAAAGGAGAGGACAGAGTTACAGACAGAGAACAGTGTCCTAGTAGGAAGATTGTTGCTTCCAGCAGTTGAGAACAGGAAGAACAGTCTTTAGCCTGGCACACCCTGAATAATGCATCAACCTTTCTCTAGCTGGGCATATACATGGGAGCACTGATTTTTGCCCTCTGGCGTTGTTGGAGATATGAATAATGGATAGGTTAAATGCTTGTGTTAAGAATGAATTAGTATAGGGTCTGTTCCATGGCTGTATTTATGCAATTATCTGATTCTGATGCTATCAAAGGAAACAAAGACAATATCATATTAAGATCCAGTGAAGGTCTGATCATACTGTGGTCCATGTACATCTAGAGGATCTTAGGATTACCCCAGGTGATATCAAGCTGTCCCAAAGTATCCCCACCAAAAGCTGGAACCTCTCATGTCAGCCTGCTGCCTGCCATTGATTAACATTTAACAACCAGGGAATACTTTGTCACTGAAAAGAAAAGCAAACTTTGAGGTCTTGAAAGCACAGTAGAGAAAGATGGTGTGAATGAGGAAAGAAGGGAGTTAAAGAAGAAAAAAGCAAAAAGAAAAGATAAAGAGAGATGCACACAGTACACAGGAAGCATTTTCACATAGCGCATCATGTATAACTCATGAAGCCCTGACAGAGCAGTGCACACATTCCCCATTCTCATTGGCTGCCTCCGACTGGCAGACTGCACAGGCCAGGGTGAACAAGTTGCTCCGTCTTTCTTTCTGTCTGTCTTTCTCTTCTTCCTGTCTCTCCAGGTTTTGGCACTGTTCTCCTGGGCTGGCGGGTATGAGGATATCAGCAGGCTATAAGAAGACAGGCAGCATGGGCTACACCCATGTCCAGTGCTGGAACTGAGCTGGGTCACCCTGCTGGTTGTGCTGGTGAAGCTGGCTGTCTGCTCTGTGCCCGTTGCTCCAGAGCAGTGCATTACAGTCGGCCTTGTGTTTAGACAGTCTGACAGATCTCAACCTGCACACCCCAAGAACCCGGGGAATCAGCGCTATACGCATATATCACCCCCAGCCAAGAGCTACATCCTCTCTCTCTCTGCTTGTCTGTTTTGTGGAGCTATCTGGATTTGTGTCTCTTCATCCTTCCCCACTTGGAATCTCTTTCCTGACTTTCCCCTCTGCTTTACTCCCTCTCTCTTGCCTCCTTTTTTCTCCCCCGGTTCCCCTTCAACTCTGCTCTCTCTTATTCTCTCATGTTTCTCTCTCTGTCTCACCCTCCCTCTCCTTTTGAGATTCAATAAGAGCCCTGGAGGCAGGAGAGAGAAAACAGGGGGGTGTAAAAACATCTATGGTTTTATTTACAAAGGACCCAGGTATTGCCCGGCGTTAAATCCAGGGGAAATGATTTATTTTCCGCCCATGTGTGGCACTGATCCCCGAGGCGTAACTCAACAGTGGACCGGCTTCGTGCTTGCAATTTATGGTGGCTGCAGTGGCTCATAAAGGAAGAATGGATTAATCTGGAACACGACATAAACAATATGACTCTGACAGCCCTATTAAAACCTGTGCTACTCAGCATCAATTCGCTTTCACACGCTCTCTATCTGTCTCACTCTGGGTCTCCACAGCTAGCGCCTGTTATTAGAAGGCCAATTGGTAGCGCTGGAAAACTGACCAGAGCTCACAGCCTTGTTATTGTGATTCCCAGAGTATCAGATTCAGAACAGGGGGTGGGGGGTGGAGGGTGTTGAGCATCTACATATAGCAACCGGACCTTTTAACTGTTTAGCCTTTGGACTTCATGGGGGATATCGGATGTACTGAGTCCAGAGTGGAGGATCCCACAGTGCTTGTTACTGCTGGGTCGAGAAGGCTTCCTGTATCAGCACTGGTGGCCTCTCATTTTCCATGAGCGGGGCTTCTTTTTGGGAATGTACTGCGCTCACTTATGTTGGCATGGACTTCTGTCTTTGGAGGTGTGCACAAATTCATAGGAAAACATGTTGTGCATGTGATACACGATATGGATTAGTAGATTCATATGTATACATGGACACACATACGTACACACATACGTACACAAGTAGATGCCGTACACAGAGACGTAGTCAGCTGCTCCCTGATCCCCCTGGGAAGAAGTCACTCAACGTCTTCAATAACCCCCAATAACCGACACTCACGCACACAGCTATGTCATTTCCTTAGCTCCATCGCTGTCAGAAACAGGTGTATGCTAAGCCACACAGAAAACACCCACACAGAGACAGCATCCATCTAACCACAGAAGCTTTTAACACGTTTAAAAACAGCATTTCTAAGATAGCAACCTGCCTCTGAAAAAAAAAACAAAAAAAACAAGAGACAGAGTTACTAATTTATGTCCAGCAAAGGATGAAAGCTTGAAAACATCAGGCAGGGAGAGAACAGCCCTGAAATTGAAATCAATAAGTTCATTAGACTGCAGAGCCCGTTCATGCTGCACCCTCAACTTCCCCTGCAGACAAACACAACAACACATGAAAAAAAGGGGGCGAAACAAGGCTTGACCTATGTCCACTAGCCAAGCATTCCATTTATTTAGCCCTTATCACAAGCCTGATCTGAAGAGGCAGCTACACAGTGATAACGCCTCGGGATAATAGCAAGACCAGACAGGGCCTGACCAAAGAATGACAGCCAGAAGAAAAAAGAAAGTGAAATAAAGAAAAATGCATTTGGGATCTTCTTGACATTCATTCTCTTTTTTCTTTGTTTACAAACACACAATGCTGAAATATAAGGGGCTTGTAGGAAACTTTTTTTTTTCATGCTGCCTCCCTTTTTCAAGCCTGTAATTTAGTGGATCCCCATCAATAAGTGAGAGAACAGCTTTGTGGATGCTTGGCCTGACAGCTAACAAGAGCCTGGCTCTATCTGCAACAAACAGACAGAATAACAAGCACCGTTGTCTGTTTGCACACATTGAACAAACCATGAATACAGTTCATCATTCATGCAGTGGTACAGTACTGTCAAGCCCAAGCATACTGTACAGAGACGTGTGTGTACGGGGAAAATGCCAACGGAAAAGTTTTTGCCATCTGAGTGACCTGAATAGTGTTTCTACTTGTACAGTAATAATCTCCAGAGCTCTGCAGGGAAGTAAAGATCAGTGGAGCTGATGTCTTCCTCCACCTGAAACGGGGTCCATTATAGCTCCAGTCCATATCAGCAAGGCCCTGCAGCCTGTGTCACACTACTTCCTATTGCTGATTTATGGTTACAAGGCTCATGGGTGTTAGCACACTGCATATTCTCTCAGACATGTGCACACGCACACACTTCGGCACACACAAAATCAATGAGGCACAAATTGTTCATGACCTGAGCTCAACTTGCTTCACCAGAGGCCAAATTTGTCTTCAAGGGCGTCTTTATCGTGCTAAAAGACCCCTTTTCACCTGCAGATTAGGGTGCAAGACTAAATGGTCTGGCTAGACAGAGACCATATCTCTAGTCACACAAATGAAATACGAATGGACTTATATATATCTACAAAGGAAAAATCTTTATTTCAGCCCCTCTTATCCTAATACCTATGCTACTCTGTAAAACATTTCTTTAATACTTTTTCTTTTCTTTTCTTTTCTTTTTGTTAAATCAGAAAGACAAACTGTTCACCCTTTATCCGGAAGCTCTGGGAGTCACCATCCCAGGGGGCTTCTGGGAAAGCAAAAACACTGCTGCAGTTGGCAAGCTGCTGTTTGCCAAAGAGTTAAACAGAAGCCAAAATATTTGTTACGGACTCATTTCATTTCCTGGTAGACGCATCCAACACTGCAAGGCAAATGTGAGAACAAGCTTTTACATAGGAAAGCTCAAAGAGAACCAAGAGTCAAGCTTTTTTCCTTAACAGAAACAAGATCAGCTTTGGAGCTTTTGCAGAAAGCACGGTCACTTAACAAAATTGGAGTGACAAAGGAAGGCCCAGAATTTTCTTGATCTATTCACTTGATGAGTCAGCGTATCCATCAACAACCATCTGTGCAGAAATTAGAATAGACGTTAAATCTTCCTGTTGGAACTATACTGTATATAAATATACAATCTGAATGTAAAGCACACCATACAACTAGCAGCCTTGCTTTTCCCAGGATGGAACGAAGATTCTGCATTTTCTGTTCCAGTTCTCTTGCCACGTGTACTGCTGAACTTTATTCAGTAGTATACTGACTACATAGGTGTGTGTCCAGAGGCGTTTCATAGCTTATCCATATTTAAGGTCTGGAACTCGCTGGCAGGGCTTAGCCCCGGGCGCACGAACAAGTCAGCCATATATATACAGGAGACAGGGCAGTCTTAGAAGCCACTGTTGACCATTTATTTATGAAGTCAAAGCTCTGTGGCAACAAGGTATCCACTCTGAAACAACTTAAAGTGCTTATATCCAAGCTGAATATTTCATATCTGAATCTCTACTTCTTTTGAGCCTTTTTTTTTACATAAAAGTGAGGAGAACAACACAGGACAGGCAAGAGAAGAAAAGAAAAGAGAGGACACTGCAGGTGATGCAAGACCCCTATCTAACCCAGTCAAGGTAAACAGGTGGGGCTGGAAAAGTGAGAGGAGGAGGGAGAGATGGGAGGGAGTATGAGTGCAGCTTACAGGCCTCCTCAAGGTCAGCAGAAGGAGAAGCTTAGTATTCTCTCTCTCTCTCTGTCTTTTCTTGGGTGTGCACCAGCACATTCTTTTGTTTCTTGCCTTTTCTCTATCTTCCTCCTTTTCTAGCACAAGCATCTCAGATAAAAAATAAAAAATAAACGTTTTGGTGTGCCAAGTGAAAAATAATGCTTAGGGCAAAAAATAGGACCTCAGAAAACAAAACGTTGTTGGGCATAGATTTGACAACATCCAGGGAATCTTTCTACTGAAAGGACTCAGTCTGTTATGAAGCCAGGATACAGAGCAGATATCTCAGCTCACTCAAAATGTAAATGCACACAAGCCAGGAAAAAAAGAGCACAATCCTCCTTTTCTCTCATTCTAGCTCTGCCTCATCTGCGTTCACTTCACTTTCTTTTGCTTTTTATTTGTTTTTGTTTTTTAATGTATCTGTAAAGCACTTTGAATCACCTTGCTGTTGAATTGTGCTATATAAATAAACTTGCCTTGCCTTTCATTTTGGTCTGTCTATCCATAGTTTGTGTGTGAGTAGAAAAGCGGCTGGCAGGTGGTTGATGTGTGCAAAGGTATTGGGGCCTATGAAATATTTACCAAAGCAATAATGACTCCCTGGACAGAGTTAGTGGTTGGAGAAGGTAAAGAGCGGAGAGGGGTAAAGAGCAAGAAGAAAGAAATGGAAGAGTGAAAAGTGTCTGTCTTGTTTTTTGTCAAAAGCAGGGGTGAACATCAGTGAGCGAGGATCACCTGAGACTTCCACACTTAAAGATGAATATTGTTGCATTATTGTGTAATATCAAAGTTAAGACGACAAATCCAAAATAAAATGCAAGGGTGACATTCCTTTTTCTTTTAAATGACACGTGACAAAAAAGTCAAATCAAAACAGTTTTGCAGAATAAATTATATTTATTGCGTCTTCAGCAGATAAAGAGTATAAAATTTGTCAGATATCTAATACAAAAAATCTAAATATAAATATATTTTGTAAAGGAAATAACAGAGCCTGAACCATACGTGAACACACATTTGAACACACAAACTCTCCTTGTAATTTTACCCTCTCTGAGGCGTTTGAAAAGTAAAACTTCTAGGATGGGTGCTCCCGTGGCGAGTCTTTAATGCAGGGGCCTCCTCTTGTTTGCAGAGAGGATTCGGCACCACACTGTGGGCCAGTTTGATCCGGACAGCCAACAGAGCCTGCTTCAGATGAGACAAGGGGAGGAAACTCTACTGTGGCGTTGCTGTTTTCCCTTCATAGCAATACCAGGATGCTGGGGTGGCTCAGAACAACAGTGAGCTCTCTAACCCAAGACTTTGGGTTAAGGATGGAAGGAAGAACTGCCTCAGTGCTGCGGAGGTAGGGGGCCCATTTGGATGTGTCTACAACGGGAGGGAGCTGCAGATAGAGAGCAAAGGTTGGGACAAACAAACATGAACCTTTGCACTCTTTGACTCTGTTTGATAGCCCCACAGGTGAGAGGAAAAGTATTGGAATACTTTAAGTATAAGTGCTTTTAAGTTCCAATGAAATATTTTTGAAGTGAGAACTACAATTAGATGAAACTGATTGGAGCGGAAGAAAGCAAAAGTTTTGCTTCATAAAAATGCGCAATATTTTCTATGTTATGATAATTTACTCCAAATATACAACACTTTTATCAAATCAGTAACACTAGTAGATTGCGCAAGATTACTTTAGCCAGTTGTTTATGAAAGCAACCTTTAAATAAATTTAATTTGTTTAATTTGAAGCATTTTACAGGGTCGCATTGGTACATTTTTAATTTGCATTAATGACATTCATTCAAACCTTTAACCGAGTGCTATTAATCAGCTTTCGTACGGTTACTTTGTGCAGCTAGGAAACAAAGATTCTGGCATTTCCTACCATTTTTCTTCTGCACATTCATTTAACAGTGAGTTTCATGGCATGTAAGCATGGAAGATTTATGTCAGAGTGCGAGTATGTGTCCAAAACATGACACTCCCTGTGTACTCCCTGAAGCGAGAGGCTACACTTCCTGATCAGCAAGCTTGACACACTGGACAGCTGACATTTGACCCCTCATTTCACCTGTGTCGCGGAGTGACACTGCAACCCATTCTCTGGCCCCTGCAGGGTCACTGGGGTCACAGTTGACACAGCAGTACTGTGTTATGCTGAGCTATGAGAGCCTCCACACATCAGCACCGCTCCTTCACTCAGGAAATCTGTGTCAAACCAAATGGATTGTAAAGCTGTTTGTGTAAATGTGTATGCTTGTATGACTTGTTTTTCTTCTTCTAAAAATATTAATAACGTAAACAGTGGTAGTAGTAGCAGTATCAGAAGCAGCAACAGTGGTAGGAGCAATAGTAGTATATTAATATATTAAAATTATTAAAATTGCTGTTAAAATGTTGTTTTTTTTATGTGGCAGTGTGAGTCACTGAAGTATATTGAGCTAGCCCTGTCTTAGCATGAGGAATTTCTTTCATTCCAAATATTGATTGTTTCCCTCCTTCACATTTCTTTATTAACAAAACATTACATTTCCCTATGTAGACATTACAAAAAGTAGAGGACTAAGAAGGAGAAGATGGATAGAAAAGACTGAGCGCCTTTTAGTATAAATCAGTCACAGGGGGCCAACCAAACTAGCCAATCTGTATCATTTGCAATTGATCAGTTTGACAGAGTGTGGTGTGGCAGTGCTCATTGGCCACATCTGACAAATGACTAGACACGACCTTAAGAGCTGACCTACACACTACTTGGAGAGGGGGGGGGAGCCACGAATGAACATACAAGCAAGCCTAGGAGAAAAATCTATGCAGCTGAAGTGAAACAGCATTTCGTCTGATGAGCGATGTTAAACAACAACTGGACCGGCGGGCAATTACCATGATTGGAGTGCTGTGCCTTGTGAAAGCCATCAAGACAAAGACAGGAAGACAGAGTTAGCGGAGAGGCAGAGTATCCCCACCTTCTCCCTCCTCTTTTGGTCGCAGAGGCCCAGCGCTCATTAGCATGCATGCTTTTACAGGCCTGGCCAAAACACTCAATGCTCTCCACTTTATTTATTAGTAAATAGAGACAGATGGTGATGAGGAGGTGGTATTGACTACCCATAGCCTTTTAAACAGGAATCAATGGCAGGGGTGGAGCCCTGAGATAGGGGGCATTAACTCGCTAATATAGCCTTATGAAATGAGCCAGGCCTGACTTCAGAGGCTTTCTCACTCTACGAAGCCCTCAGACAGAACAGTATACCGAGTCCTGTGTTTGTAATAGCAAAAAGTCATCTTTATTTGTGAACTGACTGCTGTCAACATATGTATAAGTGGATATGCAGCATTGAGCTGAGCATGTATGTAGCAGATTTTATTTTAATGACAAAAAAGCATTAGCACCTTAGGGATGAATAAAGGAATGAAGGGGATGGATGGATGGATGGATGGATGGATGGATGGATGGATGGATGGATGGATGGATGGATGGATGGATGGATGGATGGATGGATGGATGGATGGATGGATAGATAGATAGATAGATAGATAGATAGATAGATAGATAGATAGATAGATAGATAGATAGATAGATAGATAGATAGATAGATAGATAGATAGATAGTCTTATGTCTGACATGAAGCTAAAGCTCTCTGTAGAACTCCTGTCAGAGGTCATCTCCATCATCTCTCCATCATCTATATTAATAAGTCTTTATCATCTACCTGCACTGTCTGCCAGCACACACCAACCACAATTGAACACAGAACAACTCACCCCTCCCCAGTCACCCCGCAGCCCCCTGCACAGGGACTGGCTGAGCTGTAGTGAGCCAGCGCCTTAAACCACCTACTGCCGAGGCAATTAAGAGTTTAACCTGGATGCAGCCTGGGGAATCCAGAGAGAGACTCCACTCGAATAGAGCAAGACTCCACAGAAAGACAGGCAGGCAGAGGGAAAAGTGAGGTAAGGATGTGTGAGAAATAGAAGACAAAGATCCTGCGAGAAGGGAAGGAATGGATGGAAATTGACAGAGAGCAGGTAAAAGTAAGGGAAGAAAACATGTCTGAGTACACAGCTAGACTGGAGAATGGCTGGTGGAGGCAGAGAGAGTGAATCTCAGCACAGTGTACACAGCCCTCTCCTCCAAGAGAAGAAGGTCACCAGCTCTCTCTGAGGACTGCCTTAAATAAAGTCCCCCATCCTGCACTTTTCTGGGCAAACAACCTCCTCTGCTCTTTATTAACTAAATATGAGGGGACTTTGACCGGGGGACAAAAATTCAATATTTTTCCCCCACCAAATATTTAAACCAAGCAAATAAACACACAAATAAATAGATCTCCTCTGCCACGGGAGAGGGGGCCAGCCAGTCCCCTGGATGTAATTTGACGGCCCACTTACTTGGAAGGCCAGAGCATAGTGCTACTCAGACACTCATTTGAAGGGCTGTCAATCAAGGGGCAGCAATGTTGGCGTTGGGGATATGTGTGTATGTGTGTGTGCCACCGAGTGTTTGAGTGTGTGTTTAAAGAAGCTGGCCAGCAATTCATTCTCAAGGTTGGAACAGATAAGGTGAGCATCTCTCCTGTCAAATACATCACACCTTCCTGCTTCCTTTACTACCCTTTTTAACTATTCCTCGTCCCTCCTTATTCCAATCTCTCACCTCTTGTACATCTAATGACCTAATATTTGCAGTTTTGTCTTGTCTGCCTCCTCGAGAAACATTAATCAGAATGACAGAATTGAAATAGAAAAATTAAGTTCGAAGGCCAGTGTGCTCCTACTTCTATTTTTTTTAACCCAAATATTTCTGCCTGCTATTATTGACTTTGAATATTCTCTTCTTCATCATCATCAAGATTTTTCTTTCATCTTTTTTTAAAATCTACATATTTGTCTGACATTTGCTTGTTGTTTTGTTATGGTCTATATCTTAAATATGACAAAAGCTGCAATACATGGCAGTATTTGAAAATAGACTGAATTAACTTAAAAATTGTCAATATGACATGTTTGTCCTCAACTGCCTCGAAGTATAATGCATCTCTTGTAAGGTATTTATTGCCAGCTGTGGTTCTTTTCATCTTGTGTTTTCATGTAAATGAAACTACCCTCTCTAGAAAAACACTATCACTGGTCATTTGCGCAAACAGCTTCAAACAATCTATATTAGTAGTTCGGGCCAAAGCTGTGTATTACAAGGTTCTTTGTAATACAGAGTACAGTGACTCAAAGGACGTTGTGAAAATTAATAGTTATAAAATGATGGTGCACAGGAGCTGCTTGCTCTAAACCCCAGAAAAAAAAGAAAGAAAAAAAAAAACGCGTATGTGTTCGTGTGTGTGTTTGCATGTGTGTGTATGAGTGGGAGAGGGAGTGCGATATCAAAAAGTCCTTTCATCCATTTTAGATGAGATGCAGATGACTCAATTATACTTGGCCTGACATCAAGACCACTTGGCGGAGAAGCTGCTAACGCTGGAAAACGATCTATTTAATCCCACTGATATGAATGGCATGGTGCTAACAGGGCTCACAACGACAAGAGAGGGAGACAGGTATGAGTGGAGACGCTTTGGTACCACTCTGGAGAAACAGGCCTCAGTGCGTGCTACGGTGAGACAGTGAGGAGGGGGATGATGTGTCTGCAGTGATGCTACGTGCAATATTTTCGTTTATACCAAACATAATATTTGTCACTAGGTTCTGTCCGCAATAACCACTAACAAGAACTTAAGTTAGCTAAAGGTGAAGCTGAAATGATACTACCATTCAGGAGATAAAGCTGAGCACTGACAACCAAAACAGCTCTGGACTGGTGCCCTAAAAGAATCCAGGTGATTTCAAATAAACGCATCGCATAGCGGAACAGGCACTTTAGTCTATAAATACTTTTGATCTTCTTGCTTCTTGAGTGATACTATAACTTTGAACAGTGAGTGAAAAACTTAACCAGAGGTGTACAGGAAGACTCGGGTAAAGATAAGGCATGAAAGGAAAAAATGGGTCATCCACTTCAGATTGAAAATGAGAGTGGAAGAACTAAAGAGATTGTGGTCCTGCAGGACAGATGATTTGGGGGGCTGCTGGTCACTAGAGCCAGGGCCACAGCAACGACCCACAAACATGCTCTACATTAGATCAGACTGCTGTTTGATCTGCGAGGCCTCTCTCTCTCCCTCAAGACTGCCTCTGCACTTTTCATCTACACACAGATAAATACACACACATTCATCATGACATACCCTCTGTTCATCAGAGCTGCTCAGTTGCCAGGCCCCCGACTACATCAACATCAGCATCATGGCATACCCATCACTTCACTCTCATTCTAACACTAAGTGAACTGTGGCCTGGGAAGACGTCAGTGGTGATGAGACTTCTAAAAGAGAGGACAGGTGCTTTGCAGGATCAGATGCTTCGGATTTTAGCAGCTCCACTTTGCCTGGGTTTGGTCTGGTCACGACCTGAAAGGAGAGAGAAGAAAGGAAAGGAGACTTTAAAAATTCATACATTTACACTTTAGTACTTTCACTCTTTCACAGACCCAGCTATATAAATTGAACATCAGTAGGGACTTTACACTAGTATTTTATCTTGACCTTATTGAGTAACATTTTGTAACATGTAACATATAAATTCCATTGATAAATCTAAATAAGATGGATATAATCAGGAAAATAATGGAGGGTGATAAAGTCAAAGTCATAATTTACAGTGACAGTCTTTTCATGTGCTGCCTTGTATTTATGCTGATGTGAATCTTCTCCAGCCTGCCTTTTTTATGACCTTTAGTGCAATTAACAGTTGCAAAACATTAGGGCTTGTGTTGCTTCACATGTAGTCAATCAAGTCAGTGTTTTGTCGGTGTTGAGTGGTGTTTGTCTGTGTTGGTGACAAATGAGCATGGCCCTTCCCACTGCTGACAGCCGCCCCAGAGCTGCGATACTATCTTCAGCTCTTCAGCCTGCTTCTACAATTACTACTGCTTCTCTGGCCTCAGGGCTTCCAACCACAACCAGCACCCTGGAACCTTGGACACACACACACAAACACACTGGGTCAGATACATTACACACATCTATTTCTTTGTACAGGCTCACGTTCAGTCATTTATATGCATGTATTCATTCTTGAACATACATTTTTAGCATGCATTGCACACGTACTGATAATGCACAAAGCCTCATCCAAACAGACTGTGACTTGTTCGGAGGGTAATCTAAACAGATCATGGTTAAGGTCAGATTTCCTTAGTTCTTAATAGAAATAGTCCTTCGCAGACATTGGTAGAATAATTTCTCACTTATACACATATAGAAATATATGTGTGTGTCTATATGTCTATATAATTGGATATAGAGACATCTTTAAATTTGAACCCATTCCCTTATATCATTCAACTACACCACAATCAGTCCCAGCCGTTCAAGCCACACACTGAAACATTTGACTGAGATATGACCCCAAACTGATACCTTTCCCAACCACACACCTGGTTATTTTATCTTTCCCTGCGCCTATTGTTGGCCTAATTGACGGTGGCTTGGCTGCTTGGCTGGCGGCTGACCCCGGTCAGAACAATGCATACCTGTGGCTCTTACCAGTGCTGTGTAATTGTCTCTTCAAGTGGTGACCTTTTTCAGTCGACCCCTGAGGGGAGAACGCTCCACACTCATCCATCACTCAGTCACTCAGCCACTACAGGAAGTAGTTAACATAAGCAACCTTTGGGATGGCGGCTTGTAAAAGGTGTGGAGTTGAGGTTTCAGAGTGGAATACAGAATATTAGCCATCACTTCGTTGCAGGGAATGACATCACTCAATCAATCAAGTTAATCCATCAATCAATCTGTTGTAGAAGATGTTTGCACTGCTACTCAAACCGTTTCCTTTGAGGTCTGAGTCAGAGGAAAACAGATAAAAATACCCGACACAAATGCTTCCTTTTTTTGTCTATAGAGAATTATTGGGCTTATTATCTTGTTATTCAAATGTTTTTATTATATTTAAGGTTCTGGATACAGTGCTGTGCTGAAACTAAATGGGACTTTTTTCACACTCTAAGCATCTTCAATATGATTTTTTAACTTCTTACTTATCAGGAAATACTGGTAGGACAACTGTGCATATAACGTGCATGCTCCTGTCAGTGAGCTTCACCATTACACTATGGATCTCTCTCATTGCTGCCTTATTTGTCTTGTGGAATCCTGAGTATTTAGAAAGTGGCTGCTTCAAAGCTCAGTAACTCACCTTCAACCCAGTGGGAAGGCATTGACACACATGCCTGCATGGATTGGATTGGTTTAAAGGTCAAAAATATTAGTAAAACTACAGTCGATCGACATTTGAACCTCACACACACGAATGAAGAAACATGTGCACCATATTTGTTGTCCATTTGCAATTTAGAAAAAATGAGAAGAATGGAGATCATTGGATAAAACACTGTTTTTTTTATTTACTGCCATTCCTATTGCTTCAGACAGACAAGCTGTGGCGCAGGGAGCACAGAGTGATTCAAACAAGTCAAAGCTACTGCCAATCTACAAACAAATCTCTCTGACAACAACAAACAACAAAGGCGCAGCAAAAGAAGAAGCAAGAAGAACAGCGTTTGGCAACCATTAACATCTTGGAAAAAACTTCAGAAGTAAAAAAAGGAGTGCATTCTGCATTTTTAATAGTAAACAGCATCTCTACTTCATCATGAACTAGATAGAGAAAGAAATCAAACGAGGAGGGCTGCTACACTGCTTTGACGTCGGCCCCCTTTTCCACCCTTTTTAGCTTTTTTGAATGTGGATTTTGTCAGAAGTGCCGGATCTTTCTCTCACTCTCTAGATGGCCTGCAGCATTACAGGGGAATGTGGTGCTCTACACACTTTAAGAGTAATTAAAAGCGATTGAACAGCTGTAATTATGAGAAACGGCGGTTGTGTTCCGGGTCATTCTATCAATGCTGCCTTTCATCAGAGCAGTAGCAGAGGGGCCCTGCTGCTAGTCTCTGTTTCTCCATATGCACATCTTCAAGAACAAACAACTGGCAGGCTGCCTACAGGCTCACACACTATCACATTCGTACACACACGCCTTCATGTAGACATTTGGGAGAGTGAAGGCTCTTATGCACGCACACACACACACACACACACACACACACACACACACACACACACAAACACAAACACACACACACACACACACACACACAAATATGGCACAAGCACACCACTGCACCATAAACACTTAACAACACATTCTTCATGTACTCCATTGGATGACATTCATAACCATCCTCTTATAATCGTTCTTTGGTCTTTTCTGGCTCATTTCACTTCTTAACACAATAAAAGGGTTACACTATACACAAGTGAAGAATGCAATAGCCTGTGAGCAAAGTGAGTTTTCTTACCATTCTATACTGTATTATAACACTGTGTGACAAGTAGAAAGCATATATGTATGTACTGTACTATGACTACTGAGAATGAGAACAATCCACTGACAAAAGCATGTCTGGGTTACATGAGATTAGGTAACAAAGTACACTGAAATAATAAATAGTAACACAATGTTGTATGTTAACACTGAAATGCGGGTTCCATATATGTTTTGTTAGACCGTTGTGACACTAGTGGCTTGGTACTAAGCATTGCGTTTGTTAGCATGTTACTGAAGCACTATTCTTGTGTTGGTTTCCTTCCAGCCAATCCAAGTTGAGGTGACTGAGATGCTGGGGTCAGCTGGGGTAGTGGAGGGTGGAGTCGGGGATGATGTAGATGGCCTAATCAAAAGGAAATCAATCTTGTCTGTCCCCTCAGCTAATGTGGGGATCATTCAGAAAAGCTGGTGGGTCATTTTTTTCTTGCTTCCTTGTTTCCTCTATCCATATTTACATCCTGTCAGAGAAAGAGAAGAAATGGACAGAGGTCAAATTTGATCAGATATCGTGTAAGTTCTCATGTGAAGTTAACTTGTGTTTTAGATGCAGGTCAACGAAAGACTATAGATGTCTCCATGCAAAATCAGCAGGACCTAGGATTCATGCCAACAGGAAGACCAATTACACCCAATGTCATGTATTTGCCAATGCAAATAGCAACTCCAAGAAATTCCTCACAATTTTTACAAGGGTCTATGACACGACTTGCGGAGCAGGTGCGCATATTTAAAGTATGACAACATGTAAGGTGTCTAGTTGTGCATGAAGTGACAAATCCATACCATTTTAAAAGCATGAGATTCCAAAGCTTAAAACTGAAACCAAAATACCAGTGTCTGTCAACGCCAATTAGAATTATTTATTTATTTTAACGTCATTTGGTTTACTTAATCATTTGGACAATTTAACTAATATTACATAACATTAAACAACAGCATTGTTCACAGATGACCACAGCTGGGTAATGAATGAATAAGTGAATCCTCTGCGACTAGATCTATGCTGCATGAGATAGATACATGTATTCAGTGTGTACATAAACACATTTCAACATGTCAAATCTTACACTCACCTCCAGAGCAGTGACTCCACTCTGTTAATGATGTCAGCCAGATCAAAGGGCAGAGGCATGCTGGGGTCATCCACACCCCAGAAGGGCCGGTCCACTGGGGCCTCCTCAGGGGGCAATGTCTGGGCCAGACTTGAGTGGCACCTGAGGCGACAGAACACAGGAAACAAAAAAAATCCCATTTACTCCTCCCTCCCGTTAAAGCACAAGTAGGTAGAGACTCATCACCAAAAGGCCACGTCTCACCCCACTCACAAAACTTTCTTCATGTTTTTATTTTTTATATTTATATTTGCATCCTACTACAGCTTGCCAAAGCCAGGCTTTCACCTGAAAGTTTTATGAGATGTGTTTACAAGTAAATACTAACACTAACTAATACTTGTCAATGATGGTGGAACTCTAGTAGACAAAGATAAACAGAGATCTTTCTATCGTGTTTTTATCTAGTCAATGAAGAGCAATTTAAGGGCGTAATTTCCAAAAAAAGTCAAGTTGTTTAGGCAATGATGTCTGTGTGTGAGCATGTGTGTGTTTAAACTTGTTTTTAAAGCCAAAATCTCTATTGTGAGTTTGACCAGAAGCAAGTTTTTTAACAGTTTTCTGCCTCCTTTTGTTTTCATGACTCACAGTAATACTTTGTCCAGGTAGAACCAGCAGGACAGGAGAGTAAGTTTGTCTCTGTATGATCCACAAAAGAAACAGCATGCAGTTTTATTACAAATAAACAAAGAAATGTTTTTCTCTTCACTAGATATTGTTGAGGGCATTTAAATGATGTGTCTGCATGCAATTTGGTTTGAAACTACTGAAATACTTGGAAACTCCCAAGCCAGTAAAACTTGAACTGAATGGAGATGAGAAAAACAGAGATGTGACACATCAGTGAAGTGTTGCAACAGCATTAAGGTGATGGGAAACCATGATATCATGTATCATGATTAATGCCCCATTCATCTTACAAACATACAGGCACACACTGCAGGATGCTTTCACAAGAACATCACTCTCTCTTGTTGCAATAATGACAGAGCAGTGAGAAATCCTGCCTCTTCATGTCACTGCGTGATTTTTGCATGATTAACAATCTGAGGTTAGTTGTAATTTCCACCATGCTTGGAACCCCTACAGACCTTAGCCACATCTTTTGTTAGACCTGTGTAAATATTTACTGCTGTGACTCTGTGTTGCTCTCTGCTGTCATTGTAAATCTACCCTCCCTCTGCTTCTTGACAGATGAGGGTGACCTCTGACCTGGAGGTGCAAGAGGGAGAGCTGGAGGATGGCATTTGTATGTTGCGTGTGTAGTGTGTCCTTGTGTGCTTGTGAATAGTGACCTAAGATTTCCTATCTACAGAAACGGGGTCAGTTATATTTTCCATTCAATCATTATGCCAGGGTCTGTCTTGTCATATCTCTTTACCCTATGCACACCCTAAAACCCCCCGAACAAACCCATAACACAGACAAATGCACACAGTCACCACCACCTTGTGGTTAGTGACTGAAGGAGGGGCCACAGAGAGCTGAACAGCAGGATATGAGGATCGGTTGTGGATGGGATGAGGGAATGTTCAAGTGTTAGGGGACAACCGAGGGCTGCCACAATTTGTGGTTATATATATTCACATGAGCCACTTAATGTTTAACTGGCCCTCTGCCTAAGTGCTGCATTTTGGTGCGGTTAGCCCTTTAAGGATCTCCTGCATTATGGTGGTGAGGAGCAGCATTAACATCCACTGTCCAATATATCTTCTGTGCTCTGGATCAGGGCCTGATAATAGCATCTGTTAACATGCACTAAGTACCATTATGTAGCACATCACTTCATAAATAATACGATTAGGCGACCTTGGGGCTTTGCGACGAGCCGTGTGTTTAAATGTTCTCATCATTTATTTAGGGTGCGAATTAAAGGAAGCACCACTTCAGAGAAGGAGGAGGAGGAGGAGGAGGGAGACATGGCTGGCATACGTATCTACAGAGTGTGCAAGTGCAAACTGACCCAGACAGCATGCACACACACACACAAACTGTGGTTCTGCTGACATCAGCTTGAGGACACCATAGACCAAGGGAACCCAGGCTTTTGATTTGGTGTGATTAAGTATTCAAACTCCAGAGCTATGAGAGAAAACACTTGCTTCTTCTCTACTTCCCTGACTCATAATGAAAGGCTACATACAATAAAAAAAAAAACTGAGTAGCTCACTTCAACAGAGATACTGCATTTATTTGACAACAGATCTTGCAGCATTAGCTTGCAAATAGAAGGTGCCAGGTTTACCAGAGATATAAAAGATATCGAGACTGGAAGACTATCAAAGATAATATAGTGTAGGTAATTCAGCACGCACTTTTACACAGTCTATCACTGTTCACAGAGTACCGTCCCCTGACTGCTAAAATGGAACCAAACAAAAAGTCAATATCAAGCGAGGTGCTTTAAGCTCTCGTGGGCTCTTGCTAGAAATTCTGTCTAAGCCACAGTGGCGTACAAACAAGGCTCACCAAAAGACTTTCCCATGGCAGAACAGTCCACCTTAAAGTTAAGGTCAAAGACAAAGAGGTGTGTATGTGCGTGTGAGGGTGTGGGTGGAGGAGGGAGAGGTTGTGTTTGTGAGTCCAGGCTGTTCCAATGGATTAACCCCAGACAGATATGGGCCTAACTATCCCATCTGGCGCTCGGTCAAGAGAGATTGGCAATACAATCACTCATTTCAATTTGCCCTGAAACCTTATAGCCTAGCAGGCCCCCGCTAAAATGGTATGCTAATGTGAAAGGTATCTAGCATTCTATCGCCTCAATTCTTCAGAGGCCTTTCCCTTCTTGCAGTACAGTGCACTTGAACTGCGGCTGGGGTGGGAGCGCCACGGCCCTTGCTGCAATAAGGGCTGGAGCCCCCTTTGCGCTCAAACTAACCACTTTAGCTAAAGTGAGTGTTAATTATGGACAGGCAAAGCAGTCAATAAAAGGTTAATGTAAAAGTCAAAGGATAAATTCCTTTAAGCATTGCATCATTCCACCATCTCTGCGACCAACACACTGCTCGCAGGTCTCCTAATCAATACGTTTTACTGTAATGCGCTCCCTATCGATTTCCTCCCCCCCGCTCCATGGTCCGAGCTCCATCACTTGGTTAAAGAAAGGAAAGGCAGAAGGAGAGGTAGGGGAACGAGAGGGAGAGAAAAAGGGAGTAAATAAAATGATTAACCTCAGTTTCACTTTGTTGTTTCCCTCTTAGATGCTCTCTGAAAGGCTTGTTAGAAGAGTGCAGGGTGGTCCAATATCATCACTGCCATCAGCACCATCCCAATCAACAGCATCATCAGCCCACTCAATCTCTGGCCAGTGTGTAATTGTGTAGCAGTACACTCAACCAGGGCCATACATTAAAAGGCCCTCTGCTCTTAACAGGATGGAAATCCGCCTAATAGACAACATCAGTGCTTCCGACTCATGCAATTACACTGATAAATGCACAATTGTGTCAGGGCAAGTGAAAAAGTACCCAGAGAATGTAGATAGGAGACAACACTTATTGCATTATTTCTACAGAAGGTCATTTGTAATGACATGGGAATAGACAGCTTGGGCTGTTTGATTCGGTACATTCAGGACATGATTAGGCAATGGCAGATATCTTTTTAAAACTTGTGAGAACTTGAAGTTATATTTTTCCTACTTTTCATATTTGTATTGTTAGCAACTAAAAGAAAAACACAAGCTTAGAGAACAGTATTAGAATGGGTGGTGTACCGAGATTCACGACCAAAGCGTGTGCCAAGCCCTACGCAACGTTCAAACTGGACCTAAAAAGAAGGCTTTTGTAAAGATACAATGAACATCAATCAATCATGTCATTGCGATTATGATCAAGGGAAACAGCATACCTCAGATCACCTGCTTCCCCATGCTTTGCCTGATGTTCATCTGACTAGGAGTTCTGTGCAGGTGTGAATTTTTATGGTTTTGGCAGCCTATGTGCCCGATAGCTGAGAATGCAATCAAACAAGTCATGAAAAAACAGGCATGTGTCTCATAAATCAGCCTGCCCCTGAAGGTAAGGCATGCAATCAAGTCCCAAGGAGTGAGAAGAAAGAAGTATATTATCCATCTACATTCTATATATACAATATTGTGTAAGAAATGAGTGATTAAGCACATCTGTCTTTGTATGTGATTTGATACGGTATAATGGCTAAGAGATATGGGCAGACAGTATTTATTCATGTGCTGTGTTTTGCAAGCTGCAAGGGCAACAGACAGTTTGGTATATCTTTGGAATTAAGAGAATTTCTCATCAGCAGTGATGTGATCTTCCAAATCCTAATTATAGAAGATCTGACTAAACTAATAACACGCTGTTGTACCTTTCATGTTTCTATTAAACATATTGAGCAATCGGTTATGGAACAGGCTGTTAAAGGTAAATGAAAATCTGAATGTACCTGCATTTTTCTAACAAAAAAGAAAAAAAAAATCCATCATTTTTTTTTCATCTGCAGTCAGCACATTTCCCTAGAAGATCAAGGCAATCTTGCACAAACCTGAGCTGTGTTGCAGTGGTTCTAACCTTTTTTGTGGTTTCTTTCTTTTGTGGTTTCTTTCACTGCTGTCTTTCCACTGACATCAATCTTTTTTTTGGTATGAATCTTATCCTGGCAAGATTTAAGTAAACCTATTAATGAGACAAGGATGAAAAAATGAACAACAAGATTATTCCACAGGAATAACCTTGTTGAAATCTAAAGACTGTCTTCCATAAACAAAGCATTGCAGTAGTCTTGGGGCGTCTAAGCCAAACACTGGACTTGAACTCAAAGGAATATTTCTGAGGAGACCTGAGAATGGCTGTGAATCAACATGTTATCAAATTTGGTTACAGAAATTCTTTCAAGAAAATAGGTGGAAACCTCCAACAAAAGGTTTGCTAAGCTTGCAGCTTAATGTGCAAGGAGACTCGAGGCTGCTACCACCAAAGGTACTTTATTCAAGTACTAATAATGGAAATGGGATATTTCAGCCTCTCATTTTAGCAAATTAGTAAAATATTACAAAAACCTTATTTTTGTGATGTAATTGTGGAACACTGTTGGTAAACTAATCCATGTCAAAAAGATTCTTAAATCCTGAAATATAACAAAATGTGGAAAACTTTCCATATGTATTGGATAGAGAAGGACATGTCTGCAACTAATATTATCAATCACATCTCTTTATTGTAACAAGTGGCTCAAAGTAGCTTTTGAAAAGTTACTGGCACAGTGGTTTACATATTACATTAAGATTGCTTAGATTAAGATTGCTTAGATTAAGATCAGATTAAGGTTACAAGTAATTAACTGGAAAATGCAAAGGGTGCACAAACTTTTTCTTGGAAATTTTCTGTTAATGATGTTGTGTAGAGGCCAGTATAACAGGGGCATAATTTTCAGAACAACGTCCAACCTGTTAAGTGTCAGGCTTTAGATCTCAACATACACCACCCAGGACTCCAAGGTCCTGGGTGCTCTGAGGACTGTCCTCATTAGAGCGTGAACAGTGCCTTAGATCCCTAACCACCATCCTATTATCCCAATCACTGCCACATTCAGCGTTAAATGTAAAGTGGTGCAAAATGTGAGCCAGCCAGCCAGAAAGAAAGCGTGGGTAGGGCAGCGTCTTAACCGTTTCCTCAGGATCAATCAAATGCTATTGTGTCTGCAGACAGCTGCTGACTGTACACTTTGTGAATGTGTGAGGTGGGCAATTGTGGGGAGAGAAATGGAGAGGGAGGGGCATCATCAAATGCATGACATATGTTCCTTTCATTTTGATTCCCTCTAAGGAGCCTAGGCTAATAAAACTAACATCTGATGCACTCTTTTCCCCTTTAATTAATGGTTGCAGAAACCACGCAAAATTGCATGAGCAAGAAGGAGGGGCAAAAGATAAAGTGGGTGCCGCGTGGCCCTTTCAACACACCCACCCACTCACGTGCCACAATGGCTCTGCTGGTGCTGGGAACAATGATTCTGCCAGGGAACACGGGTACCTTCCTCAAACTCTGTGAGGTCTCCCTCTTGCCAGCTGCAGTCTGGACTGTTCATTAAACCACATGAAACAAATAAGGCTCATTACTGGTATCCCCAGCCAGTTGGAAACACAGGACCGTGAGCTTTCATCGGCCCATGTACTTTTAGTAGAGTTACTTGAAGTCAACAACAGAAACAGGGAAGTTTTGTTATACCTGCACAGTCTGTACCTGCTTCACACCCTAATTGTTTGATGCGGTTTGGCTGGCTGCCCCATTTAGAGCAGGGAGAACCAGATGTAACACAAAAACACACACAGAGTTAGGTAGCCTCTAAACAGACTTCATAATTGGCAGCAATAAAATACTATTGCAGTCTTGAGGTACAACAGAGGCAAGCCCCTGAACTACAGCTACTACTCTCAAAAACCAGGTGGATGTCCATTAGGTGCTTAACAGTGTAACAAATTACCAAACACCCTGGCCTGCTCTTTCTCCTCCTCAGGCAATGGGATGGAATGTGGTCTAATGTCAACACAGGCGCAAAATTTATGAGGAGACAACTATTGTTCAAATGCAAACAGGTTCCAATAAAAAAAAAAAAAAAGAGGGAGTTTTAGGACAAACAGAGAGGATCCTCCTGGCCGTTTCTTTTCCGGCAAGGGTTGAAGAGACAGATCACCGCTTAAGGCTGTGTGCATTTGTGTGTCAATGTCTGTGAGAGAACTTCACAGAGAGAAAGTGTGTGTGTGTGTGTGTGTGTGTGTGTGTGTGTGTGTGTGTGTGTGTGTGTGTGGGAGAGAGAGAGAGAGCTAGAGAGCTAGAGAAACAGCAACAGGAAAATAAAGGTTATATATCTGTTTTGCATGCTCCACGTTGACTGGTTGTCCAGAGAGGAATGAGAGGAGCTGTGGCCTACTTGTACCAGGATACAAAATTGTTCAACAGGAAGAAAAGTAAAAAATACAAAGCAAATCAAAGAAAAAAAAGTTCATTCTGATCACTTTTAGTAATACCACAAAACTAACACTATGCAGGAATGCTGGCCTAGCTGAACACATGGACCAAAATCAGTTACACGTGGCTAAATACCAGGTTGAAACATTTCTATGTATACATGCAAAACCAATTAGAGATGGTTGTGAAAAGACACTAAAAGTTTTTCTTGATGATGCTGTTTATTTATGAAGCCCAGGAGAGAAAATGGAGCAACAAGGGGACTTGATGACGAGGGTAAAGAGGTTACAAGCCTGCGAGCAATTGCACTTTTTCGCAGCTCGCCGTTGGAAGGCTATAAATCTGCTGTCATGGAATACGGAAGATGGTTAATGTGGCATTGGGAGCGGTAACTCTTAGCTTTTCAGAGAAATGGCATACCATTGCTGTGAAAACTTGTTGTGCGGAAAGTGATCTTGTAAAACAATCATTTTTAACCCTTATCCCTCCCTACCCTGCACTGTATGCTCCCTCCCTCTTGGCCAAGTGTTAGTGCCTTGTGGGCATCATCTGAATGGTGCAATAAAGCTGATGATGAATGAGGCTTGCCTCAAAAGCAATACAACTGAGCCACTGGACAATACCTGACCCCAGTCATATGATAAGTTTGTTTCAGCCTAGGCACAATTCCCACCTGTCTTCAGGTGACAATGGCAGGGTCAACTTAGCAAAGCTAATTATAGTGTATTGTAACCTAAATTGCCTAGATACAAGTCATCCTTCTTTCTCTAGGGGATGTGTTGTTAAGTTTTGGAGTCTTTGTTTAAAGCACAACTGTGAGATAGAAGTTTTCAAACAGTTGCACAACAGATATTGGGTTTCATAAATGGGTATATTCCAGTTCTTTAAAGAAAGAAAGTGACTTTGCTATCCTCTTTAAACAAAGCATGGGAACAAACGAGCAACTTTTCAAGCGCAGGAAACATATTTGGATAAATATTACATTTTGTTAAAACTGCATTTAAACTGTCACATCAATGTTGACACAGCTTGTCATAATGAGATCACATAATAGGCACAGCAAACCAGTGATCGTAAACACGCCCCACTGAAACAGTCATAAATCTTCAAACTCATAAACTAGTCTAGTCCAGGAATAGGCTATAATGTGACAATCATTGAAAAGTTCCTACAAAAACAAACAGCAAAGTGCTTGTTTTTAATGCTGTATGCATACAGCATTAAAAGCAGGATTTTTTTTTATATTTGGTAAACATATCTGCCATTTTTGTGTAACCTTTAAAATGAACAAACAAAGGAGTAGCACAAAGTAGGAGATGATGCACACATTCCCATATGGGCATTACTCACTCTGTTTACAGTAGAGGAAGAACTAATTCCGAAAATGTCAGACTGGGTATACAGTAACTAATGAGCTACACTTTTCCAGATGCCTTTTCCCACAGTAAACAAGAAAGTATGAACAAAAAAAAATTCCAAAAGTTGGTAAAGTGTCTAATCCAACCATGAAAGAAACCTCTAGTATTTGCATCACAGTATGTGAGTGTGTGTGTGCATTCATGCATGCACATGTGTATACTGTGCATCCGTGCCAGAGGAGTGCTTTTCGCCAGGTGTTTGAACTTCTGCATCACCTGGTACTCCTGCTGCGTGAACACGAGTTTTGTTTCACCCTATTAAGTAAATAGTGTAATTAGAGGGACTCAGCATTTAAAACGTTGTGAACAGCCAGCAATTTGTTTGGAAGACCAGCCAGGCTAGGCCCTGAGGCACTGCACAGAACAGGATGCAAAAGGTTCACACAGTGCAATACAATGGGGTGCATGTGTTTGGGTGGCACTATTCAAGTACCTGTCTATGTAGATAAGTTGATGCATGATGATGTGAATCACTCATTGAAATGTGTTCTGGGTGTTGAAAAAGAAGTGCTTTGTGGTCTAACAGGTACTTAATTATATTCTGTTTGTATTGACAATATCGGTACACAGTGTAATAACTACCACACTGGCAAAACTGAGGACTGTGTTTCATAGAACCTAACCCTTAGTCATAGTTTTATTGGTGTGTGAAAAAAGAAATATGCATGTGATGTTCATTGTTCAAGCAGTTACAAAGAAAAAATAAGAGCTGAAGCCAATACAGGTTGGGCTATCTGCCACAAAGACATCAAAGGTGATGAGCAGACTTCTTCATAATAAAAGCACAGGGATTACGGCTAACATGGTAACAGAGATCAACTTTATTAGTTTCCCCTCTTAATGATTTTTTTCACTCCACAAACATCCCCACTGTGTACCACCTATCCCAGCGAGGATGCTTCATACTAAATTCTCTGCTGTCACAGCTGATCCAGGGTCAGCTGTGGGGTGTAAGAGAGGGATAACCTCTTTCTGAGCCCCACAGACACCCAGATGGCTGTTCGGAAGCTCTGATCCAGAAACTAGCTTACAGCTCAATCACTGTGGCCACATCTCCAAGTCCACAGTTTAACCCTCGCTGATGTCAGCCAAGGTCACAGATGCACACTTGAGAGGCAAAAAGAGCCAGGAGTGAAGTGCTGCCAGAGTCGAAGGAATTAGATCCAGGCTGAGTGGCCCTCATCTGGCTAAGCCTGGTAAGTACCAAGACTAACAGGCTGAGGCACGGTGCTTTGGGTTTGCAGACACACATACTCACACTCATGCTTCTAAGCTTGCGCACAAATGGACACACACATAAATAGGGAGGTAAATACACACTGACATAGTCACACACACACACACACACACACACACACACACACACACACACACACACACACACACACACACGGAAGGACTCAGAGGGCTACAGATGGTGTGCCCTGGGCATGGTGAGTGGGGCTCTGATTGAGCTAGTTTTAGATCCAGTGTGGAAGCTGCCACAGCACACAGGGCTCAGGGGTTGGAAAGGAAGACAAAGAACAGCGGAAGGAGTGAATGAGGGGAAGAGAAGAGAGGGTGGGGACTAACTCTTTTCCCCACATGGGGGCTACTAACATTTTTAGTACAACATCAACATGGCACTGTCCATCCGTGTCCTTGCCTTTGTGACCATGTGCTACCCCGTTTCTGCACCTAACGCCTACCAGTGCAAGCACACATGCCATAAACCCACAGAAACCAACATTCACGTATAGACACATACACACGCACACAGAGCCAGCGGCCACTTCAGCTGTAATTCCGTCTGACTTCCGCTGTCTGACTGGCAGGAGACAGGGAGGGTGAGGACAACAAGCTGTGAATACGGGAAGAGACAGAAAATCATTGAGAACCTTGCCTTTATGAATCTTTGATGAGAAAGAGTGAGGGTTTGCGAGGGCTTTGCCTCTGGTTAAATCAGAGCATAGTGCGTGTGGTGTGTGTATGACTGCCAACAGAGGTTGAGATAAACAGGGCCTGGACTAGGCCCAGACAACTACAAACCCCACAGTCAGGAACATTTGTCCCTGCAATTAGTCCCTGTCCTCCCCATTCATGTTGCAGGTAAGTGCTATTGATAAGTAGATAAAAAGTTGCAGCTATGAGTAGCTAAGAGTCTCATATAAAGTGGAATGTTAAAACAGAGTTTTTTGAGTGCAGGTCAAAAGCATTCTCCATATTTCAATAAGTAGCATCTCTACAGTTTTACAGAAGATTAATATATCAATCAATTTCTATGCAGATGGTAGATATGATAACACTTTAAACAAAAGGGTCGAGCAGGGTGGCATGATTTTTAGCAGCAGTACTTGCCATGATCCTTTGACTGCATTTAATTATCATATTAATTACACATTTTAGGTAGTGTTAGTATCAGTGACTGATGTAATTCTTTCTTTTTAATACCTTCCATGTTTTCTGTTTTGTTTTTGCTGCTTTTTAAGACGTACTGGAATTTTGGACACTTTGGGTTAAATGGTAAATGGCCTGTATTTATATAGCGCTTTTCTAGTCCCTAAGGACCCCAAAGCGCTTTGCACAACCTGTCATCCACCCATTCACACACACATTCACACACTGGTGATGGCAAGCTACATTGTAGCCACAGCCACCCTGGGGCGCACTGACAGAGGCGAGGCTGCCGGACACTGGCGCCACCGGGCCCTCTGACCACCACCAGTAGGCAACGGGTGAAGCGTCTTGCCCAAGGACACAACGACCGAGACTGTCCAAGCCGGGGCTCGAACCGTCAACCTTCCGATTACAAGGCGAACTCCCAACTCTTGAGCCACGATCGCCCCCAGGTTGTCATGTGTAAAATGCTTCCAGTTTTGATTCAAACTATTATGAGTTTCGGTGCTTCTCCATTATCTTTTGTTGTGCGCATGAGTCAATCGGCATGCATTCAGTTTCAGTTGTTACATAATTTCCTCAGGGATGAATAAAGTATTCTGATTCTGATTTAATAAGAGTCCAGTAAAAATTGGATCAAAGGTTAGTAAAATGCTTTATGGTTCTACTGGTCACATTATTATTTTATTATTTTAATTGTGTTCAAACTACAGCATCTGAGCTGTTACTTTTGGCAGCTTTTGTTATGTCTTGACAAATTGCTGCAATGCATCGGAGAGAAAAAGGCAGTACATTTCTAGCTATGCCACTGCACCAGAAAATATCTCGTAGTCTAAAAATTTACCATTCAAAATTATTGATATCCTTCATGATGCCTGTTCCATTCAGTTAAATTTTGCATGCAACCCTCAGCTACTGACATTGCTGGTAACAGCCTCAATTTCTCATCCAAGAGAGAACCAGTTTACCACACACTAACAGTTCTGGCTCTCTGCCATGATAAATGACACGTAACTAAGAGCAAAAGAAAAACAAACAATATGACAAGCTGGTATTTTGCTGTCCTACACTGTAGTTTTCTGATTAACAATGATAAAGCATGTTGCAATGTCTTGTAAGGACATACTGGCTTACGATGCGTGGGAAGTTATGTTACACCCACACCCTTGTGGTATTCCTTTTCTTCACTGTTCTTTGTTTTACCTTCACACCTGTTCTGACTTCGGACACATGAAAAGCTGATGATGACTCAGAGGAGGTTGTTTTAATTAAAAATACAAGACATGCTACAACAGCCATCCCTCACATCTCAAACTGCTTTTTAATTGATGTCAAGCAGGTGCCAACTTTTTTTTCTCAACATGAGTTAGGTTATGTTACGAAACAAGCAGAGCGGCATAGTAGCTTTATCTCATCTGCCACCTGTGACAGCTCAGAATTCAGAGTCCTCTAGGAAGCTCGGCTCATGTTAATGTGTCATCGATGAAGCCTTTTGAAGACTTGATTCATCCATCTGTCAGTGAGCACTGAGGTGCTGCCGACTGACTTCCGATCACATAAGAACTTGGCAATGAGATGAACTGTCTTAGGCTGATCAAGAGTTGCCTTGGCTCCCATCTAAATCTGTCAGGTTCAAACCTTACACTTTGCTGCACATGTTGATCACATATACCAAAGTACAGGCACAATTTCAACTTACGGTTTGGACTAATCTACTTTAGGCTTGAATTAACACAGAATTTGTACTTTCTGGCATCCTGAAATGAAGGCGGATTGATTGACAGCTAAAGTCCCTTTTCTCACAGCTTGTAGACCTGCCACAGAATTGAACTCATGGCTTCCTACAGCTTCAGGATAAGACAATAGAGAAGTATGCTAGTTTAGGGTTGGGTCATTTATGGGGCAAGAGTGAGTCTCACAGTGCCCTGTGATGGCTTATACCTGCTTTATGCCATGGTTAAGTAGTGTTGGTAGAAAAAAAAAGTCTAAAGGAACATCAGCTAACATCAAATGGAACCAGTCTCCAGGATTTGTTTGCAGCCAAAGGGAGGTGAAAAGAGCAATACTTAGTAGAGCAGCTAACCTGTGGTCTTATCTAGTGGACAAATCAATAGCAGTGTCTGAGAGCAAACCAGAGTGTGCTGTGAGGGAGCTAGAGGGGCTACCCCTGGCCTGATGCCCCCAAGGTCCCTCCAGGGGGGTACCTGCTTGTCTCTTCACCCTCCATCTCTTCCGCATCAGTGCTCACACCCTGTGACTACTTGATCACACAAAGAAATACACAAAACAATGTATACTCTGAAACGGGCATCCAGTGACATATTATTGCACTAGCCATACTATGATAAACAGCAGGGAATCAACAATCTGTGTACAAGAGCATACAGAACCATATTCAAACATGTGCACACATGAGATTCAAGTGCACATGCTGTTTGTCCCCTGATAATCTATAGTACATGGACCTCAGCATTGATGAACTACAAATGGCTTTCCATTGCAGTGGTCTTTCACACAAGGGGGCAGAGGAAGCTGTTCCTAATGCACAACATAATGCCTACTCCCACCTGGCCAAAAGCCCCGGAGAACAGCCGTCCAGTACTGCAAGAACAGAATTCTTTAAAAACAGAGACCTTTCTCATCATTCCTCCTCCAGTTGCTGCTGCCTACTTACTTTCAATCACAGTTAACATCACAGAACATGAAGTGGAGGGATGGGAGGAGGCAAAACACAAGCCTGCTGCACAATGCACTTGTCTGGCAGCTGCTTGGTCTGACATTTGAGGCCATAGGGACCTTGTTGAAAGAGCAGATGCTCACTGATGTACAGGCACAGGAACATGGCAACTACACAAGTGGCTCAAGCTGAAAAAAATCGGCACAAACATATGATAAAAAAAGTACAAGGAGGAAAGCTGAAGATGGCAGACTCACACAGAGATGGGTATAACAAGAGTGTAAAAACAAGATCACAAATACACAAGCGGGCAGTGCCATATATTTAGTTCCATTCAGTTAAATTTTGTATGGGTTTAATTACTGACTCTTGGATCTCTCTAAGCAGCAACTCTCTTTTTATTTATTGATTTTGCTTTTAATTCTTCGCCCATCCTTATCAAAAATGAAGCTGATGTGTTATATATACTGTGTTGGGTAGCAATAAGTGATTCAAATAGATAGAAAAAGACAGAATTAAGGGGTTATGGCTGGAAGAAAGGCAAGAAAAAAAGTAGTTCATCAAGAGTTAGAAAAAAAAGAAACAGTAAATAAGGAGCGAGGATAAGATGAGAAAGGGAAAAAACCCCAGATAGAAACAAAAGAAAGAAACACAACATACAGAATACAAAGTGAGAGAGGTGCAGAACAGGCAACATCATGGTGCATCTCCGGCACAGATAAATTAGTTTCCGCGGAGGACCGCAGGCAGCATTATGGAAATGGGTGGCTGGTAGCTTCTTTGGCTGACTGTAAACAGGATCTTGATAAGGCATATAGCCTCTGGTTAGGCCTCTGGAGTCTGGCATCATCATGGTGCTGTGTTGAGCTGCAATACTCCCACGGTCGTCCTCTTTCTATCTATCTGGTTCCTTTACCAACCTGCCCAAACTCCAATTGTGAGTAATTTATGAAGTGGGGTGGGGGCGGTTGCGGAAGCGATACACACACATCCTGACACGAAATACATGACATGTTCCACATGTCTTCCCACAAAACTACAAAGAGCTCTTTTGTCTCTACAAAGAAAAGAAACATTAAGAAGTAATTTAGAGTGCTTGCATCACTTTATGCACTGCTGTGAACCAGGTAGTTAACAACAACCCAGGTTTAAAGGCTAAACTGGAATTACAGTATCCCTCTGTGCTGATGGATAGCTTGATTCCTAATGCAACTGTTCACTGAAATAATGTGACATTACCTGGCAGAACTGTCCTTTGACTATGGCAGGGCACAATTGTGATACACTGCCAAGTGATTGGAAGAAATACAGGCCAAATGACATGACAGGAGTTAAGGGACTTTCAACTTAAGAGTCATAGTCAGACTGATTCTTTTTTTGCCAATTGGTATTTTCTCAGATTACTTAAATAGCGCTCAAAACCAACATACAACAAAAATTTGTGAGAGTTATCATTAAAACATCCTTATCGTAAGTGTTGTTTGCACGGGTGTCAGACACAGATGCACAAGAGAGTCCCTACTTTCCTTTTCACAGTAGCTGGCACAAGTCTTTCTCTTTCCTCTCCCTAACAGCTGTAACTGGCACAATTAGGCCTGCATTGTCTCTTCCATTCTGCAAAACAAAAGTGTAGTGGCGCAATGCATGGTCTGACACAAAAGTAAACAACTTCATCTTGTGTCTGAAATATGTGTCACACTGATTGTGCAGAGCTGCCCATCGACACAGTCATGTTGGGTTGAAGGAGCATATCCTAATTAATGAGGGAGAGAAACAGAGAGAGAGAGAGAGTGAGAGTAAAAGGAAGAGAAACTCACTTCCACTGTTCTCCTTCAAACAAACACTTCCTATGGGACCCCATTGTTTGGACTGAGGCATCATGGGTAGCCTTATTTACAGATTTTAATTGCTCTGGTGATCTGTGGGTAAAACACCCTGTTGTAATCACCCCACAATAGAATTGTTACTCCTTCTGACAACTGTAATAAAATGCTCTACAGCGTCCAGGGGAAAACAAGGAGAAAGGAAACAGAGAAGGGCAGTGAAAGAGACACAGATGGAAGAAAAAAAAGAAAGAAAGAAAAGAAAACTGGAAATATAGTGAAAAAATAAATTAGGAGAAAATATTCTGGATGCAAATTTTCTTAGCAAGAGGAACTAATCCGAGCAGGCGGGAAGCAGGGATGAGGATGGGACTGTTGTCCAAGGAAATGATTGCTCTCACACCTCAAAGTGACAACCATGAGAAGCTCACCATTCCTGGACCTCCGAAGCGGAACCACAGAGGAGACATCCGCGGCAACCATCACACAACACAAACACACACATACACACACCTATGCGCCGACAGATTTGGAAAGAGGAGGTAGGTCACCTACAGAAAGAGATTAGTGTCATCAGGCAGAGGTACGAACATGGGACCGTCAATGGCAGCTGTCCCTGATCTGGGTGGAGCTAGCACATCTAGCTCATATACTCTCTCATATATGCTCATACTCATGCAAGTGTCGGTAAAACACATTAGTTTTATTGTATAGAGTTAAGACAGAAGGATTTCCAAAATTTTAAATTGTTGAAAATATGAACAATCCTGAAATAAACAGTAGTAGTACTATAAATGTTCTACTGTTGTTGCAGCTTGTGTGCTCTCAACTGCAGTACCACAACTGCTATAGTTGTAGTAGTTATAGACGTTATATATTGTGCATAAATTACACTGGAGGTTTATTTTTTATTCGGTTATTATTATTCAGTTTATTATGTATTCAGCACTGAAAAATATAAATATTATACGCAGTTACAATGTAAGATGAAATCCATCACTGCATCTTCAGTACTTATTAGAAAGTGTAATCAACAAATTATATGAAACACACACCTATGCGCCGACAGATATATACATCTTTCTGTGATACCAATAGTATTGATCAGTTCAAATGATCATATGTCATATTGTATAGCCCATAAAAATATACTGACAGTCTATTGTGTTCATTTTTGCTCAAAAGAAGAGTAGCAATTCCTGTACTGTGAAAAAGCCTGTTTTACTTAAGTGAGTCAAAGCCTATCCTATTATTATGCCTGCTGATAAAGGTAATACAAACACCCAGTGCATCAAAGGTCCATGAAATATTAAACAGCCAATCAGCTGGCAATTATTCTCTTTAATCTCCTGGAGGCAGCCAATAGCGATGTGCCTCTGGTGGTGATGGCCTAGAAGGGAATCTTGCCTTCAGTTCTGCACATTTTTCAATCCTAACACTTTGCATTATGCTCAGCTCATGATAAAATAAAGTACAAGAAAACTTTTCTAGTTGTTTCACTTTTTCTTGCTTCCTTCAAGACATCGTGTTGTGTATTGATACTATTAATGCCAGATAAAGTGACTTTCTTTTGTTTCTCCTCAACTATATATCACTTAAACACATTTTAAATGGACATGAGAACACTGAGATTACATCATTCTTCAAAGGAACTAATCAATTGCTCATTTAAAGCTACAAGATGTGGTACCGTGGTGTTTATTGGAGGTAATGCTTATTGTATCGTCATCAGAGCTTAAGACTGCTGAGTAGGTGACACTGAGATCCAGGCATCAATGCCACTTTAACATTTCACCACAAAGTATTGATGTACCACAACAGATGCAGATCGATACTTAAAAGAAGTCACTTAACAGATCATTCTGTGTTGTAAATGCAACATTAAATTTGAAAATGATGATCAGCCTGATGCTGTCAAAAATGATTCCATTAGTAGAAGTTCACTATTGTGGTTGCATAACCAAAATTCTACTGTCTGTGCTTCTTCAGCATGTCACCAGATATTTCTTGAAAACTTCAACTTTAAGTTGAACTAGAGGTGATCTAAAAAAGACCAGCAGTGGGGAAACTGTGGACCATCAGTCTCCTCAATCTGGTGTGTCTAATGCTCTGGCTGTTTCCAGCAGTTTCACTCCTGTCACTTGTGTCCTCACAAACACCGACTCCTTCCCCATTCCAATCAATAGGTTTGTGGAGACGCTCAATGCCACCGATTCTAGCCTGATCTTAATTAGAGAAAAGCATCCGATACAAACGACATCTCAAATCAATCGACAAGTAGAGGCTCGGGGAACTGGGGTCACATATAGAGATAACTTTTTGGTTCCTCGACAAGAATTTAAAAACCAAACTCCTAAATTTGAACTAAACAGCATTTAGCTCTCATATGGAATGTAAGCTGCCCCATGTCAGGGTTTTCACTGGATTGCAAATTAGTCAGAAACTTGCACAACATAATTACCAAACAGAGTTTCTAAACGTGCTGATGAAATATAGATGGGGAGAGATTCTGTTCAGTCCCTCTATGACTCCTCCACGCAACGTTCTTTCCTTTCCTCTTTATCTCCATTTTCCACTCCATCTCTTTCCTACTCTGATAGCAAATGGATGCATGGTGGCGTAAAAGCAGAAACAGGCTGACAGGCTCCTTAGCTGCATGGCTGGTTGTATAACTGGCAACACTGGTGAACACCTAGACCCAAGGAGCCCATTAAAGACAAGGATATGTAATGTGGCTTCTAGGAAAACACACTTGTGCACTCACACACAGGCACAAACAGATACAGCTGTGTGCCAAATGTTAGTACGCACATGGTCATTTTACTGGCACGTGTACATATCACACAATACGTTGAAGGCACACGCATACACACACACACACAAATACCACTAAGGGAGTCAATAGTGGTGATTTTCCTTGTCAGCTCCTCAGCAGGCACTGGTTTAAAGAGACATCAATCTGTGATGTCAGCACTTACCTAATGAACCCTCTCAGATCGATGGAAGCACTGGTCTGCTACACAGTCCGCCTTCACTGCCTGGCCTGTTTTTATGTATACTGTGACTCTTTTGGGATCCATGTTGGACTAGGCCAAAACATGTCCAGGTGTGTGTGTGTTTGTGTGTGTGACCGTGCGTGCATGATGTTGTATAACTGGAAAAAAAGTCTTCTGATAAACCATTTATTCTTTGAGTGTATTTGCATTTTAAATTAACAGTACTTGTATATATATATGTATATTTGTTTGCAAATGTAAACCTTTGTAATAGCACAATTATTTGGGTATTTATTGCACTTTTACTCTTTGCATTTATGTCATCTATGTCCTATTCTTTGCTGAGGGATGTGTACGATTGTGTTTGAATGCAAATGCTCTAAGTTCAAGCACTTTCTTGTGTTTACGGAGCATATGTATGGTAAACACTACAATCTTGCTTTTCAAGCATTGTCTCTCTGTATGTGCTGAACTGAATGTCTAAATACGTTTGATGACACCTAAGCAAGTGCATATATGTGAAGCCAAAAATTGATATAAAACCTCCCCAAAACAAAACAGATTGCTTTGTTTGATTGTATACATGTGCAGCACCTGCCTTTATCTGTTCAACAAACACGTTAGATACAGATCAGCACCTAGCCACCTCTGTTTCTGTAAACCTGTAGTTGTGTCTCCTTCTTTTCTTCAAAATGCATCAGTTTATAAGCCGAACAGCGATGGCAAGGGCTACGGAGGTGGCAGCAGCTTGAGATGCTGTACAATTAGATTAGTTCCATTTCCTTTGATCGCCCTCACCCCGTCCCATCTTGCATGTGACACTTCAAATGCAGGAGCCTTCCTGTGCCACTTAATTGACCAGAATAAACATATTATATTGTGATAAGTGTTGCGATTGTAACAAATTGTACGGCGTGACTGACACAAATCACGGCATTAGCCTTGCCTCTCTTATCGGCGGCCTCCTCGTGCTTTTTCAATAAACAATCTAGTAGACGGGGAAAAAAGAGAGAAAGGCAGAGCAAGGGGGAGAGGGAGGGATTGATGGTGAGTGAGGCAAATGGGAGCACTGTGGCCATGATCTAACGTTTACCCACTTAACCATTCAAAAAGTCATCTTCTTCCATCAGCGCCTCACTCGGTGCTGCATGGGAAACATTATCTTTCCATAGGAGCTATCATTCACAGATGGCTTCCCTGTTCTCAGCAGCCTGCCACCATGCATTTCCAAGAGTGGCAAGGTTGTGTGTGTGTGTGTATTTTAGCGTATGTACTAGATGCCTACCGGTATAAGCTTGTGAATGGTGTAGTAAATTTCAAGAAGAAGAAAAACAAAAAGAAAAAAAGGCTATGCAAGTCATTTTTTTGTATAGTCAGATTATTGTGTGTAACTATGAGCATAAAGGTTTGAAGGTACAGAGGAAAGAGGTGAACTGAGGGAGGCATGAGAGGGGGGGATGTGGGAAAGGCTGACGTGTTAATCAGTGAATCAGCATCCATCCACTAATGTGTGCCAGTGTAAATAAGGCCCTCATCTCCTTCCGTCACATAAGCTGGCTTTCCAGACCATTAGGCCCGAGCTGGCTGGCGGAGGCAGCCCGCCACTCGCTGGAGACTCATTTACGTGTCTATAGGCATCTGTGGCTGGTGATAGGGAACCCACGTGAAATTAATGGGACTATGGGTGCTGCCAGCCAGCCATCCAGCTCTCCCGCACCCATACGCGCACACACAGACATGAACCCACACACACGAAGTGGTTTTTATGCATGCTGGGTAAACTAACCTTTGCAGTAAAGATTCAGCAGCTTTATTAGTTTAGGAAATGGCTGTAATTAAGGATAATTCATAATGGCTGCTTCTCCCCTCTCCACGGTATTAAAAGGAGGTTGGCCTAATTTAGCTTGCTTGCATTGTATACTGGGGAAGTGGGTTTAGTGAAGAAATACATAGACACGGACAGCGGAATACAAGGACACAAAAATCTCTGCAAGGCCCCAATATAATGCATTCAAGAATTCCCAGTCAGTAAAATACCCCAAACTCACACAATTCATGAGAGCATTAAAAACTGTACAGTTTCTGAATGACTGTTATCTGTGGGGTTATGGGGTCATAATCAAAGCGTAATATTTTACAACTAGAAAAAAGGGAATCGCTTTATGTTTAATAATCCATTAACAACAGCAACAGAAAGCAGATCTTTCGAAATAACAGATAACATGACAAAACTTCAGTATCTCTAAATCACAGCAACACAGGGCTCTCAAGACAAAAATGACGCACCAAGGTCTCAGTGCCTGGGAAGAGAAACATAGGGCTGGCCAGATCTCAGCTCCTGAGAAGAGATGTGCATCTGGGCTGAGCTCACCTCCTTTCCTCCACCCCCACAGGAGGTAAGGCACGAAACCAGAGGACAGGATCAATAAGCCCACAGATCCTGCCAGCTCCTCTCCATCATTACCACCGATGAATAATAGAGGACAGTCCCAACCTCCTGAAGATTTGTTTCTGAATGTGCAAACAGAAAGAAACTCACATGAAAACTGATATGGAAAAGGGATAAACTAATGGAAAAATAGAAATCAATCTGAGTTCAAGCTCAGTTGCCAAAACAGCTACTAAACAGCTTAATCCAACAGGACAGATATAAGATGCTAGAGCGTTTAGTTTGACGTGCCCAACTCTCACAGAACGCAAAGGAGGAAACTAGTCTCTGCACCCTATCTAAGAAACTGAAAAGAAAAGAGCAATTGGCAAAGTTCTGTAAGACAGAACACCACACTCTGATCACGCCTCTCTTTGGGCATAAAAATCACATCCTACAGCATACCTTTCACCTTTTGCCGTTTTAGTGCAGGGAAAAAGGAGCACTGAGACACTAACCACCAGCTTTAAAGTAAAAAAGGTAGCTGCTTAAAGCCAAATCAATTATGAAGTAGTAACCTGTCCAAAATGTGATTTCCACACTGTCCGCCGCATCTTTCACACTTTATCGATTACCTGAGCTTGTAACATTTTCTGTTAATTCTGTTCACTCACACAAAATCTATATGCGTGCATTTCAAAGAAGGCATCTGAGCCGAGCAGAGGCTGCCTCAGCTCTGCAGGCCAGACAATCACTGTCAATCTACCTAATGACCAAGTGTCTGCTGATGCATGCTAGTGAAGTGGGGAGAGTCTCTGGGTGCAACATGAAGCAGAATGTAGAGCATCCCCTCTTCTCAAAGTGTTGAAAGGGTATGTAAACCCTCCTGCTGGAGCTTCCCCAATGCTTCTCACTTTTCTCTGTAACTTTAGTTCGATCAAAGAGAATAGGACCCTTAAATAGAAGTAGTACAGATCAACTAGGGTTGAGGAAAGTCACATACGCAAGGATGCGAAGGGAAAGTTGAATACTAGAGTATTCTGTCAGAGTGCAATTCCCTGGCCAAGGAGTGTGTGTTTTAACAATGAATGGTGCAAGAAAACACTCCCTGAAGGTTGTTGTTAGTGAGGAAAGAGCAAAGGATGAGCAGAGTGCAGAAAGTTGCAGGACACCACAGCCTGATGTTCCTACTGTTAAACCCTGCCCCTCTTCATTTCTGCGAGCACTATCGCACTCTGTCCGGTACATCAGCCTGAGGATGTAAGAGATTGAATCAGACCTGCCGGTTTGCTGGCCATTTCAGCAGCAAAATAAATGACAAGGCAAGTGCTGGTGAAGAGGGAAAAGGGCAGCCCAGAGGTGTGACCCCACTGATGAGATGAGAGACAGTCCAGACCTGCCAGACGAACTATTAGAATGTGAGACAGAGATGGGAGATGGAGAGAAAGGTAGAGATAGTGGGAGCCTGGTGTCACTTTATCAAATTCTTCCCTGGCACATGGTAACACAGGTCAGGGGAAGAAAAGCATGGGGGCAGAGTGTAAAGCTGAGTGAAAACACAGTGCTGCTCTAATACCTTTCATAAAGAGAAAAGCCTCATCATCCGCCAGCCATGATTAAATATAACCTGAGTGCTGAAAAACTAACCCCCACTACCCTGCCCAGGCCTAAGTTTGTGCGTGTATTTGTGTGTTCATGTGTACACTTGTGGGGTGAGGAGGGTAAAAGCAATTTGTGGAGAACTTGTTGGGTGAGTGGAGTGTATGTTTTTGTGGCAGGGAGGGGGAAGTGGAGAGAGGAAGAAGATGCTTGATGTGCACCTTCTGGCCTGAGGCTCCCTGACAGCAGCTAGGCAACGGTTGTGTTAGATTTCTCGCCCACTGAAATTAATGCTGTCATCAGCAGCTGGAGTTAAAGTGAGATGATGGTGATTAAGCTACACAGTGGTACTGTGGCCACGTGTGGCAACTACAGATTAATGGCTTTCAGTATTCTCTTGAATCCACTGCTCTGAAGTCAGTACGGTGTCACAGCGGGCCTTTTTACTGTTTGTTTTTCCATCTAAGTTGTGATTTGTAATATGAGATGTTGTTTTCAGGAGAAATGGCACATCACACAGACTTTCAGTGGGTGTCACTGTTAAAGACTACTGTTTAACATCTAGGTTAAACCTGCACTAGGTTTCTTTGACTCTTACATACAGATAATGTGTAGAAAATGCTGTGTGTGAAAATAGCAAAAATGTAGGAATAAGGAGGCATCCAGCCAATTTTTACTAATGTTAGATAGCATTTGTTACCATGAGCAACACTAATACCATGACAGCCAAGTAAGGTTCTAACGATAAGAATGCTAATAGTGTTATTTCCATATGGATGGATTTGTTTGGTTATAAACTGAAAATCTTTTTGGAAAAAGGAATATTATATGGTTTCTTCGGTGCAAAGGTCAAATAGTTTGGTTATACGTACACAGGTATGCATTAGACTTAGCATAAAGTGGACAAGTGGCCCATATAAAGCCAGTGAGTTTAGTAAACTGTCCCAAAAATTTAAAGATAACACAATTGTTGGTGAAAAGAGAACGTGTGCATCCATCAAGCTTTGACAACCCCTTGACAACTGCCCCAGCACCTAATATATATTTTTGTCTGAGGCAGATGGAATTGCCTCATTAGGAATTCTTAAGCGCATCAAAAGAAGAGCTTAGAAATCCAAAAGAAAAAGATGACAACACCATTAGCACTCAGATATGATGAGCCAATATAGACTATAACCTTATTTTATATATGCCTACTGTATGTGGTCTTTGGCGATAGAGAAAAATTGGGCCATCAGTGTCACTCAGAGTCCCAGTGTGGAGCCTTGTTTTTGTGATCTAATAGAAGGTAATGATCCAGAGAGCAGAGCTAGGCTTCCTTTACCACAGAGCAGGCCTCCGGGGGCTACTCCACCCCTGACAGTGGCAGTGGTCGTGGCAGTGCAATAAGAATAAACACATGCAGGCGGGGAGTCTATTTGGCTGAGAGTGATGGCTAGCTTGTTGCTTATCCCAACCCAATAAATCTCCATACAGGGCCATGAGATGAGCACCGCTTATCTCATCAGCCTCGCGACTGATGCCTCCAACTGAGCACCGCCGCTCACACCCCTGATTTATCATGAACAGGGGAGGGTATAAGTTCCTCACCACAGTAAAGCTAAAATAGAGGGAAGGAGGATGGAAGAGGATAAAGTGGGAGGGTGGGAGAAAATGAAATAAAAAGGGGGAGGAAAAAAAAGACATATTGAAAAGCAGAGGGCACAGGCAAATAATGCAGAAATATAGAGAGCAAACAGAAAGGTTTTCAAGGGAAAACATGGAGGCTTTGGCGTGAGGCAACGCAATAAACTAAAAATAAAAACTCTCAAAACCTGAAGAGGAGGAGAGGGAAGCGTTGGGGTAAATGTCACCATCTCCATGTCAGGGAGTGGTGGTGAGGGGAATTGCACTTGACATGTGGATTCTTAGGGATTCAGCATATTTTTCAAGGCAGGGAAAGTACAGAGAGAGAGACACTGGGATGTTATATTTGAAGGGATCCAAATGCACCCTGTCTCTTAGCAAAACATGCCCTTTTCTTGACTGACACTGGTAAAACATCTTTTGCTCTGCTCTCAACGGCTGCTCATTATAAAAACAAACGTGTATAAAAGGAAGCTGGTTGTTGCATGTACTTGTTCAATGTATGCATTTAATAAATCTAATATAAATTAAAGTTTAGTTTGGAGGATTTTTGAATGGTTAATGACTTAAGAACATCTCTACCACAGATAAAGACCCTGCATCTTCCCTCAACCTCAAACATGACCCTTTTTTTTTTTACGACGAAACGTCAACACCAGGAATGCTTCTCTGCCCCTATCTGCACACCAGCTCCCCAAAATAATGAATTCTTGGCCCAGTAACATCCGCAAATTAACCCAATAAGAAGTGTTTGTAGCAGCAAGAGAGCTGAGGCCCAGAAAATGAAGAAACTGTTTCTATGGTTGAGCTGGCAGTGGTGCTGGGAGGTTGGTTTAGGGTGGGGGGACAATAAAGAAGAGCAAGAGGACCAAGAGAGCTATGTCAGTATGACTGTCAATCATGAATGATGGACAGACAGCAAAAGTCGAAGACGGCGAGCCAGAGGGGCGGCCAGCCTATTGCCTTATCTCTCATTTTGCTTTGCTCGCTCCCTCTCTCTCCATCTTGTGGCCATGTGAATTAGTGTGGTGAGAGGAGAGAATGAAGAAGGTGGGAGGGGAGGATGGGGAGTGACGGGAAACAGACGGGCATAATATTCTCATCACTCTTCACTCTGCAGTTGTTGGTGAGGAGCGTGGCCCAGGGCACTCAGCGGCCCAGTCAGCCGCCTCACAGACCCTGCAAATATTCCTAAACCTCAATTTTTCATATTTCCCTGTATGCATAAGGAGATGAAAAATCATCCGATCATTTGTATTGTCTGACTGAGGTTATACACAAATATTAGTTTATCTACCGCACCTAAGATTGCCTCCCTAAGCAAGACGGATTGGTCTTTTGGAGAGGGCAATATTCCCCAGGAACATATTCAGTCCATCTTTTATGTGCTGCAATTCACAGAGCAGCAGGTATGAGTTCCATCTCTAGACAGGCTCGATAAAGCTAAACACCCAATAGAGACACTGCTTATTACACACAATACACTTTAATTGCCAGACAATTTTCAGCTGGGTGAAATTTATAGTTTTCAAAACTGATCTCATGCAAAAAGTCTTGACACCTAATATTCATATTCTCTGCACATTTACTGAACACTTAGCTAAAATGAATATTAAAGCAAGCAAGCAAAGGAATCAATTTGACTTGAGAGGAGGGGGAAAGAGGAAAAAACAGAAAGAAAACTCTTCAAATCACGGTCTCAATTGATTTCCGTTACCTCTTCTGTGAACTACCAAGTGTCTGGTCCTCTGCTCCAAGGGAGTGAGAAAGAGAGAAAGTGAGAAAAATGAGGGAAGGAGGAGGTGTGAAGAGGAGTTCTGGGTCAGAAATCACTGGGTGATTATTCACCACTCAGCCATGTGTAAAACTCATTAGACAATGCGTAATGCCTTTAATCAAATCAATGGCACAAGTAACTCCAAACTGATAGCTCCCATCAAAACTTACAAAAAGCATGGCAAATTTCTCATTTACTGATAAAAATAAGTGAAGACTGAGGAATTATCCCCAAAATGGACCTAATTGTTCTCTGCCTTTAAATCAATACTGTGGCGGGAAATAAATAAAGAAAAAGATAAATTAGAAAAGTAAAACGTGAGAGCAAAGAATGAGTGAACAAATTTCTTCTTTGAGAGAAAAATCTTTTCCGGTCACTAGCATGAGATAACAGCTCAGTTAAAGGTAAGAGAATGGATACAGCTGTTAAAGGAAAAAAAGTAGCAAAGTGAAAAATAATAGCCAACTGTCTTTAATGCTAAAAAAAAAACCAGAATAAACGAAATATTGTACAATGTAAATGTACACTGGAGACCAGCAAGACCAACTATTTTCATCTTCTGCTTTTCCTCCTTCTCTCCAGTGAGCTTTGCGTTAGTGACAGACTAGAAAGCGGTGGGGCAGGGGTGCTGTGGGTAATTAGGCGGGTGGAGGTACAGATGTTGAGCTGTGGAGGACCCTTACCGGGACACTGAGAAGCACTGGAGCACAAATAACCCTGCATCTGCCTCTCCCTGCCAGCTCTAAGTACCTTTCTTTGTTAGGGTATGGGTCTTCATTTTTTACTGTTGACAGGCAGTGTTATTTTAGTTATTTGGTGGCATCTGGTTAGGTTGGGTGTGAGAGAAAGGGAGCATTAAAAAAAAAGAAAACTGCTAACACACACATACACAGGCCGCACTTTAATTAATTGCGGGGAGATTACATGGTCTTCCAACCGTGTAGTTTGTCATCAGAGCCCATTACACACTTCTATTAGATGTTTCTTCACAGTGTCAAGTGTAATTTGAAGGAGAGTCTTGGTGGAGGATCTCTAAGTACAGTGAGTGGCCTAATCAGGGTGACTTAGGTTCATTTCAACTGAGGCAAAAATAAATTCTGCCACACCTCAATTAGCAGAAAGCAATGTGTAAACAAATTAGTCTTATTGGAGCGATGCCTATTTCATGGTGTGTCACTCACTCATGCTAGTGACATGGGGCTGTAGTCGTTTCTAGGCCTCGTGCTGGTCTGCCTCTGTGGCCCTAGTCCCATTGCTCTTCATTTCAGTGGGAGAAGCTTTATTTTCATTGCCAAGCAATGAAGTGTCTTTGTATGACTGCAGAGCACAGCACAATCAATCTTACACCAGTGGAGTTAACAGGACAGAAACCAATGCAGCCGTTACTCGGCACAGAACATTACCAGTGTATGGACTCATTATTCATCAGAGGCTCCATTAGACACTGCTCACTATGCCCGCCACACTGGATATGAGACAGACAGACAGCAAGTCAGTGCTGCGTCACACACAATACTGGTCACAGTGAAATAACACAAGATGTGCTATTGTATAGGCTGCAGCTGCTCTAAGAAAACCTCACAATTCATACATTTGTTTCATGGTTAAACTGAGCGTCTCTGCAATCCTCAACAAATTCAAAGCACGGTTTTAAGAGACCCGTAGTTAGTTTAATCACATAATCGATGCACTAGCTATTATGCTTTTCAGTCATTTAATGTGGTTTCTGGTTTTTCCAAAATCCCTCAGAATACTGTCACCATTTTGCAAGCACATTCCTGTATCCCATTCCATGTACCCATATTATAATATGTGTGACAGACTGTGTGCCTTCCTGGACTGCCACCACAGTTGGTAAAGTAACTAATGACACAGCAGTTAATGGTCAACATTAGGGAAGAAGAAATAATAGACTATAATCCATACATCAGCCTCATAACCCCAGCTCTAATTGGCCACACATACTGTGTAAACTGGGAGAAATGCATACTACTTCAATCGCAGCATCACATTCGAGATTTTACAACATCAGACAGCCGTTAAAAGTGGTGAGGAGCCAGACAGGGAGTGCTTGCCGCTGAGTAGTACCAAGGAGGCAGCGCACGAGCCTGTCTGCTTTTTCCTTTTTCTCGCTGTCACTGCCGTAGCCGTAACCATCCCCTGCCATCACTGCCAGTGGGGCCCGGGACAGCTGCTCACCAGAACAAACCCAACACGCACACAGCCCGACTACAACTGCAGCCAGGCACTGGGACCCCAGGTAATTGGGCCTTCTCCCTCTAGCAGCCTACAACAAGCAATGGCACATTCCTGTCTTGCCACAATGGCAGTTAAAAAAAATGGCATAATAAAAGACAGCACAAACAAACATCCCAGAAGACCTCAGCTCCAACATTCAGATGGTTGCATACACACAGGCGATAAACAGCAGCCTGAGCAAAGACGACTAGAACATGGTCAAAAAAAAAACAGGAAGTACTTTTGCAAACAGGAAGTCACACTGGCCCTCTAATCTAGATCTTCTAGTTCAATCATGTTTGGGAAAAGTAAAAAGAAAAGATAATGAGAACAACAAAGACATAGGTATGGATGTTTACAAGTGTCTGCCTTCAATTTGAGAGGGAACTGAAATGGAAATTGAGGACAAACAATCAATGCCTCATTATAATCTCACAACATGTACGCAGGCTTGTTTTTATATCCCTGTCAGTTTATTGTGGGAGACTAATTTTGGCTTGTGTTTGTTATGCTACCGCTATTACGAGCTGATGTGTCCTCATTCTTAATTTCTGTCCCAGTTACTTTTTTTTTCTTTCGCGTCCTTGTTTATCTTCTGCTCAAATGTTTCCCATTGTACTTTGAGTCTACTTTGTATCTTCAGCTGGATCCATGTGAATCCCCCAACAGTGAAATAGTTAACCGAATGGCATACCAGTCTCATGCTTTATCTGCAGCATTATCTTTTTATTCTCATTTTCTTCCCAGAGCAGGGGGAGTGTTGATGTCTGCTAACTCCACTCCTACCCTCAGTCAAACCTGCAATTACTGCAATGTCTATCTCTACCTTAAACATTGCTTAACAAGAAAAATATGGCAATATGCCGCAAACGCTTTCATTTGGACTTCCAAATTAAACAAGCTGTTTGCAGCTGTGCTGTAAATCATCCTGAGGAATTTTCAACTGAGTGCATACAAAAAGAGCACCTCACTTACACTCCCTCAATAACAGACCACTTATAATTTGCAACATTTCAAACATATTTATTATTTATATCAGCACGATCTATTGTCGCATTGGCCTTTTGTGGCCTCAGGGTTAAGCACATATCTAATTAGTGTGTCATGTCAGAGATTTTTCACAAAGCTGTAACATTGCTATGTATTCACAAAGAAGAAGAACCACTTCCTTGACACATGAAGACATGAACAAATAGTACAGTTGTTAATCTGCAGGGGAATTCCACTGTTAAGCGTCTGACAGTCTCTCAGTGACATTGTACATTAACTTTAATAATGGTTTATGTACGTAAATGTGCATTTTTAGGTGTGCGCGCATTACAGTGCCACTTTAAGGTTTTTAAATTTATCAGACAAGTTTTTCTGACTGTAGCAAAGTACATACTGTAAAATCAACAAAGGAGAGGCTGTTACTGCAGATAGAGGAATCCTTCTTATTCTAATTACGCTTAGACAACGTGTTGAGCAAATTCCCAAAGTGTACTAAGCAATAAATTGAGCTGTCAAAGTCAAATCACGTGGCTGCATTTTTGTGCAATGCCTATCTTCCAACATAGGCTTTAGAAAAGTCACATATAAAAAAAATAAAACAACATTGACCGGAAGCAGCCTGAGCACGGTTGGTACTCTGTGCTGGTTAATGCTGAAAATTGCAACTAGATTCCAAATGTACATTTTCCATGTTTGGTGGGTTGGCTTTTGGTGCATTCTAAGTCATGTTCTCATGACCACTAGCACTTGAATGCAGGACTGGGTCCTAAATAGGGTTTAAAACTTGGCTCGTTGTCCCCCCTGAGGCTGCTGTCAGTATATGACGGATCAGCCACACCTGATGGCTCTATCTCTAACAAGGATTTTTGAATCCTCATCAGAGCACTTACTGAATCATGATTAATTCCCTCCAACACTGCTGACAGAAAAGGTTCTTCATCTGTCGCTGTTCACTTGCCTGGCTGGGCCTCGAGCAAAAACAGACAGGCGGAGATGGAGCATTACAGACAAAGAGAAAAAGAAGGTGTAATGCAGTTTAGCTGCTGGTAAAACAAACAATATTGAGAGTAGTGTACTGTAAAGGAGGAAGAACAAAGAGTTTGATTGATCTATTGGCAAACCTTTCATTTAACAAAGGGAGTACTGTGAGACCAGCAGCTGAGAGTGAAAGACGCAGTGCAAGAAAGAAGGAATGATGGAGCGGTAAAGAGAATGACAAGAACAACGTAGGAGGCCAAATAAAGAAAATGGCTGGCAAACAACAAAGGGATTACTGGAGAGACATGATGAGACAGGGAGATGTTTGTTATGTGGTAAGTGAGAGAGACAAAGACGATCATCTTCTGACACCTTTACACTTTAATTGACAAAACAAGAAATTAGTGATGGCTCTTTTTGCTCTCTTATGACAAAGATGGGGCAGACAATAAAGAGTCACAGATGAAAACACACACATTATGAGGAAGATGTGTGGGGGTGGAAAGTGGAAAACCTCTTTCTCAAGATTTATTTGTCACATGCAGTCCAGTCATTGCATGGCTATTGTAAAAAAAAAAATGTAACTCCCTGCTTGCTCGGCAAAACCTGGCAAACTGTCGAAACCATAAATGTAATTCCATGCATTCATTATGTGTTATGGTGAAAAACCTACTAGTCCTCTTAGTTAGCATGTATAAGTATCAAACTATCAAAATCCCTTACTAGTAGTATATTAGTGGTTATAAGAGATTGTTGTTTACAAACGGCTTCCTGGTAGTGACATGGCCAGTTGTGTTGGATTAAAAAAAGGAAGGACTGGAGTATCCGGTACCTTGGTGCTTAGTCTCCAAGGTTGAAACAGAGTAAAGCTAAATCAATGCTAGCTGCTCTACCCCTGTCATCATTGATATCATAAGAAAGTGCTAATTAACTTACTGCAACCTCTGGAACAGCTCTGACCAGAGGGCTAATGTAGCCTAATCGCGTGTGGGGCCCTGTGCTTACTTCCCTAGGACCTTCTCCCTTCCCAGTCAGAGTTAATCGATTGTAAACTACAGCTGAGGTCACGGCAGCCCACAACTTCCCCTGCTGACCCTTCCACACCCCCGGGCAGGACCTTAATGGAGCCATGCTTCCCAGAAATCAATACTGAAACAGGGCATAGATCACAATACGTGCCCCCCTCCTGATGAATTCTGACAACAGGGCTGAGTTTTGGATGTCTAAATACAAGATGCAGTTACTAGAATTTTGATGTGTCAAATTTTCCATCCTCAAAAAGACTTTCCAGAAAAAGATAAATGGAACTGCAGCAAAGATGAAAAGCAAAAAATTAGATGACACATTTTCTCCTCTGATTTGATTTGCTTTGTTTTTTAATCTAGCTGCTTCCTCCAACTCGTGTCCTGGTATGGCACATGAAGAAGAACACGTCTGCTACAGGGCGATCTGGTCTATCGAGACTTCTAAGCTCATACGCTGAGTGGGGAACGACTTAAACGACAACAGCAGTAATAACCAATAAGGCAACCACATTAATTCCTCCTCACCTTGGGAGGACCTGTTTGAGTGGTTGTGTCCCGTTAAGATTAATTCCCGCCTAATACTAATTGGTCCTTCGACTGGGAGGGCCCTGGGGGAACGGCTCCCTTTGGTCCACTCTCACTGGGGCTTGCCACCATTGGAGGGGTGCTGATGAGCTGGCGTTTTTATCAGCTGCAACATTCCGCCAGAGCCCCCCCAGGGCTCTGCACAAGCTATAATTAAGTCTCGCACAATCCATAATTGCTGTGTTTACAATTACTGTCAAAGAAGAACACAGAGACATGAAGAAGACAGGAGAGAGAGTGCACAAGGAAATGGAATAAAAGAGGGGGGAAAGGATGAAACTGAGAAAACAACTAGCTTTGCCCTACATAAAAAGGTGAAAAATTCATATTAAAATTTCTTCTTCTACTGCCCGATCTCACTTCACTTTGCCTTAATAAGCTCTCTGGGCTGTTTGGCAGTGGTAAAGCCCATCACTTATTTATTTTTCCCAGATAGCCCTATTAATTTTCCCCAGGCCTGGAGTGCTCCAGTAGACAGTGATGTGGACTGGATCTGCCGTCCCTTGGGTGCTCCTCGAGGAAGAGCCGTAAATGACCCAAATAAAGGGTACTTTTGAAGGCTGCGTAGAGGCGCCGGCACCATTAAAACTAAATGAAGTGTTTATTAGCCGTGCCGACAGCACTCTAAACACTGCCAGATCAAGGGCAGTTACAGTTAATGTGTCTCTCCAAAGCATTCGCTGTTTGTTTAGCCTCGCCAGTGGGCCTGAAAGAACCAAAGGACAGACTTTTTCATGCTATTTTTCATGCATTTCGCTCGTCCACTCTCCCTCATCCTCATACCTGGTCTTCCCCCCCATCTGTTTTTCTACCTGTTATTTTTGTGCACACAAACCATGCAAAATCTTCACCACCAAGCTCTCTTTTCTGTCTTTCTGGAAGAAGAAAGCCTGTATATTGTGGTTTCTCCTTGGATCTGGAACACACACTAGGAGGTTAGTATAACAGAGGTGTGACAGTAGCAAAGCACACACATACACATAAACTAAAACGTGTATTTCGGTGGAAAAGAGGCCCATTACACACTGTGTACCGATACTGTCTGGCTGGACAGGAGGCTCTATGATGGGGGAGCAAAATCAGCTTTTATGGCTCCGATTGCTCGGCATCCTGAAATTCCCCTTAAAAGTTTCCCTTCCCTCTAATTACATTCTATGTTTCATTTCAGCTTTTAGACAAACTGCCAAAGAAGCTTTTGGACAAGGCAGAAAAAAAATAGCCTCAACTTCACTTTGTTATTTTTTTACAAGATTTAAGTCTGTAATGAAAAAAACCTGCTGAAATTCTATAAAATGGGGAATAAACTCTCCATTTATCTTACTTATGTTTTCCCACTAATAGGCAGAGTTATTACGAATATGACTTACAACAGTCATTTACATTTAAAGATATACATTTCATAGCAAATACTGTACCTAAAACGCTTCTGTGGCAGTTCTGATGATGCCTTGAAATCCTTTGGTGAGTAGTATTTTCTCATTAACTCATATTTAACATTTTAATGTGATATCTTTCCCCCAAGTTCTCATATAGTTTCCTCCACAATAATACCATGTGTGAGAGAGAATAATGACACTCATTTAGAGCTGAATTAAAAGTTCAAACAATGAAGGCTGTGAAAACTTTCATATACCTCAAAACACATTTTTTTCTACCACACAGATCTCTAATTATTTTTCATAACCTCAAGCAGTGTACAGTAATATCACAGCGCCCTGTTCTAACTTGCCTGTCTATGGCTGACACCGTTTAAAGCAACCTCCACCCTTTTGCCCCCTCTTCTCCTTAACACTTCACTTCTCTTCCTGAAAATAAGTTGGAGACCCAACAGCAGTCTCAAATGAAGTTCTTCACCAAATTGTGGGGTTTCACATGAAGATTGATGTTGGACACAGTACAGTTCTGAAGTCAAAGGCTGCAATTACAATCCAGAGTGATTATCCTTGGCCATTAATAGCAGCAGATAGCATGTCACAATCAGGGATGTGCATAATTAATCAGTGGTTACTCTTTGCATCCCCCCCCTCTCTCTCCTCTTACCCCTTTTCCTCTGGGCTATTTTCAATGTAAAACAGGGTTACAGACAATTCCCAGCAGTGCAAGTAAATGCACCGCCCAAAGCTTACAAGACGATGTGCGTCCTCCTATTGACAAAACATCACTGACTAGTAATGAACACACTGAGGGATCTAACTAATTCTCCATTCCTTCATTTATCATCTCTACACATTATCGCAAACACACACCTTCGCCAAGGTCAGTTAACAACAAAAAACACACTCATTTCCACTTGAGAACAGTTTTTAAAACAATATAATTTATGTTCTTTTCTTTTGATAATGTTACTGAACTCTTTTTAATAAGAACAGCCTGATTTTGTAATGCAGCGATATTTTTCTCTATTCTGTCAAAATAAAGCCCTTCAGGCGAGGCAAAACACAGGGAAGAATTTCACACAAATTCGACTCCTTTTAATATATATATACACACACATATATATATTTATTTTATCTTCACCTGTCCTGGTCTAACACACTGTTTGTAGATCACTATCAAAGCTTTCCTCTTTCTTTATTTGACCTTCCTTCTCAGAAGAAAACCTCAGGTTGATTCCCTTCACAACAAAACAACACTGTCAAACCTAAAGCCTGCTGACTTTCAAACTTTCCCTTACCATACACAAGACTTACTGCTCACTAGTCCTCTGGAGAACCAGACCTTCCATCAATGCCAAGCCCAAAACGAGGAGCTCCGGCTCAGTCACTATGATTTATATAAGTTATTATAGCCCATTACAGAACAAAAACAGGACAAAAATCCACTTCACAACAGAAGCCGGGCCAAACAATGGGACCACAGTGGTGAGCGCTGGCGTACGGGTGGGTGAGGTCCAGTACGTGCCTGAGCCGCCACTCACCACACATTGTCTTTAATCTAATTCTACACATGGTTTCGTTTCAATCCGAATCAAAAGCTCTCATGTTAACAAACCATAACAGATCTCCCTTAATCCACCCGGCAACAAAAGATGGATGCAAGAGACACTCCGCCTCTCCATCCCTGAAATCACACCTAATTTGCATACAAAACACTCGCTGGAGGTAAGGGCATATATTAAAGCCATTATTTTCCGTTGTTCTCAATGAAAAAACTGTTTGCATAATTGTGTTTAGCATTATGTGGGATGGAGACTCGGCTATCCAAAAGCAACTTAGCAAATCCTTCCTGTTGCTGCTGGCCATCCATACTCCTGTATTCTCTTGATAATGCAGTAGTAGACAAATAGGGACATGTCTCTCTCTCACAATATCCAATTTGGAGAAAGCGTTGCTTCAAAGGCTTGCATGCTGCAAAATTACTATTCATGCCCTTCTTAAAAGTGCGTCCTCTATAATTTTTTTATAACAAATGCACAAAAAGTTTCCTAAATAAATATGCTACACAGATTCTCTGGCTATACAAAATATGTATATCCACAAATAACCAAATACAAGCCAACACGCTCCAAATTGCCTAGCTTAATTTTTTTTAAAAACAAAAAACTATTCATTATTTATTAATTACATCACCATATATACTTTCCAAAAGCTAAAACAAACAATCGTAACAGAGATATAGGACATAAGATCAATTTTCTCTTGCACATAAAGTTTAAGGAACGACCAACATAAAGTGTCTCAATAAGATGCTGGGCTACCACGCATGATGACAGCTGTGGAAAGTACTGCTTAAGCAGTCACTACACAATATCTACCAACTCCATTACTCCCATCACATATCTTAACAGAATAAAAGTGACTACTGAAATACTGATAGGTATGTGTGCCCAAATGATGCCTCTTTGGAAAACAATGTGGGAATAAAAAAGGATCCAGAGGCCCAACCTTTACAATTACAGAGAGACGGCAAGCCTCAGGAACGTGTGCTGTCTCCAAACCCACAGCCAAGGGAATTAGTGAGTGCTAATGTGGGCACTTTGCTAGATCAAACGATAGAGAGATTATTCACTGGCAACAGGACTGTGTAATAAGCATCCAATGGCATGTCGGCGCAGGAGGTCTGATTTGCACAATCTTCATACTCAAGCACTAACAGTAATGATGAGAAACTGACTTGTACATCTGTTCATGACAGCCACCTCAGGCAAAATATGCAAGGGCTGAATCAGAACATAATTCATTATGTTGATATGATGTGTTTTTATCTTAACAACCCCCCCCCAACTCGACCTTCTACACACACACACACACACACACACTTATTCAGGTGATATGACGTTTGTGTTAGTTTCCAGCGTATTGCTTGGGAATGCAGTAACTCACCCAGTCTGACTTGCTGGGCCCTGTTCTGTCCCAGGTGCCTCCAGGGGTTTTACCGCACACCTGCGTGTTCAACAGGGCTTGAGCTGTCCTGAGCGGCACTTTTCAATGTTGTCCCTGCCTCCTTGTGGTTTTAAGAAGCAGCACTAAACTTGAAAAAACATAAGCCCGAGCTCTCTTCAAACGCGTACTTAAAGGCCTCGGCGGATGCTTTTATCATGTTGCACATTAGCTTTGCTCCATTCGTACATGTGAGTGCATTCCCTCAAAGGTGTGCTCATATCATATGTGTGCAGCCCTGTCATCTGCATAGAAGTGCGCACACACACACACACACACACACACACAAAACACATACACATTAGCATGTTGACATGGGTGTGTGAGAGGCAGCTGGGTGTAAATTGCACACGGGTCTAGCGTAATGAGGACTGATGGCTTATGCCTGCTGTATATTCCAGGAGGGTGTCTTCTGACAGCTTTGGGAGCCGATAAAGTAATAACTAATAATGTGCAGATAGCGGCGCCACTGTGTGACAACTGTGCTGAGAGTGTGAGGTTGTGTGCTAGAGAGTGAGAGGCAGAAAAAGAAAGAGAAAGAGAGAGCGAGTGAAGGTGGGGGATGAGAAAAGAGGGAGGGGGACTGTGCTATGGGGGCTTCCTTTCAAGTTTCTCAAACAACCTCCGGTGATGGTTTCAAACCTAATTCACTACCTCCAATAAACATACAGGCAGAAAGAGAATACATAAACTGTTTAACAATCACTCACTTTGAAAAAAGGGAAGAGAACAGAAGAAGAAGAAAAAAGAAGAGGTATTGGCATTGCTTTTTTATAATCCATCAAAACTATAAACAGAAACTGAAATAAGAAGAGCTAAGATAGGTGTGTAAAAGGAGCACCAGGGACAGAGGAGACTGCTCTCTCCCATCTCTCTTCTTGGAGAAGTGAGTGATCCTGCTCAGGTTCTTACAACATGGAGACTCGTCCATAAATCATAGCCCCCACTGCAAGGAGACTGAAGAGTGTCAGAGTGACAGAAGACTATGCATACTGCTGACTGCCTCTTCTTCTTCTTCTCCATCGTCTTTTCCACTATAGCTTTGCAGGAGTCACAGCTACAGTAGAAAAGTGACAGGGTCTTCTGAGTCGATAGCGCAGAACACACAACTTCAACAGCAAATACAGCAGAGTTCTGTGTACACTCAAGTAAGAGTTGAGGCGAGCCATAGGGTTCTCAATATTCCACAAAGATTCCACAAAATGCATTTACATTCAAACAATTTATGTGGCTAGCAAAAGACAACATATAGACCACAGAGTAGCATCCTTACCTTTGCACCTAACCCTGCTGTCCTAAGAAGCATCTGCACACCCAAATCTAGCAGATTGCTTGCAGTTTCTAAGTTTAGCACAGGAAACCTGCATCACACAAGCTCTAAAGCATGTGTAATAGAAATCATAACCTGAACTTATATATCTCACAGAGTGAGAACAAGAGACCAGTATTTCTCCCTGAAGCATGAAGGGAACTGCACCTGATACTTGTGAAAAATTCAGAGCAAATTAGCATCAAGCAGACAAACATGTTCTATTTGTAGCTAAATATTATACCAATATTTACATGACATTTCAGGCCTTCTTTGGAAGTTGCACAAATCTCTCTTTCCATATGAGGGAAGGCTAATTTCTAGCATCACGCTAACTGTCAGGCCAAGTTTGGGCCATTGTGTTAATCTATTTATTTTCACATCTGTGTTGACTTTTGCAGCTGCGCAATCAACTTTGATCATGTTCGGTTGTAAAAGAGAAGAATCATGACAGGAGGTGAAGGGAACGACGGTGGAAGAAAAAAGAAAGGGGGAAAAACAGAGCAGAGGAGTGTGGTTATGTTTCAAGAGGTAAACCACAGGTTCGGTCTGGTGTAGCAGGGCTGATCCGTGTTTTCCCTCTGTGTGATTGGGTCTCTCATTAAGAGCCAGGCCCTGAAACCGGAGCCCAGCCTAATGCCTTGCCGTGTTTAGAGAAGCAGAGAAACCATTTAGCTATAATAGCAACCTTTTCAAAAACAAACCTCTAAAATGAAAGGCGGCCAGACTTGCAAAAACCAACAGCCGATTATTTTGAAAAGGCAGGGGAGACATGACCATGAAAAATCGTAAACTGCAATTGAAAATAAAACCAGGCGTGCTGCGGGCACCACCCACTCCCCTCTTGCCATCTTTCCCATTTCCCTCTATGCTTTTTCATGGTTATTCATCTTTAAGTCTGAGTTTCACTCACCTTCAGCCTCACCATAAGATGTGTCAAAGGGTTAACTTACACACACCAGACCTTCATTCCACTCTGATGCTGTCACAAGATAAGCTCTGCTCTCTGTCACTTATCAGTAATTTACTGCTACTTCTTTTTCCCTTCTCTCTCTTTCTCTCTTTCACACAAAATGAGCTTGTTTCGCCTGAAGCCATTCAACTGCCGTGAAAGACAAGCACGTATCCTGAACTCTGACTCTGACACACAGTTTACTGACATCAACAAGCGTTACCTAGGAATTTTTCCATATATATATGAGCTCAGTAAAGAGGAGTAGTCAAAAGCACATACATCTTCATGCCCTAACCTGCACCAATCATCCTAATGAGCGTGACTCTCTTTATACTGCATTTTCATGTTAATTATCAGTATGCTTATTCTAGACATTCCTGTTACTAATAAGGTGAAAGTCAAGGGGTAACTGGGGTTAGGGGTGTTGGGTCCAAACCAAACCAAAGTTCAGAGCTCTTTGCTCGAAGGCACAGGGCAATCAAAGAAAGAAGGCCACCCTGTTCAGAGCAATAGCCTGGGCCTCACAGGTGACAGCTCCCATGTCACAGCCAGCCCTGTGGAACATAGGTAATGTTCCCTCAGGGTCTGCTAAGAGATAAAAAAGCACTTGGACACCTGCATTTGAAGCTGTAATTTGTCTTCTCTCATGTTCAAGGTGTTTTATGAGAGCCAAAGGACAAGGTGAAACAGCGAACAAAACAAGTGAGCCCACATACACCTTCCGGAAATCCTTTCTTGCCAACACTTCAAGCGGCTTGGAGCATGGTTTCAAAATTCAACACGTATACAAAGATGTCAAGCATGCTGCCCATCAAACCGAGTAAGGACTTAAATAATATCAAGAACTTCACTCTGCTGTAACTTGGGTGTATGAAATTAGTTACTGAATCGTCTAGTTTGAATGACTTACAGATCCATCAACTAGTAGGCAACATAAGTAAAAGTCAAAAAGTTCACTGAAAGTACTTTTCTGTTGTTGTCTAAGCAAGTGTGTATGTGTGTGTGTGTGTGCGTATGGCTGGGGGTGACTGGTGATCCTTGCCTCTTCCTGTATATCTTATGCTGGGGTATTAGTGAGGGTCCCTCCCAGAGGCAGTGACTACACAGGCTCTTCTGAGAAGGCGCTCATCAACACCCCTGCTTTCAAAGGCAGCCTTAGCCAGTGCCATTCAAAGCAATCAGCCCAGTCAGGGTCTGCCCATCCAGCCCAAATCCCTTCATGGCTATCAGAAGAACTCTGAGCTGGGCCTGCTGGAGGCAAGTCAGGGATGGGGGTGGGATTTGCTCATAAGGGATTGTGAAAAGGCTGTGACACACGCTTATTCATGCCCCAATAACCCCTAACAAAATATATATACTGTTCATGAAATAAATAATTAAAAAGATAGGAGTTAAGAGATACCCTGCTGCAAAAGTAATGGAGCCCATCTTGAGTACTGCACATATTTATGTACACAGGCGTATATGCAAACGAGCACATGAATGCAGTCACGCAGCTATCTACCATGATGGACGACTCAACCCTCTACATTATTCAAATGCCATAGGACATTGCTTTGGTGTTAGGGAGTCATAGCATGGCACAGGATAACTTCCATATAGAGGAAACTACCGTGAGGCTACGTGTGACTCAAGGTTTTTAAATAATCTGGTTGTCGATAAGAATTTGAAAAAAACTCAAAGGTGGTCTCAAAGGTGGTCTGGTCTGGTCACTCTTCTAGTTAAGTTACTGATTAACCAAACAGGACAACTTACATGTGACCAACAACACCTATTTTTGCCCTATTTGCATTTATGAGGTAGTGTGGTTGGAAACTTACAATCGTGGGTATTTCTGAACTGCTGCTTAATCCATTTATCCTTAAATGCATATGAACATAGTGAAAAGGGAATTTTTTTTACCATTACTCACATGTCATTGGCTAGATAGTTTGCCAAAGTTAAAATGGACATAAGGTACAGTAGTGTTCAATAATATTTTGCTAGAACTTAACCTATATCATGAGTAAACTGAGTGTTGCAACTTAAAATGCAACTGAAAAAAACCCCAACCCAAGGCCGAATCTATTTCTGTCATATGGTACTTGCACAGAATTATTTTCTCACTAACATATGTTGCTGTAAACAGCAGCTCTACAATAATTCTTATTTCCTCTCTGACGCTTACCTACAGCATGAAGTGGGAATCAATATATTTAACCTGAAAAGCAACATGAAAGTTAGTAAGGTCAACCGTTTGAAAACAAAACATGAAGGTACTGTGATAAATTTGTAATTGTAAGCAAAGATCCTAATCTGATCCGAGCTGTGATATTCAGACAGTAGTAAACAGGATTTGATTTGTGTGAAAGAAAACTGCAACGCTCTATATTTTGCAGTGGACTGATTTTGGCTCTGAGTATGTGTGTGTGTGCGCGTGTGTGAGCACAGGGAGGGTTCTCATGGAATAGCAGTGGGCAGATTTTACCCATGAGAAACAACAACAAAAGATGCCTCAGAAGTATGTCAGAGTGCCCTCATATCTCTGTGCTGAGGGCAGAGAGGGTACAGAGTCCTGGGAAGGGTCAGCCAATTTTAGAGGGTGTCTTGTTTTCTATCTCCATCAAAATCCAGCGGTTGTCTTTAAGCAGCTGAATTGAAATACATAACAAAAGCTTTTGATAAACACAGAGCCAATCAAAGCAGACATCGGGACCTAGATGCAGCCAATATGAGGCAGTTATTTGAAAATTGAGGGATTTTTGGACCCAGATCATGATACATTTAAAATATTTAAGGAAAACACACAGAAGACCTAAACAGTTATGCTTTAGCTATGCAAGAACTAAACCTGTGGGGTCTGACTGAGACTGACACCAATCAGGGTCATATAAATTAAGACAACATATTTAGCAACTATCCACTGCCATCAGCGCACGAAATTCAATGTTCTCAAATTCAGTTCAGTAGAAAAGTGCCTGACACAATAAACCATTATGCAATGTTCCAGTTTTGAGCTAGATAAACACGTTTAAATAGCCTTAAGTTAATAAAAAGTAGTAAAATGCTCTAACAACATATTACTAAGTTCAGTGTCCAGTTTTTAAATCATCTCCTTAGATGTCTAAATGCCTAAAGTGCTAAGACAATCATGACCTTAACTGTAGATGGTGGTCATTTAACTGTTTTGAATGAGCCAGCCTAAGAACCCTGTCCTTAATTAGCTGCAATTTTGTAGAGCTGATCCACTAGTATAATAATAAGGACCAAGCATTATCCTGTATTTGGCAGCCCAACACTCATCATAATTACCCTAGCAACTGTGTTCCCCCTCTGAGCATTGCTAATCTGTGGAGGCTGTGATCCTGCCGTCAGTTTCATTCGGTCACTGAAAGGGAGGGAGGCGCAGTACTGTACCACGTACACGCTTGTGTTATGAATCATAATGCATAAACGGAGCAAAGGAACAGAGGACATCTTGACCTAAAACAGGATGAGGGACGAGGGAAAGTACAGGAAGGAGGTTATTGGTGTAAACTTGGAAAACAACAATCAGCATGGGGGGGTGGGGGGGTGAGAGCATTGGTGCTTTTAAGCCCAAGAAACTGAGGATATGAGGAAGGTAAAGGGCCTATTGAGTGCCAAGCTATCTTGCCCTGGCATTTAATCAAAGGAATTAAACCTTGGGAAACCAAACCCACAGGTTGTCCTCCAGGAAGCATACCAAGTAGTTATCAAAAACAGAAAGGTTCAAAGCTGCTCAATTTTCCTATATTAGACAAGTTTTGGTCAGAGACCTCAGGCTTCTTTCAGGGTAAAAGAACTGTGTTAGAAATGTTAGTGCTTGCATACTTGGAAAGCACGAGAAGTAGATAGGTCCTTGCAGTTAAGAAGTAATCAGTGATCTGACCAGATGCATAACTGTCTCCCAAAGACATGCATCTGGTGGTATAGTTTCCAAAAGCTGTCCATAGTGTCTCACACTTATCCATTACATTGTTTACTGTTCTGAATGTTTAGTAGGAACGTTTGATCTAACAACTACAAAAAACAATCTCCTTTGTTCCTACTCATTATTGTTAATTGTAAGAGCTCAACAAGAAACAAGCTCGAAGAAGTAGTATATAACTCTCTAACTAAAGGATATAGTCCTATAACAGCTTAAGGGATCGATGTGAAGTTGACATTTATAACTGAGCAATCACAGTGTCAGCATTTTTGTTGTTGTTGTTTTTTTCCCTTCTATCCTAGTCTAATGCGGGGAGTGTGAACATGAAAGCATGTGATAAATCCCACAGTTTCTCAAAGCTGCAGTGGCCTCTAAAGTACTGTGGCCTTTTTAGTGATGTAATATTAGTAACTCAATCTGAAAAGGGTTTTTTCTTTTACTGAAAGAACATCCCTTGTCATTTGATTGAGGTGTTAGACTAAACAAACAAAATATATGAAAATGATATAATTTGCTTGGATGAGCTAAAGGAATATTAGCAGAAATACTATGTTATTGCATATGCATGCGTGCTCAAGGCCTTTATTGCTTTGCTTCAGCATGACAAATTGTCACAAGGAATACTAGACATTTTTCTCTGGCCATATATAAATCTTGGTTTGTCAACAATAACACCGTAACTGCACCACTCTCATGAAATATAGGCATAGCATGAATGAGACAAGTCCCAATTGCAAGTGAAACTTAAAGCACTAGTGGATAAGTCCTGTTATTGTTTTAGACCACTGCCAAGGCTAAAGTGCAACAGCTTAACTTAATGTAAAACTATATTTATACATTCAAGCACCATGCAGGATTGTTATGATGAAATCAGACTGGTCGCATATTTAGCATGTTCATTACTGAAGTATCTGACCTGCCAGGATCCTGGTATGGCTTCAATAGACAACCCCATCTGTGTGACGTTAGCACCATTGAAAACAGATGGACCTTTAATTGTATTTTTGCCCAAATTGCAAAATAGCTACTTGGGAAAGAAGCTAAAATAACATACAAACAACAGCAACTATGATAACAACTGTGCCTGGAATGGAATGAGTACAGTAAGAGATCAAAAACATAAGGCGCACACATTCAACTCTACTCTTTGAAAGGGGATCCTCCCAACATTACTAGCCTGGTATTGGTTTACTCTGCAATTTTGTATTTCTCTCCCCACGCCATCTCCAAAATCTCCGTCATGCAGGAGGTCCATGCAAATAACACTCATCAGACTTTCCAAAACATGAAAGACTGATACCCTACCTCTTTTCAGACAAAAGCATAAATGAAGAATGGCTGAAACTGGTATTTGTAGAAAAAAACCCCCACTAAAACCAAAAGTAGAGCCCCAGAATTAGTTTTATGAACTGTAATGGGAAAATGCTGCACAAAGAACACGTGATGGAAAATGTGGACCTTGCAACAAGGCCCAGGTCTATCTAATACATCCTTCAAATAAAATGCAATGATTACGTGGACAGCACTGACACGTCTGGTTTAAATAGTGATTATGGATGACAGGAAAAGCAACATGAACATTTAAAATTATACTTATTGAATACATTTTACCAGTTTAAACCACTGCCAGTAGTGTGCCGCATCTGAATAGCCTCCCCCTTCCAAAACCCCGCAATTTTCAACAATGGACGAAAGGGAAAGAACAGATAAACAGGCTTTTTTTATATTTCAGTCCAAATCACATCAAGGTATAAACAGTGAGCCCAGAGCACATCTCCTATTCTTTTTCAAAGTAAGTCCTGCTGTTCCATTTCAAATACCTTGGGGTTATGGGTCATAATGCTGCTTTCCAGCTTCTGAACACGTTTATTCAGGCATCCTACTGTAAATAGGGGGAGATTCAACATCAAATATCTCTATTCCCCATGCTGGCCCTTTCGTCTGTTCTGAGTGGATGTGTGCTTTTGGCTAACAAAGTAATGGTTTCGCCTTTTCTCTTACCAGACTCGGAATACCAAGTGGCAATATAATTGAGGAAAGTATTGAATACAGTTTTCTCTGGTTTCACAATGCATCAAGCAGAACCCTAAAGGGACTCTTCTATTGAATAAGGACAAATTGGTCTCAGATAATAAAACAAACAACATTAAAATAATAATAATACTACATATATAATACAATATTTCTTACTTATCTACTTTTTGATATTATAAGCAAAGTTTTAAAATATACAAATTTATTTTTTAAAGTCCTTATGCCCATTCCATACTCCCATAACTAGATGGCATTTAATAAGATTTTTATCTATTTTTTTCAGCAATAATAACAACAATAATTAAGCTAATTATCTTTGGTTCTTCTTAGGACCTAGGCAGTGTGGAGGCCAAATCAATGTGGAGGGTTCTTTATTGTGTTCCTAGAGCAGTTTGTGTGGCAGGGTACACTGTCATGCTTAAGGAGGCTGGTGGGATCAGGTGCTTTGCCATTGGAAGAATCTGTTGGTCTGCAATAATGATTACTGCTCATCAACGTAAAATACACATGAATGTGAGGACCTAAGGTTTCCAGGCAGACCAGTGCAAGCTAATTAGATAATCAATGTTATTCCCTTCTCTTCTGGTTGTTACAACATCAGGTTATTATTGTCTTTTGGTAGCCACAAATCAGAAAATAAAATATGAGAGTTAAATAAGGTGAATGATATACAGTTTGGCTTTTCAAGATGTTCAAGATATTTCATGAGAATGACCAAAACACAAATTTAAAGATAAAGTCAATATATGTCAAAAAATGCAATTAATGTAGCTTAAGTTAAGGCCTGATGCTCCTACATGTTATAAGGGGTAATAAATGTGTTATAAAGCTCTTACAAGCCCCTAAGGCGATTAGGGGCTGAGCTGCAGAGCTGTTTACGAGATTGTTTATTACAGGCTAGGCCTATCACTTACCACACAGCAGTGGGTAAAATTGAACTAACTAAAAATAAACAGTTGATTCATTGGTACTCAGCCAAGGCCACTATCAGACCCTTGTTTAGCTAAATAGAGTAATATGAAAGCCACGACTGCATGCAGTGGCAAGGTATGACAAAAGTAGAACAGAGGGGGGAAAACCAGAGAGGAAAGGAGAGAAGGAGGAAGGGTGACTAGCAGGTGGCTTCATATTGTCTCGATCCACCACATATGTCCCGTCCACTGCTGAGCTGACAGGTAGGGACACAATTTGTTGACCCGAGGGCCTGTTAGAAACCTGCAAGTGGATAAATATAGAGCAGTGGGAGAGCATAGGTGTCTTAAATGACATATCTAATGAAGCTCATCCTCTGCAGTCTATTCACCAGTCCAGAAAAGGCTTATGAGAAAACAACTATTGTGTGGTAGAAAAGATACAGCTCTAACCACCCATTCTTTAAAGTAAACACTGATAGCAGTGGCATCGAGTCTTTTATTATATCTTTCATGTGCTTCGACAAACATCCTCCATCCTTTTCTAGTAGTAGCATACACAATATAAACATAAACAGCCCTATGCCTCATTTGGATTTGATGTGAGAGATTCATATTAAGCCTTTGCAGCTGTTTGTGTTCCATTTGCATATGAGAAAACAGTTTCAAAAGGCTTGTCTATAATGCATAAGACCCTTTTAGGCTGTGTTTACAGCAACACTCTATTCCACCCACTGACAATCCATGCACAGGTTTGCATCATTTTGTGAGACATGCCAGTTTTGAATTATTCAGTCACTCATCTCTACCACAGCACCGCATTTAACAAACACATATGCACATTCATATATAAAAAGAAAAGCATTGGTCTACAAGAATACTACAACAGTACCTCAGTCAGTCCCTTTGGAGAGGTGGGAATCCTATTAACTAGCCGTCAGAACCTGTCGGATGCCTTTCCCGATGCCAGGCCCCTTTTGTTTGAGGGAATAGGATGTACACCACCAGTCCATTTACATGCTGCCTTCTCTGTGTACTTTAATGGGCCCTGGGCCTTGAGTGTCATGAGCAGAAGAAAACACAGTTCAATTTTCCTTCACAAGTGCATAAAACAAGCATCTTCACTGTACCGGCCCTATGCATAATTCACTGGCGGTGATGTGTGTTAAACGCTACTGAAATATACATGGCGGCATATGCAAATTCGACAGTCCTCTCACATGTGGTACTTGCTAAACAGAGAGCAAGGGAATAGCATGCCACAGACAGCCCAATCTGGACACAGACGTTACGCAGTACAGTATGTAATTGGAATATGTGTTCTTGTTGCATGGGAGCTAGTTTCATATTTGACAGCGGATTTTAAATGTGTAAAGTAGGGTATTGGTAATTCTTCTCAAATGTCCTATAATGCCACAAAGTATCATGTAAATACTGATGTGAATAACTAGTAGTTTCTGTGAAGCTGCATCCCAATTTCTAAAGATGTGTCATGTCAAAAATGCTACTTTTAGCCAAAGAGGCTTGATTATTGCAGAGATGAAACAAACACACATTGTAAAATATTCCTTCTTTAATATGAACTTTTTTGGGAGTTTCTAGTAGTCATCAGATAAACTGCAGATCGACTGCTCCTTTTCCCTGCATGTGTAATTATCCATGTGTCTGGTCTTTATGAAAGGATGCTGATGTGAGCAGACGAAAGGACAGACTGGTGGTGTCAGATATTATAAATGAGGGAAGAAACGTCATTATCCCAGGTTTGGATGCCCCCCTTCCACACGCGTTCATTTTCCTTACTAACCTCCTCAGTGTGTGTTGATGTGTGTGTGTTCATGTTTTGGACCAGGCACTGGCTCAGTTCGATTCCCAGCAGTGTATCTTTAAAAGAGCCTTCCCACTGGGCTGCCAGGCTGTCCCCCCTAACATGACAACAGTCCAGCTGACACCCAACAGCTCTGCCAACACACCCCACACATTCAACCCACAATCTGCTCCCAAAACCTTGTAGGATGGGGAATAATTTAATAAAAAAAAAAAAAAAGGAAGAAGAACAAGACAATATAGATATAGGGAATCCTCTACTCAGGTATGCCACAAAATGACAATGACAAACAAAGTGTAGGCCAAAGGTTCAGTAGATGGTGGTTCAATACCTTTGCACAGTACTGCAGATTCTGCTATATTTACTTGACTAGGAGAGTAATGTTCAATTGGAGCTCATACAAATGTTTGACCATGCAAATGGATTTGATATTTATATATACAGTGACTTAAGGTTTTATAAGCAATAGTTTTCATGTGAATACAACTTTTTTATTTATAAGTTCATTTATTTAACCCTATTTCAACCTTTCAATATAAATAAAACTATTAGTAATAGACATTGCTACATATGATGTATTTACTAAAATCCTAAATGTATCAAGAATGCAACCAAAGAGCAGAACACAATCAAATTTCATGCATATTGCAAACACAAACATAATGAAAGGTGCAGTGCACATTTTTGTTTGCCAACATATGTACAGTAAATCTGGCCCTCAGCATAAATGTCCAGCTGCCAAAGCTGTGGTGTCACTGGTGTTGAACACTGTGTTAACAGGATGTGTAATGTGGTGTGCTGCTCCTGTACTGCAGCCAGGGCTGGGTGGCAGCAGCACTGTAGGCTACAGTAGGGTGGTTATCATGAAGCAGTTATGTAGCTGCTCTGCTGGGCCAGTCTAATTACAGGAGAACAGCGTGCACCAGTCTGGGCCTCCAAATGGCACCATATGTTTTCCCAGACTAACCGGCTGAATAAATGCCATTTAACCATTCAGGATGCACTGTGCTCTGTGTCTGGAAATCAGTCACTCACACTTATATAAAACCATTCATCCCGCACCCCCACATGCACTCACACAAAAACATACCACCCACCTCTGCCATATAAAACTCAGATGTCGGCCATTTACCCTGCTTACCCCATCATGCATACTCACACAGCATCCTGTCCCGTTTAACCATTTACAAATCCTATTGTAAGTTTGTCTGTGTCGCTCTAACACACTCACTGCACACTTGCATAATGGTGTTCTTTATTTTGTTGTAGCCAGTTTAGTTAACTAAAGGGTCTGGTTAATCAGAAACAGTGTTTCTAAGAAGACAGGTTTAGGGTGATGTGCAGTGAGCGACCCATGCAGTGAATGTGATCAGTAAGTTGACAAGGGTCGACACAGGTGAGAAACAAAAGAGCAGAAATATTTCTTTAATTTAAGTAGCGCATTCTGCTATTCTGCTAATGCCATAGTTTATTGAAAGCCAGTGCAAATATTGAAACTCAGAAAATGTATTTAGACAGAGCAGCAGAAACATATAAGCCGAGAGTAATTTTCAAATTCTCTGAGTGCGTCATTTTGAATCTCTCAACAGCCCAAAATGAAAAAATAAATAAATAAAAAAATAAATAAAAACATATACATGACTTTAGATAGTAATCTCCAGATCAGGAACCTTGTATTAAAATTATTTTTAAAAATAGACTTTGCAACGTATTCCCCAACCAAAATTCACTGGCAAAACCACACAACATCGCTGATAATAGGAAATTATTCATTGTGATTGCGAAAAGCTGACAACATTCGTATCATGACCTTTTTTTTGGGAAAAGCTCCCTCTATCATCACAAGATAGACCTTTCACACATCATCAGTTTGTTAATGAGAACAGCCTAGAAAGAGGCACTCACAGATGCCTATCAAGGGCAGAAAACAAAAAGAGAATGTAAGTAAATATGGACTGTAATTAGTATGACAAGGTTGAAAAAACAGATAACACACCGCAGCAGCCTGAAGGGCTACACTTCCACACACGCGCACGCACAAACACACTTGCTCGTGCACGAGATGCACACAGGCATCTGAGTTCACACTTACACACACACCAAGAACAAATCAAATGTTTTAATCAGCTTGCTACAGCACATAATGAGGATCCACTAAGCTCCAGCTATCAGCTGCCATCGGCCACTTCGTTGTGCCTTCAAAGAGCTGATTTTTCACTTCTTCTACAACAAGCTTAACACAGTAGCTTTCGAGAGTGAACACAGTCTGGGCGCTGCAATAAAACCTGAAAAAAGTAAGTGATGTTTCAGCAAGTGATATATGTGCAGTAAGGCAAAGAAGCAATTACGTGCAAGTGGACACGACAGCAAAACCTCTGGGGAAAATGCGTAGGAGCGGAATGCACCCTATTTGTCACCATTGCGATTTACAACATGCAAATATTAGTGCATAGCTGGATGTGGGCTTGGTAGAGATGAAAGTCTGTGATATGCAACTCTGCAAACCATAAATCTAACAATACATGCTTAAATACCTTGCATAACCCAACTCGCTAAAGTACGCTAACAGTTACAATATCAGTTTACCTCTCACCTTGAGCGTAAACACACACAGACACCTGGTGATGCAGTATACACCTGGCCTAGCCACACCTGCTCAACAAGGCGGTCAGATGAATCAGTCAATTCATTAACACACAGCGCAGTTTCCACAGAACTGAAAGTATTCTTAAATTCTTACTCAACTATTCAGGTATGTGCCCGCGAGACAGAAATGTACACACAGAGATGCACAGAGCGTGTGCAGGTGTGCCTCCTGTTGCGGTTTCTGGCCTCCTGACACAGCTCTGACCTCTGTGAGAAAGACTTACAGCTCCAGCCCTCCAGCTGGAGAAGTGATGACCTGAGAACCCAACAATCTAAGACATTCATCCTCCTGTCCTTGTCTCCTTCCTGCCTGCCTGCTGTAGTGTGTCTTGAATGGGAGACATGCAGAGGTAGGTCAGCCTGCCTGACTGGACAAATTTGCTATCTTTCAAATCACTTCTTTATTTCTTAGCTTGATATTTTAAAACTTTTTCATTTGACATCTTTTACCCCTTACAACTCCTTTGATAACCAAATTAATACATGTATGTCTGACATCTTTTTGTTACAGGTACCACTGAGAGTCAGGGCTCTGAAGCATTTAATAAAGATTCCCGTAATTTAACACAGATTTTTTTTGAATTGAGTATTTTTTTCTTCACATGTAAAAACATGTGCTGGGCTCTTGCTTAACTCATAAGAGAAACTGAAAACTGAGGAGAAGTTGTTTCCCTATAAGAAGGATGGCCTTATGGGTAAATGGTGTGACGTCAGTTCAGCATTGTGGTACATGAGGGTGTGTTTAGCACAAGAAGTGCCATTAACAGTTTTGATCCACAGATATAGCTTGCCTATATTTCACTCTGTTCTCTGTTTGAAACCTAAAAAACAAGTAAGTGTAGGCCTCATCTGTGCACAGTTACACAGTTGTTCTGCCTATTCCAAATAAATGCATATGGTATAAAAAAAAGTAGTAAAAAATATGTGACAGGCCATAGATGATGTAGTTAAGGGCCAAGTTTGATTTCATTCATACCATCTCTAATATGTGTTGACGTACTTGCATCTCATTCATTTCTGTTTTGCACTTAAAGACTATGTAACATATAAATACCACATACCCTTGAGCAAATATGCTCCAACTAGCATTAAGAAAAGCTGTCCCATCTGCAGCAGGGGTTGCCATACATGTCAAACGTAAAGCAGGGAAACTCGAGCCTCTGTTGAAACATCCGGTGCAGGCTGCTGTAAAATAAATGATGCTGTTAGCTGCAGTCTCGCAGGTGAAATGTGCTGCTGCTACAATTATTCTAATGCCAGCATGCCAGAATGCTAGTGCTACCAAATGCTGCTGTCAACCCAGGGGTTTAATTAGTTTGGCACGTGTGCCACTTATAATCACCTGCCATTACCAGTTCTGGCTGCATCTGCTTACACGTCTGTCAGTGGCGTGCAGGCTGTATATGTGTGTGTATAGGTCTGTGGCTGGGTTCATAAGGATATATTTTGGCAACAGAAAACAGGCCTGAACGGTTGCTGTACTTGTACGGGCTCTCTATAATGTCTATATTTTAATATACAGACATAAGGAGGAGACAGATAACTAAAAAATACAGGAGTCCTTTCTTTCAAGTGTATATTAAAAGGCTTTCTAGAGTATCTGTCAACTACAGCGAGGACAATTTTATTAGTGGTACAGACTTGTCAGTAGGCCATCTGTACACATACATTGTGAAAACAGAAGGGAGCAAGGCTTGGTAGTGTCAAACTGCATTGTGAATAGAGCTACACCTCAGGCTGAATACATCACATTGTGATTTCATGAGAGCTGGAAGAGGAGGAAGAAGAAAAAAACTTCAGGGCAGCGAGTGAATCTCGACCCAAAACAGGAGAAATGGAAGTTAAAAGTGAATCGTTCACTCCCCCTGGCGTAGCAGTGGCTACCTCTAGGGCTGGAGGAGGAGGAGGAGGAACAGGAGGAGAAGAGGAGCCCTGTGGCTCCCACAGTCATGTGACTACTGAGCACAGTATCTGAAGGATGGACCCCAGGCTGTGTACTTAACAGCTCATGAGTGTGTGCGTGAATGTGTATACACATGGTTTCACACATTTGTGTGTAATGTATGTCTTTGTGCAGCAGAGCACATACACAGATTCCCACTGACTCAGTTCTTGAGAATCACCTATGCCTGCTACAATACAATAGCTCTAACTATCCCTATTATTTTCAGAAAGTTCCCATTTAGCACTAAACCAAGGCTTTAATATTGTGCCCCCTCAAAAACATCTGTTGGGGACTTGTGTGGCTACACTAATTACAAATATCTCCAGTAATCCGCAGCTGATAAGAGAGCCATTACTCCACAAGACATTTATCACTATGGGATTGATGACCCATTTCAGAAGCTGCCTTTGTACAGGGAAGTGAAATCGCTGATATCCCTTTTATCCAACATCACTGCTGAAGCCTTCCATTCGTCAGGAGGCAAGCTAGTTAGAATTGTAATTAACAGCTATGGACTTTGGCCCTAATAGAATTTTTGCAGGAAACTGCAGATTGACATAGGCGGGGATGGAGGGGATTGTACAGTGTTTTTCTTTTCTTTTCTTACTAATTGCCACTTTGAGACGCTGTCTGTCGAGAGAGAGGCGCTCTATGCTGCGTAAAGAAAGCGTCAAAGCAGCACAGCTTCCCATTTTCCAGAGGCATGATTTATGTACACTTGTAGATATGTAAGCACGATTTATGTACACGTGTAGATACGTAAGCACGTGCATTTAGCCATGTGCTTTCACAAATACACAAACACAATTACATAGGTCAAACACAAAATGCACATCTCTAATCGAATTCACAAGTTACAGGTTTATTCTGAATCTTTTCATTCAAGCATGCATAGTGGCTTGCACACCCACCCACCTAGACATGCAAAAAAGTGGAGCAGCAGATGATCACAGTAGGTAAGGACTAAAGGTCTGGCCACCTGCCGGCCACGTCCCGTCTTTGTAGCAGTAATGAACACAGACAGCTTGGGGACGGCCCTCCTAGCTTGTCCCCCCTTCTAGCCTCCCTGCTTCAGGGCAAAGCTGGGGGCCCTGGGGTGACAGAAACGCCAGAGATGTTCCACTCACTGACAGGTAGGTCCTACCTGGCCAACCTGCTGTACACATTTGCCACGCAACACACACACAAACACAGGGACAAAGACGTGCATGCATTAGTGCCATATATATATGTGCACGTTGTAACTGCTCACACGTGGTAATGTTCCTATGCATATGCACAAACTGAAGAACACACCAACACACATACACACACACACACAAGCTGACCCGGTGTAATTCCTCCAGCACACGGCTAGTGACAGGAGCAGCTGCGGCCGCTACGGCAGACAGATGAAATTTTCATAACTATCTCCTCCAACTTCCATCCTCACCTTCAGGATAATTTATGACCTGCCTGCCAGCCTTGAAGAGACAATATGCTTGCTATGAAATGAAGTGTTCCAGCAGTGTAGGTTATAATTAACAGAGAAGGGGAGAAAGATGTGTGTATAAGGAGTGGGAGGGCTGGAGGGCTCCCCAGGTGGGGTGGTTATGGTAGATGGGATCAGGGAAAAAGGGAAAGGATGGAGCATGCGGCGTGCACAGATGTAAAATCTACATATGTGTGTATTTAAATACCGCATACATTGCTGCAGTTAGCTCTGTGACTCCAGCATTAAACAGCAGCACAAAAGTAATTAACCTCCCAAAAAAAAAGTGCCTGTAATAAACAAAATCCAAAACACAATGAAATCTTAGAAGCATCTGTTAAACAGATTGTCTCTGTGTTAAATGAGGCCTCCACATCCCATTATTCTTTATCATGGTTCCCAGTGGTACAGTTTCAACTAACATATTGATTTAAATAAAACTGGTTCGTACAGAGGGCCAAATAAGCACCTTCACAGTACTCAAAAACAAACTCGATTTAGAGCAGATACACAGTAAAAACTGTGATTTCTGTGAGCACAACTTCCATCTTCTCATAACGTTATGTTCTCAATGTTTGTTTCACATGCATGCCACACATCCTCACCCAATCATGCTCTATCAGCTCTATGGGATGTTGGGTTTGACCAGAAAGAATGTCCTGGTTTTCCTGACTACCAGTAAAACAGGCCCAAAACTACCCCACCCCTTACCACACTGTCTATTCCAAACACAAATCTTGTTTCCATATTAAAAAGGCAGCTTTTAATGGGCAGCTGTCTGTGCAACAAGTGTGTTTAAATGGCTGTGGGACTTTTAATGACATTTTCAACTCTCTCTTTCCCGCTTTCTATGCCGCATTTCTTTGCCAAGTTCTTACTGTGAAAGGCATAATTATGAAAATACTGTTTTCATTTGTGAATCAAGTCAAGGATAAGCAGAGGAATTTAACAAAAGAGAGTATGAGTGCGATACTGACTGCTGCTGATGTGAGCCTTCTGTTCCCACAGCAAACCACAGAATGAGTGAAAGCATGTACCTTAACAACTAATTACTAACTCGCATGAGAAACAGGCAGCATAGAGATAAGTGCATATTTACATGGGTAAAATTTGTTTATGCTGTAAGTAGAAGGTAAATAAATACAATCACCTGTCATCTCGTTCAAAACAAATTAATGCAAGAATAAGGCATACTCTGATGTACTTTCTAGCCTGGGAGCAAACTAAGATGGGAGGACGATTACTACGGAAACAGCAGCTGTGAGGTTCTGCTGAGGTCAGGACATGTCATGCATAACTGACTGATTGCTTAACAGGGGTGGGTGCATGAGAGAAGAACTCATAATTTACAATCAAGCGCACACAAACACACACCTCACAAACACCCAGGCCGCAGACAATCTCGCTGCACGAACGTAACTGGTCTAAGGGACCACACAGACATGTTTTAGATAAAGACAGACAAATTAGATGACAGAGTCTTAGGCAAACCACTGCGCTTGCGCTAATTACAGGCTGGCCGGCGATAAAAGAGGCAGATGACATGTCCTTATTTGTTTTCTCCCTCAGTGCCCAGAATAAAGTAAACACAGCGATGTAGATGACGGCAAAAGTAGGTGGTACAAAGAAAAAGGCACACAGACAAAGGTACAGAACACGGCTGCGGGTTGGGAGTTCAGCCCACCACACACAGGTGTTTACCCACCACTGCAGGAGAGAAACCCTTAGGGTAAGGAGATACAAGTATGCACCCAGCAAAACTACTGGCTTGTAACACGTGCCAAGGAAAACAAACTGGGCCAGCCCTGTCTGTTCTGTTTGCAAAACAGGACCACTGTTGTGAGAGTGATGAAGATGTAAATGTGGGGCTGTTGTCTGGGAGATCTGATTAACCTGTCACCTCGAGTTGCAACTTACATCACGCAGGCACAGTTGACAACATGCCCGGATTGACCTGCCCCAAACCAGACCACTGGTTTAATGCCAGTACAAACATCACCACCGCACCGCTAATTAAACCTATTTATTTAAGATCTGATGCCACCTTCTCTGCACTGCACCCTACAATCTCTGTTTTCCAAAATCATGCACATCATAGACATGTGGCTGTGAAGTCAAATGAAAAAGTCATGTAATGACAAATTTTTTAGAACAATAACACATGGACACATGGCAGATTTGATAGATTGATGGGAACTTGTGTCTGTAAACACTTGAGTGAGTTATCTATGTCATGAGCAATCCCAGTGTGGTGCCACCACTTCTAAAACTTTTAGTAGACCTGTTTGTCTTTATCATAGACACGAGACTGACAATCTTTCCAACTCCCATCTGGTACAGAGGGACCTCCATTGTCTCCGAGCTCCCTCTCTCGCCCCAGCACGGGAATCAGGGCGGGGTCTGTCAGAGACAACACAAAAGAAATGTCACCACTCTGAGAATGAAGTGCCAGCCGAGGAAGGTCTCTCTCCTTTCTCTGTCACTATGCATCTCTACAGGGGTGCAACTGGTAGCTGACAAGACTGTTGGGGTCATCCCTGGCTGGGCACAGCTTCAACTTCAGCTCTCTAGCCCCTGCTGGCCCTGAGTGACCCGTGGGTTTGATGACAGACTGGACCTTTTGTGTAGAAGCGGCCTGTCCAGGTGAGGACAACAGTGGATGACAATGGCAGGAAACATAAAGCCGATAGAGGCTGGGAGACAACCCTACGGGGTCATGGGTCAAACTGGACAGCTGAGTGATGAGTGCAGCTGTGAACACGTGGACCTCCTTCTCTGCCCTTTTAACTCTGCTTGCCATGTCAGCTGATGTTTCCTTTGTCTTAGGATAAAGACCTCACTAACTTTCAGCACACTGGAGAAAAGTAGTAAACACAGACAACAGATGTATTACGCCACAAATTCTGATTGTACAGCTATGACAATGACATCCATCCCAACCTGTACAGTGTTATAAGCTCCTTTTCAAGAGGTCACTAGAATACAATTACAACAGGACACTTGTCCAAAAATTATTTTTAAACTGTGAATTAGTTTATTTTTGAACTAAGGTAGAAACTAAATATAAAGAATGTTACTAAACATACAAGAAACTAGATATTATCTAACTTTAACATAAAAAATCTATTGTTTAAAAGAGAGAAAACCTAGTTGTACGCATTTATTTATGTAGTCCATTATCACAGCAAGCTTTGCAGTGTAAGATAGTGTATGTCCGTCATTGCTTATTCTCATTTGGTATGAATCCAAAATGCTGCTAATTTGCAGCAGTTTCAAGGATTCAGTAACAAATTTGTTCAGTCTTTGTTGTCCTCCATTCTATAATCCGAGGAGAACAGCAACTGTAGCATAAATAAAGAGGCCTATTTTAAACCTTGTAATGTATTACCACCCCAGTGCCTCCAAACTACACCCTGTTCACACATCCTGAGCTGTCCAACTGTTTCCAGTGCCAAAGGTCAATGACTGCCTACTCTCCTACTGGCCCACACTCAGAGATGGGAAGACAGGGTTGCCAAGTCAGGCACAAACCCTGCTTTGGATCATAAACACCTCCGTCTGTCTACCCTCCTCTTTTCTACTCCACAGAGGTGAGTTAGGTTTTCACTCTGTTAATCTTTCACTTCAGGCCTTCTCGCTTTTACATTGGCCCACTGGAGAACATAGAAGGGGAATGAAAGAGGGGTAGTAAAGGATAAGAATGGATAAAAGAGCAGGAAGAAAAAGCCATAGAGAGGGCCAGATGGGCACCTTCACAGTCCATTTATCAAACCCAATGTGGCCCTCCCCTCCCCTCCCTACTGCTCTCATGTCCTAAACCCCCATGTAATTCTGTAATGATTTTCATTATCATATAATGACCTTACAAAGCCTACAGCAGTTTGCATGGTCAGTACAAAACTCGCAGCTGTTCCCTTCAGTATTTGCTTGCTGGCTGTGACAAAGCTTTTTGTTGTTGTTGTTGTTGTTATTTTTTCTAATGCCCAGAGCAGTGACCTCTAGGTTTTGCAAGGTCAGCATGAGGTCACCTCATCCAGGATATTCAACAGTAGCCACACTGTAAGCACACAGACTGAAGACAGCGTCTAAAAATGCATAATGAGCATTGACAGCAAGATAAAACAAAACAATTCTCTAAATATACTGCAGAAGACTGCAGGCTGAAGAATTTTCTGTGTATGTACTTCCAGTGTGGATCCTTCATTACCTTTGTTAAACCAAAAACCTTCCTGGTGCCACTGGGATGTGCCATTTTCTATCCTAATGGAGCTGCTCCCTAGAGGTTGCGTCTTGCTCTTCAATCTGCACTTCCTGTGTGGCATACTGAACTGCTCTGCTGCGGCACAGTCACCCACCCATATAATAATCCATCTATTTCCAGGGTACTCACGGGGCATTTACCAAAGGGACATGGAGGGCAGCATCTATCAAAGAATTCACCATGTGCATCAGGAAAACCCAGTTACCAGAAAAGCTCATAAGAATAAAAAAGCTCTCATAACTTCGTTGGCTCAGAGTGAATGAATGGACTGCTTCCACTAGCACGGTGAGAGCAGGCATCACTCACTCTGAGTGCCTATAAGTCAATGGTGAAGAACCACTGGTCACCGGCTCCAATTCCTCTTTCTTTCCTTCTTGCTTGTACTAAAAATGGCTCGCAGGCAGACAATGGCAGCTGGTAGGCCGAAGTTCCACAGCAAAGAATGCTACTTTAACTGGTGTTTTAGAAACAAAAGTCAGTGAGAAACTTAATCAATCAGCGCTGCTTGTTTATGTTTATGGGCCTCTAGCAAAAGTCATCAATCATGCTTTTTTTTTGTTCCTTTTTCCATTATATTTTTGCAAGTATTATATGCTGAATGGAAACCATGGAAACAAAAGGCAGTGTTATGATGAAAGCTTGCCTGTTGAATATTGTGTGGAAACCTAATTAGAACGCTAAATATAAAAAAGCAACAAAATGAATCAGCAAATTAATTTTAGTCCTATTTTAGTGAATGCTTTTATGAAAATAAATGATGGTTTGAATACATCTGACTGGAGTGCACTACAATTCCCTCACTCTGCGTCTTCTGTAATAAAGTGCTTCTTTAATTCAAAATAACGACTTTGCCTCTTAGTAGTATGCATGAAGAAATTAAAACTTTTTCATGCTCAACAAAGTCGAACAATCCCTGACCCTCATCAAATTGCTTATCAGTACCAGTACTTCCCACTTAACATTGCGCATAGCTATGTGTTTAGTTTTGTGAAAATGCTATCTGTTGACAGCCACTTGACAGCATGACCCCTGGCTTTTCTGTAAGAGAGGGTGGTGTAGTTTAGGGATAGACATAGAATGTGTGTAAGGGGAAGAAGAGGTATCAGGAGCAGCTGGAGTTCAAACATATTGTGTGGGACATGTGCCTTCCACCAAAACTAATCTAATCAGTCTTTCACTGCTGATAGAGTAAACGTCTGTCTGCTCTGCCGGCAAGGGCTGAGCATTTCCTGTCCCAGCCAGTGATGCTGGTTGTCAGCATCTTAGGGTGGGCTGAGCAAAATGTAGGGTCAGACATTGTTAGCTGGTGGTAACATCACATTGTGGGTGGTGCGGGAGAACTGCGATGGTAGGGGACAGTTCTGATGTTCACTTGAGGGTGGGGGTGGCGAGATGGTTTCTAGCTTTCAGCACATGCCGCTGGAATGCACTATCAGAGCAGGCCCTACATCAGAGTTGTGAGGCACTGGGCGTTGACACAGCAAAGCAAGGTGTGTGGAAACAGCCTGTTTACAAGACTCATCTGGATGGGACAAATCTAAGGGTCAACTAGAGGGGACAATGCAAAACATAGAACAGAAGAATAGAGTGCCTTAGAAATATGAGGGCGTAAGCACAACAGGAATTTAACATGAAGTTTTCAAAAGAAAATGGATTTGTAGCCTTTGAATTATCTTCCTGCCGCTTTGCTTTCACTAAGGTTTAGTGAAATGTCTATTCTCACATATGGGTTCTTGTCCGCATGTAACTCTGAGGTCAAAACTATTGAAAGAGACAATAAAGAGTATAGCAAATGTGAATGTAGTGGTCATGTGTATATGTAGTGTTTGTATGTGTCCGTGTATGTGCTGGCGGAGAGAGTAAATGGCTAAAACTAACAGCTAAAACAACACTGGTGCATGTGTGAGGCCCTTCTTTATCTGAATGGATAACCGACGTTCTAACCCCTGTGCTCTCCTTCTTTATCTGGAGGGAAGGAAGTGATTGGGCCTATCCAAGACACATGTGTCATTGTGATAACTGTGATAACCGCCAGGCCCGAGGACCTCAAACCAACACCAACCACACCATTGCATATCTCTGGAATTCACACCGATTCACTGAAAATGAATGATCAATGCACATTGAAGCAATGTAGGCCTGATGTGTCACCTTTTGCAACTCGTTTTTATTTTGTTTGATGATGTGATCACAGTTAATAAATCTCTTAACTGAGAACTAGATATTGACACATTTTACTACTGCAACAACACTACACGAGCTATAATAATAGCTCTGGGTTTGCAAGTGAAATGAGGTGAAATGAGATATTATCTTTGCTTTCTGCCTTGGTTTGTGTAATCTTGAGGAAATCACAGCAACATGCATGCATTACTTATATTTGATCAAATCAGTTTAGAAAATTAATAAACGTTATTATTGGAGTGTGATGGCATTTCCATTTAAAATAGGGACTCATAACTGATAGACTACATATCAACAGATGTTTGTTTTTTTTTGAAGATCAATGGAAGTAACAAAGTTGGTGGTATATTGTGTTACCTGTCTCTCCATGTCTGTCTTTGCTGGTGTCTGTCTGTCAAAGCAGACAGCAGGATCTCTGCCATCTCCCTCCTTCCTTCTTCTGCTTGGTCTTCCTCCTCCACTGCAGCCAGGAAAAGCATAGTCTGGATAAAAAAACAGCAGCAGAAGTGGAAATAGGCGGTTCAAAATAGAACTGAATGGAAATATGTGAAATACCAGTAGAAATGGGAAAACTTCAGTAGAAAGTGGACAGGTAGAGAAGCACCATTAAAAAGTGCTTTAAATAACAGTGGTTGTTTAAACCCCACTACAGTGATTTACTCTATTAAATTCTACCCTAAATACTAAACAGAAAACTTGCAAAATTGGGTAGAAAGACCTGAAGTGAATCCTGGCGTGCTTGTGCTTCTATCCTTAGTTTAGAAATTGCACAGCTCTGAGCCAAGACTCAATTATACCATCCCTAGGATGACAGCATGCAGTAAGTCTAGTATAAAGTCAGTTTCACATCAGAGGATGGGCAAATTACACCCAATATTAGAGTGTGAGTCAATTAATCACGTCCTGCACAGCACAGTGTAATGTGTGAGTATCCCCCTGTTGAACATGAATTACAGGCTGGCTTAAAGTGTGACGTGGCACATCAGTGATAATCGGAGACATCCCTGCAAACCTTCGCCTCCAAGTCCTCCGCAGCCTCTAAGCTGGTTGAGAAGGAGTCAAATGAAAAAGGATCTGGCAGCCCAAATTAAATGCAGTGCTGTCAGCCACACTCAAATCCCTCTTTCCCCTCACCGTCTCCCTCTTCTTCTCTACCCTTCACAGACTCTCTCCCTCTCTGAATATCCTTAAATGTCTCCCCCCTCCTTTGCCAAGCCTCTGAGAAGTGATGGATCTGTAACTCTGACTGACTCTGACGCCTTGTTAAGAACAGTCTCTTCCTGTCACATCCACCAGTCAAGCACGTTCATTTCTTCCCATTAACAGTCACTCGCTTCCCCAGTCATCCAACCTTCTTTTCAAAAAACCCACTATGTAAGGGAACCTTCATTTCTTCCCCTCACCCTGTTTTTTAATCCCTTTCTGACAATACACCTGTCTGTCTTAATTCATGTGAAGATACGTTTGATTGTCTCTCTGTGTGTGCGTTTCCAAAGGAGAGCAGTAATATGCTTACTTTCTCTACAGCACACAGGACAGGTGTCAAAACATGTGGTGGTGTGTGACTGATTATACCTGACTCAGAGGAGACACCAAAGATTAAGGTGACCAGGAGGAGGCAGGGCCGGCTGTACTCCCTATGGAAACTGTGCCTTTCAGTTTGGATCAAACCCTGTCCTCCTGGGATGAGTGACAGGCTAAGAAAGTGCCAGAAAGTGTATTCAGACTGTATCACCATCTCAGCTGGTAGACATCACATTGCCATGCTGACCGTGTAGCACAACGCTGAAGAGAAGTGATTCACAGTTGATCTGAAACTTGCTCTAAGGTGCTTCTAAGCTTGCTTCAACTCTTCCCAAAGCTGACTTTGGATCAAAATGAATAACAGGGAAAGACTGCACATCCATCCATCCTTTTCTGCTTCCAACTGCCAGGGGTTGGAGCTTTCATAGGGCCACAGGCAGGGTACACCCTGGACAAGTCCAGCCTATCGTAGCCACATTTTCAAAATGCTAAATTATGTTGCATACACTTTACTCAAGTGAATCTTTGTTTTTTTCACCCAACTCAATAATTCCACTAAACACTACCTAAACAACCTCTGCTTTTGTTGGGGTGTGTATATATTTATGAGTGTGTATCGAAAGCTTCTATTTGTTCTCTACAAATTTTTGTGAGTACAGTGTAGATTTTTGTGAGTAGAGGTGTCCCTCTTATAATTTAAATCTGTGTTAGCAAGTCTCTTCCCCACAAAAATCGGTGAATGTCTGTTTGCACGGATAACTTTGTGCATGTATGATCTAGTGTTTAGAAGACCCAGTGCTGAGAGAGGCCTTCAGGTTTAGCCCCAGGCTGATCCCCGGGCCATTTAGACACCCTGCTGGTTGTTTACTGGTCAAGCCCAACCTCAGTCAGACTCAGCCAGATCACAGTCCTTTATCTCTGGGTCTGTGTTAGGACTAATCAGCCCCCTCTTTTCTTGTATTTACCCTTCGATGACAGTAGCTGTCCTCAGTCTACACCTCTCTCAACCTGACGCTGACCACAGATGTCCCCCTGACCCAGGCCACATTACAAGGTGAATGAGAGGACAAGACGTTCCTTGGTACTCTTTTCATTGGTCCCCAGACCCCATATTCAACCCTGTCTATTTTACTAAAGTTAGGCATAAACATTTCCGGGCCTGTGCAGAGGTGGGGAAGATAAACAAACATGCAGCCAAGCTGAGGTGATATTTTGGTTAGTGGAGAGCTAGAGTGATGATAGTGTTCCAAGCGAAGGCTGGCTGGTGGGCAGCCTGGGGCAGCTCACTAACACCTCGAGCCAGGACTGTATCTTAACACCAACAAGCATCTGTCTAGTCTATCACATAAGGGCATGTCACTCATTCAACATAGAATAATACAATAGGAAGATTGTTGCTGCACATAGAGTAATATGATTTAGATCCTTTATAATGCAACAGAGAAGCTGTGAGTGGTCACATAAGAGCTAAGAAGCTGAAAGGCAAGAAGGTTAAAAAAAAAAAAAGATGCATGCACAACTGAAAGTTTGCACTCCATAAACCAGACCTACTAGCTGACCACCAGAGTGTCAGAGAAACTCTTAACACCCAATGAAAATGCCTTAGCTGACTTTATCCCAGGACTTTCCGGGTACTCCAAGTACTCTTAAGCTCACTGGCACTCTCTTTTAGGGAACCTTTCATGTCTGCAGGCCACAAATGCTTCAATTCCAAAATGAGCTCCCTTATGAACTTGTTTAAAAGACAGAGGTGAATTCTAGACGAGAACACCATCTAGATGATGACTAGATACCTAAAATAGGAAGGAGGTAAACAAACTCACAAGTAACACTAAACATTCCAGAAATTTGGCTGGTGGCTGGTGTTAATTTGCCACAATAGTGCCTCCCAGCCTAACTGCACCTCTGTCATACTGGCAACCTCCCCATAGGTCTCCTTGCCACTAGCATGTGTAACAGCCCAGCAAAAAGCCAGCAGACTCCCCAGTGTTTCTGTTTGCCAACATCTCACTGTGCCCATATGGAGGCAAGAATGGAGATAACTAGTAATCCTACTGGTTGTGACTGTTAAGCCATCACTGTGGACTTTAAACAAGATCCGGTCTCTATTACATAGTATTTCTATCATTTCAAAGGGTTTTTTATTGAGTGACTCATATTTGAATACTCCATGTGAAAATTAGGAAAATAATGAAAAAATAAAGGCGGTGCGGTCTGGGTTTGAATCCAACACCTGGCTGGTGGAGTTTGCATGTTCCTACTGTTGGTATTCCGGGTTCTCTCCGGGTACAAGATTAGGCTAGGTTATTGTCAATTCTAAATTGGCCATAGGTATTAATAACACTAAATTTGATAAAAGGAAGAGTATGGCTGGGTGAAAAAAATTTATATTTTTGTTGATAATTAACAGAAAGTGGTGGAACTCTTGCAAAGCTAAATGTTTCTGTTCAACAGGACAATGAGTCAGAGGTCTGCTAGTTTGAATTCTGAAAACGACTGACTTACAAGTGATAATAGTGCCGAGGGAATATACTTGAGAAACATACTAATATTGTATAAATGACAAAGATCTACCTTTTCAGACACACACAACAACAAGAAAGTTTAAAGTCAAAATTCATAATATAAATGTTGCTATATGCCAACATTTCTCCTTCTCGCGGCTGTATGTTACGTGTTCTCTTCTGTTCTCTCTCATTTGTCTTCTTTCAGATATTGTCCCCTTCCCTTGTTCATAAAAAGGTGTTTCTTTTTTTATTGTCAGTTTCTCTTGCAAGCACTCACATCACTTTGACGCAAGTTATTTTAAAAAATGCATTAACATCAACGGCTCACACAAGCACACACACACACACGCACACACAAAACCACACACTTCCTTTTCTCTCAGCTGTTTAATTTTTACTGTCCCCTTCCCACACCAAATCCAGCATAGCACTCCCGTTGCATGGTTAACACATTAGCAAATATATCAGGTTTTAAGATTTAACCCTTTTCTCCACATCTCCAGACACTCCATGGACTTTTGTGACAGTTTAAGTTCAGCTGCTCTGACACCTGATTTCATAGGCCCTAGCAATGAGAGTATGACAGACCCTTAGCTGCTTTCATCTCCCTCCTTACTCTAATACAAGAAACCAATATCACTTTGACCGCTGGTGGAAAAAGGCATTGAGCACCTTGCTCACAGGAATGGATAGTTTCTGGTCTCAGATGTAAACAACTGGGGAGCTGTGATCCTGGTAGGGCTCGCTCCAGTCTGGACAAGGGATCTGTGTATGTTTGCTGCATGCCACCAGCGAGTTACTTTGCACTGGAGGGGACTCTGCACCGGTGGAAAAATTATATTAGCCAAGGAAGAAATAAGCCCAGACCACATTCACTTTCCTGTGACATCACATTCAAAGTCATAAAAACTGTGTGTGTGCGTTAGTATGTGTGTGTATGTTTTTTTTTCCTTGCTTTGTGCCTACCATCACACGATTACAGATGGCTCAAAATTGAGGCATACCTGAAATGAAATTTACTCAGTTTCCATTACATAAGATTGGTTGATAGGGTGTGTGTGTGTGTGTGTGTGTGTGTGTGTGTGTGTGTGTGTGTGTGTGTGTGTGTGTGTGTGTGTGTGTGTGTGTGTGTGTGTTCGTGCGCGCTTGTGTGAGAGTGAGAGAGAAGAATGAAGGGTGTCAACACTGTTGATCGGGGTTGCTAGTGAATAAAATGAGAAATGCTTTATGAAAATGTTCACTCAAGAAAAATTTAAGGAAATCTTTATTTTGTATATTTATGTCTTTTTAAATCATCTGAGCAACGGTTAACAGTTTATACAATTGAAACATTCACACTGGCGGATTTCAAGGCTTTAAATTTACTCCCAATAAATTATTTTAAATCCTTTTGCAGACCTATAACAATAAAAAGACTGATATATTGCACCTTTTGTTTTCTATACAGTACACATTATGACTACTGCAATTTATTTTCTATGCCAAGATCTCTAAAACATTCAATTGAAACCTTAACAAGATTTATTTTTTTGATAAAACAAGATATTTCCCGCTTTGTGTGTGTGTTCTCGCAATCTCCGTGGTGACAGAAACCTAGGCCTTTCTGCCAGATTGACCTTTGCAAGGTCGCAGCTACCATCAATTATAGCAGCCAGTAAAATGGGGTTTGCTACACACAGCAGATTATATGGAGTGTAAAACATTAGAAAAATGTGTCTGAAACATCAGAGTAGCATGTCTGAAGTGACAAAGGGTGAGTGGGAATAGAGACAGTCCCAAAAAGGGAAGACCCCTGACAAGTGGTTTTGTTTGAAGGCATTGTGACACAGTCAAGTGGGCAGGGATGCTTTCTATGGGCCCACGGCAGTCCATCTTATGGACAGAATACAAGCAGGATGGAAGGACATATGCTTTGCACAGGGTCAAATGAAGCAGAACTCTCGGGCTTTTGTGGTGATCTCTTTTGGTGGCAAGAAGAAAAGCAAATCTGTTGTCAAGTTGTAGCCCAATGGGCCCACAAATATCACATAAAAATTCACCGGCCTGTTTTTTTGGGGGGTTTTTTGCAAGGCTTTTGTCTTTGACCCATGGTAAGGAGTGTCCGTCCAGTTGGCCTTAATGGCTAAACCACATAGTTCTTAGTCTGAATGAGCTCTCCAGCACACTGTGGCAGGGGCTACACACGCACTTGTGAAAACGGCACACCGGCCTGGCTAGAACGCATAATCCATCCATCACAAGAAAGCTTTGAGAGGCGCTTTGACTAATTCAGGACAATGAAGACAGAGCTGGACAGAGATATTTGCGATGAGCGTGACACTCAAGCACCTTCTGTTCTGTTGAAACCCCCTTTCTCTCTTTCAGTATATGAAAGCTGAGTCTAGATTCTAGCTAGATAGCAGATTGTGATCGGCACCTCACTCTCCTGCCAGTAAAAAGCTTTTTGCTGACTGGGGCCAAAGCCAGCCTTTCTAAGCCCTGAAGTAACAGCGTTACACACAGCACCATACTTCAAGTCTTCAAAAATGCTAAACCAATAAAAAGGATTTCCATCCATCTAAACATGCTCACATAGAAGAATTTTGTTTGAGAGGGGGGATATGCCTGCAGGGGCTGAAATGTTCTGCTAACAAAGTTTTGATTGAGTAAGAGAAGTCTGAACACTTCTTCAGTTTCTGAATCTGCCTGACAGGGCTTCTTATATGTCCAGTCTGACATCAAATTTGAATTACTGGTAGATGTACAGTGAAACAATGACTGTATCTTAAGTAGAACAGATTAAGATCTGCAAAATTATAGGCCATAAAATACAATTTAAGTGTTAGGTCTGTATAGTATCAGCCATGAAGGAAAGTTAGTTTTACACATGCCAGTTTTGTTTTTTGTTTTTCAACGTAATGGGTAATCAATAAATTCACTTTTGCATCACTGTCTGTAAATAACCTGTCTGTCTGTATTCTGCTTCATTCATATACACAAGAGTGGTACTGCACATGCCTTACACAATTCTATACATACCACATGGCGATACAGTAATCGTAAATGCCAAACACATAGCGCAGCGACATATAAGTAGATTATGGACTTGCATACTCTATAAGATTCTGTCTACTTCAAGCTGGCAGGGAAGTCAAAGACACCGTTGGAGCTTTTACATTCAACAATTTATGTTCAATAAAGCACCTATGCTCTTAAAAACTGTGGACTACACTGATATCATCTAATTAAGTAAAGGGAATTAAAAATGCACCTATCGTGTTCCTAATTATTGCCATGAATCGCAAATCTATTTTACATTGTATTCAGATATCAAAAGGCAGTCAAGTTCAAACTTCTTTTTTATGACATTTGTGTTTGCTTTTTGGTTGCATTTTTGGTTTAATCTTTCAACAAAGTGGCCCTCGCTGATCAGCGGCCAACCATTATTGCACATGTTGTGTGTTGAACCTTTTGATCAGCCCCAGAGGACTTTTTTAAAACAATCTGTTCTTTCAAATGCATTGCCATCAACTGGCAGCAGTGAAAAGGGAAAAAAAAATAAAATACAGACTGGATCTAATATGTGTTTTTTCTGATTATCGCTATGGTCATTTATAGCTAAAGAAGTCATTTTAAAACTGCCAAACTTCTACAATGTTTAAATTGCGCTATTATTATTCGTTTTGGAAAATGAATATGCAAAAATTACTTCTAATATGCATTTTAAAAAAATACATTCTAAACATGCTTAATTTTCTTTTTTTTGCATATTTAGTATATCTTCCCTCCCATTGTGTTATGCGTGTATGTGTGATTACTCCTCACCCAGGGAGGCTGATTAGAGTGGCTAAAGGGTGTTTATGAGACAGTTAGCCGGGAGGAGATGCCACCCTGCCGCTCTCACCCAAATAAAAGAGCCATTTATTACATCCAACATGACCCTCTCATTACACACAAATAGGAATTAATGAGTGCTATATCGGGCACTCCCAGCAGAGCGAGGCAGGGCCCACTAAAGGACTAGCTTTAATTACACTGTCCTACATCTCACCCATTTAACACCACCCATCAGATCACTCTATCTGCACTGCAAGGGTAGCAGGTAGCAGGGTGGAAGATTAGTGTTACCTAAGAGGACGGCCAATGAATGTAAAACAGGATCTATAGTTAAATCACATTTAAAAAAAAGCTACCTGTTACCACCAGTACACTTTTAGGCTGTTTAATACAAAAACACAGATCTCAGGTTTTCTCTACTAGGATATCCTCTTCATACTGAACATGGCAGTTTTGAAAGGTGCACAGTAAAGCACTTCCCAAAATGCTCCCAGGACTTACGTGGCCTTTTCCAGTTTCCAGCATCAGCTTTTCATTTCTCTGATTTACTTTAACTCACAGATCCTGATACCAACTTCACTGTTTACCTTTATAACTTTCTTCCTCAGATATCAGAAAAAGTCACAACCACCCTGTCTTATTTTTCCCCCTTGTTCCACTTCCCTAAACCACCTCCATCTTCACTCCCCCCCCCCCCCCCCCAAAAAAAATTATACAATTATCATCCACAATCTTTTCCCATCTTTTCTCCTTTTCTTTGCGTTTCTTCAAGCGAATCAGGCAATTTTACAGCGTCTTCCCACCAGAATCATATCATTCTCTCCACCCTCTCCACACATATTGTTTTTAAACAGGACTGTGTATTTTAAAACCCAGATTGCTGCTCCAAACATGATGGCTGCTCCAGTGATTTTGAAGAATTAGCGAGGTACCAAGGTATTAAATACTTGTTATTTTCCTGTAGTAGTTGCGCACTTAAACAAAGGAAGTGATCATGGATTAAATTTCCACCACCTCTGATCCTTTACATTTAAGCTTGCTTTGGAGATGAAAAAAAAACTGTTATCTGAAACTTTTTAAATTTATTGCATGAACAGTGTATATCAGCTTAATTCCGTAGTTTTTGACCCCGCTTTTGTGTCATAATAACAAATAACAGACTGCTATGTCATAACCTAAAGACTTTAGTTTCCATTTTTGTTCTTAGTTAGGGTCTTAGGGGATTTTTTTTCCCATTGTTCACATTGAGGATCCATAGTTGGGGTGGGCCGTTTTCATTTTCATTAATTGGTTTCATTTATTGTTTCACAATGTGTGGGCGATATAAAGCCCCCCGAGACTCTGATTAGAGACTGTACAAATAAATGTGAAATGAATTTGAGCTGACGTGTAGATAAACAATAATGATATCAACCACATGACCTGATGAGGATCTAGATTCAGATTTAAATGATTTTATTAAAAGTGTGTGCACAAAGTTCAGAGTATGAGAACTCTATTTTTGTTCTCTGCGGCTTACAGAGCTCGGCGCCACATTGCAATATGCATACTGCTATTTCTGAGTGCGGCGAAGATTGTACAAGCTGTCTTCATATATTCAATATTCAAAAAGATTAATATTTTCCTAAAACGACATAAATTGAACAATTTTTTTTCTTTGCTTTTTACAAATCAGAGTGTTTTCTTGTGTTTGTGCCAATATCTTTTACTAAACCATTTTGACATGATTGCCTGCAAGAGTAAACAATTACACCTGGATCAAAGTGCAATAATTTTATGTCAGGTGCTAGTTAGTAGTGATGTCTATAACAGATTGGGGGTTTCAGTGAGATGCCCTGAAATCTCTTTCATCTTTTTAAACTTTCTTTCCCATCAAGGCACTTTTCAACAAATACTCAGTCCCTCGCTGCATCTCTCCCTCGCCCTCTCTCTCGCTCTGTTGGTATGACACATGAAGCTGGGCCCTGCAGCCAACCCCAGCGTCCGCACAGAATGCGATTAAGCTGAGCAGTGATTAATCTGGGCTGCCCCATAATTCCTCTTTACCACTTTAATGGATGTTATCTCCCCTCCTCTGAAGGCTTATCTTGCTGATCAGGGCCAAGGATGAAGAGAGGAAGAGGAGGGGGTGGCTATGAGTAGAAGGAGAGAAATCAAACCAAATCCATACAGAGGTAAGTAAATGAATAAGAAAGTAAATAAATAAGTAAATAAATAAATGTGGGGATTGAGGGAGCTGCTAAGCGGATAAGGCAGATCAGTCTCTGTAAAGTGCTCATTTGTTTTCTAAGACGACGAGACAAGCCGCCTTCAGAGCCCACTGATACAGTAAAAACACTGTCAACACCACAATTCACAGACAAACAAAAATAAATTATCCAAACTGCTGTCAATAAAACTCTCCATCCCCGCATTGTAAAGATGGGGCGTGCACAATACTGTTGCTGACAGTCAACGGTACAATGACCAAAAAAAAAAAGCCATTGTTTCATGTGCAGCTTCCACATTGTCACGTACAAGTCCTTGTAATAAATTCCAATTTTAGTCATCCACATTCCTGAAGCAAGTTTACTCAGGTCAGCTTTATGAAGGAAAAGGCAACACCTCTTCCCACCTCAAGAAGACTACAATGAGCTATCTATATCCTATTTTGGGGAAATAATTACGCATATAAATGAGGACTCATAATCACTTTAAACTGGAATTCATCAAACAGTGAGCTGCATTCAGATTTGGTTCGCTGTCACACACTAATATGTTGTGAAACACTATGAACTTTGACAACAAGATTGCAGCTCCATGCAGACATTTTACCACACCTGTGTGTTTGCCACTTTTATTCTTCTACATAACATTAAAAAAATATCTGAATATTGCATTACATAATAGCAACTTTGAAATATATTCAGGAATAAAAAATGAAAAACTGTAGCAATAGTCGCCATTTCGGATATCACCACAAAGCTTTTTAAAAACTTTTCTAAATGGACACCGGCGTATTTTTAAGTATGTGTGTATATCAATGCCTGTCCTAGTGTTTTTTGTCCTTCAGTGTCTGTGTTCAAGTATATAAATGCGAGTGTATGAGCCTAGCAAAAGACTGACAAGGTTAAACCTGTTCAAAGCTCTTTTTTTCCCCGCTTCGGCTTACAGCGATGCTGCAGCGAGATTCTGTCATAGACAAACCTCTGTGGGATTCCATTCAATACTACTGTACATCTTTAGGTACAAAGCTGCGGGCTGCATTGGCTCCAGGTAACATAAACGCTCCCTTCAAGCCACCGCGTATCTGCCCATGAAAATTCTCTAAAGGGGTTTAAGCATTTACGCAGAAACACTATCAGGCACTGCCGAAAATTCAGCTTACCCTGTTGAATAGGGACTTCAAAGAGAATTGCAAAATACCTTTCCACCGCTACATTTCTCCCCACTCTTTTTCCTCACTCTCTCCATGTGTGTCTTCCTGCTTCTTTTCATTTTATATTTCCAAACACAAGCTGCTGCATGATGTAAAATGTATTATCAGCCATATATTTCCTCTTTAAATGAATAATAACAATAATCTCTGAGTAATTTCTTTTTTATACAGCTCCATTTTAAATAGGGCAAAGCAAGCAAGCTTATATACAGCTGCAGGTAAACAACGCCAAGCAATTATGAACGTGTGGATTAGGCCTCTACTCTATGTTGTGCGATAAGGAGAAACAGCTGCTACTATCCAGGTAACAGCACATATTGACTGTCAATGAAGGATAAACTACTGTGCAGCTGCACATTTACTTCCTTCGCACACACTGCGGCCACACTGCACCCCCCACACACACAGACACGCGGACAGAAACATACAAATAAATCTGAAGCCATACACGCAGACACACATTTCGCACACGCACTATCTGTGCGTAAGAACTGCACAGAATTGAATATAATAAAAGTATAAGCCTATTTACGTAGTGTGGAGCTTTAAATGCAAAACAATATGATGCATAAACCCAGTGTGATTTAATGTAAGAGATAATAAATGGCTTCATAATGAGCAATAAAAATGGTCTTTAAGCAGTTTACTGCTTAGTTCACACTTATAATTAATCTGGGTTCCATGTGTGCATATAAAGTGGATATAAAACTCTGCCTAACTGTGCAAGTTAAGCGGCAAGCAAAAGAGAAAAATTACTGCTGGTAAACATCTGCAACGTGATTCAGCTTTAGCCCCTAGCTTTTTAAAATATACTGCCTTTTTCTCTCACCTGGACCAGCACGGCAAGCTCTCCAAATAATGCATTACAAAAAAATTGCTCCCTAAAATTATTTACGGCGTAACGCACAACAGAAACCATAACATTTATAATGTTTTACAAAGCCATCAAATAAGTGGAGAGGGGATTAATTGCCCCGGGCCGACCTTAAAATAATTATTTTGAGCGGTGCAACTCTAAACTCCAATGAAATTGATACACTTTGATAATTAGATTCTTGGCACTGACCCGCTGAAGTCAATAAAGGTTATTAAGGCCAATTGCTGTCTAAACGCATTACGGGCAGAGTAAACTGTCCGTCGGAGGCCCCTGCTACTTCAGCGCCAATATGATAATCCATTCTCCGTCCTGGGGGTTTCTTCCCTAGCGCCTGTGTCTCCACTCTGCCATACAAAACCAGATTGGATTCGCTTAACCTTTCCAGGACTTTGATCAAATGAGCTCACACAGCAATAACATTTACATTGACCCCTCCACTCTTGCTCCCCCCACACGCACACACACTACCAGCAGTTTTTTTTTCTACCTCCCCCTCTCCCGCATCCCTCATTCTCCAACCCCTCCTCAGCACGTTTGCTCAATAACCTAATCAGCTACTGATGGCGACCAGGCCAGGTTCTGTATGATTGCAGTGCAGCCCTCCTCGGCTGCCCAGATTGTTTCCAAAGACTGCTATTACAGTGAGGGGAGAAAAAGAAATGGTCGCCAAGCGCATCTCGGCTCATAAGCATACACATGCATGCAAAAGCCAGCCTCCATTATAAATCAAAGAAAGCAAATTTTGTGACACAGGGAGGGAAAAAAAGAGAGTGTGTGTGTGTGTGTGTATATATATATATATATATATATATATATATATATATATATATATATATATATATATATATATATATATATATATATATATATATATATATATACATACACACACACACATATATATATATGCACGTACTGTATGTGTGTGACCAAACCATTGAAAAACAGGGACTGACAGGCTGGGTGAACGGTGTAGAGGAAGACATGGCCCCGATACCACTTCCTGTTTTGTACATCTTGAAGTATACAAATGTATTCAACTGAATGGATCCCGTTTATTATGAAAGCAGATTAATTTCCTTGATATGTGTTGAAAAGATTTCCATCTACAAGGCTCGTTCTTCTGTCAAATGAGGGAGAAAGTGTGAGAAAGAGAGAAATACAGCAAGGTAGCGGGAGCGAGAGAGAACAAGAGAAAGAAAGAAAGGGAGAGAGAGAGAGAGAGAGAGAGAGAGAAGACTGAGTGCATTGAAATCTCTTTGCATCCGGTGGCTTTTGAAGTTGTGAGATGAGCAGCCACAGAAGTCAGGAAAGTGACAAATTAGGGAAAAAGCTGTACTGTGCAAGCAGAGCTGCTAAATCAATTAAAGTCATGCCGAGTGCATACATTAACATCAATGGCTCACACATACACGCAAACACACACACACACACGCACACAGGACAGGGAAAAAAGATATGCTCGTGGGCTCGCTGTCGCTTCTCCCCCACAGTGAAAAGAGAAAAGATAAAAAAATACCACACCGGTATTTAAAATATTCTGCATAAAGCCAAGACTCTCTGTCTATTGTCACTCAGATGGAAGCTATTCATTGTTGCTAGTTTAAGGAAATGTCACTATTGTATGATAGCCATGATAGCAGAGTCCTGGGGGAACAGAAGGCTGCGAGCCAGGTCTAAACGGACTTCGGCACCCTGGATCACAGGGGAATGTAAAACCTTTGAGTTAATGCCCTTCTTCCATGCTGCCGAAACAACCTTTTACCCTACGTACAGCCACACCTTCCAACATACACACATAATATAGTTTTGCCGTTCATTCACATAGGCATGCTAGAAGAGGCGGATTCTTTGTTTCTATCAAGGAACCACGTGAATTCATGAGGCACCAAAAAGAGTGGACTTGTTTTGTTTCGGGTCTTTATTTATTTATTTATTTATGTATTTTATCAGAATGTCATTCAAATGGAAGGATGAGCATTTGCATGACAACAGGCTGAGGAGCAGAGAGGGAGCCCCAGGGAGAGACAGTATCCATAAACAGGAGCTAGTCACCCCATATTGCAATATTCTTCATACAGACTAACAAACACATACATAGCCCAGCGCATCCCACGACAGTGTGTGCTAAATATGACAATAAAGAGGGGAAGGCTGGCTGTTTGTATTGCTGTTTTAGCAGGATAAAACAATGTGCTGCTTTATTGCTCAGCACAGTGTATAAAACAATACAGTGTCATTTTATAAACCCTATTTAAAGAGACATATATTTGCTATTCTAAAACACCCATGGTAATATCAAATTTGACAAAAATAATCCTGTATTAATATATACTCTGCAGGCAAGAGAAAAATCTAAGTAAATACATGGTAAACAGCGTCTGCACACAGTAGGTCACTTGTATTTCACTAAATTATACTATACTGTCAATTGCCAGCTTCAAAGTGTAAAATATATGCAATAAAGAAATGTGAGGGGAACCCACATAATTTAAATAACTCAAAGTAATTTAGAGAAATGTGTTTTAATCTAACGGCAGAAAAGCCACAGCTTTCAAAACCACCGAAAGGAAAATCTATAAGTCACATCTATAAAGTGCTTTTCATCAGCATATCAGAGGTCGATGCATGTATGTAAATATTGCTGGCAAGAGCAATAATGTTGTCCTTCATCACGATAGTGAATCATTACCTTTATGCATTCACTAGTGTATCATTTTTTGCACGGGTTCGATATGCATTCCTGCAGAAGACATACTTGCTTTTGTGTGATGTGACACTGTGATTAATTCAATTTGGTGCCAAAGTATTTAATCTGTAAAATTAATGTTCTAATAAACTCGTGTTAATGTAATTTGTGATATTTAAAATACCCATGCATTTATTGTTACACATGTATTATTACCTTATTTTAATTATTGCATTTTGTTGATTTAGCTTTTTATATTTTTCTAAAAACAACTGGTTTACTTTTTTTTCCCCCCCGAATTGCATAAGATCTGACATTAAGTTCCAACGACATGGCGGAAATCCATATTTGGTCACACATATTTTTTTTCTAAAATGCATAGTGGACATGGTTCACTTGCCCATTAGAGAGACATGGAGACAGAGGAACAGAGAGGGAGAAAGACCTCACATTTCACTGATGCCCTTTTCTAAACACAGGTCCAAATCACACACTTCATCTGGGCACGGAGGTAAAGCTCTAGATGAGTTTAGCCCCTGTCTACTAACACCCCCACCCACTCTCTGCCAGGCTGTTCAACTGTGTGAGAGAGAGGAGGAAAGAGAGACTATGACTAGAGCTGAGCAGCAGCGGCACTGTTCTCCTCCAGCTCCAGTCTTTATCCCCGCCTGAGCATTAGATGTGATTACTGCTCAGCGCTCGACACTGACAGAGACAGAGAGCTCCCAGAGACAGCAGGAGTGGGTGAGAGACATAAAGAGACAGAGAGCGAGGGAGAGCACAGAGGAAAAGAGGAGCACAGCTCTCTCGTTCCCTGCGATGCTGCTACAGTGATACAAGAGTGCCCCCTGCTGCTTCTGGTGTCTGGGTGTTAAACACACACACACACACACATACATGTGCACGCACTCTTTGAAATCCAGCTACGAGAGTGGGACTGCATAGAACTTGTGGGGGTATACCAAAAGCGAGACCAAGCATATGACTGTGTGGCTTTCCGCGCTGTGTGTCTACAGTGTGAGTATGTCTGCGGCACACAGAGAATTTACAGAACAGAGCTGTGACTAAGGTGACTTAATTATGAGTCTGACATTACTAAGTGATTCCTTTACAGTGGTGTCTAACTAATAGCTACGCACCCACGTTCCGCTCCCATAAAAATTCTGTGAGGCTACGATTAAACACTTGACACATCCTTAATAGTGTGGCGTGGTAAGAAGATAGACAATATACCATGTAATTTTAAACACACCCTCTCTGGTGAGGGGTATTATTGGACAGCAGATCACTTGTGTAGTTTGTGTAAGAAGCACAAGTAGAGGCGTGTTGAGCATTTAGTTGAAAGACTTATTTTGTGTGACAGCCTTACTACACTAGCAAAGAAACTCTTCATATTTTGGATAAATGCTCTCATTTTTATGTATTCCTATATTTTGAGGGTATTACCTATAAAGCAATAGTAGTAGTGTTTTAATATACATTATAACATATTTTTAATATAATGAAAATACTTAAACTAAACCTACTAACTGTTTTCATCTATGTCTCAGAAAAGAAATATCATGTGTAAAACCTAGAAAGCTAAACTCGCACAAAAAGATTTTATGGTAAACAGCCTACAAACTTAAATTTAGATAGATTTTATTTAACCATCAAAGTCTTAGTAAGTAATCTGTGTGACAATGAGTCGATGCCAAATGCAGTAAAAGTCGGGAAACCAGAGAGCAAAGCTGTCATGTGACTAGCAGTGTGTCCGAGCAGTCTCACCATGGTCTCCATGAGCTTCCAGTCCTTCTCCAGCTGCTCCATCGGTCTGGTCCACCAGCTGCAGAACCGAGCATAACGCTGGCCCTGAAACCAGTACTGCCGCAGCCACTCAAACTCCACCTTCAAACACAAATACACGTAAAACAAAAACGTTGTTCAGAGAGACAACTTTCATCTGATATTTACATAGATTATATATGCATTCCTTTCCCTGTTCTTTTCACTAAGTACATCTCTAAGTAGAACACTGACTTTTCTGTTTAGATACATTTACTTGTCAGAGTGTGAAATTATATGAATGCTTTTACAAATACAAAAATAAATTCTTAGTCCCTTGTAAGAAAATAAATTGGACATGATTTTGCACTGGAAGAAAATGACACATTCCCTTGAAATCATACTTGCTAATTCCATCTTTGAATTGTTGCACATTCTGTTTGTCACGAAATAGTTTCAAAGCACGTTCACTCATTTTTGACACGTAGATAAAAAAAACATCCTACCACAAATAGTACAAACATTGGTCATGTCTTTAAGTACAATCACACCCTCAAAACAATTTAGACACAAACAAGCCTACTGTATGTCTGCTCACACACACACACACACACACACACACACACCATTGAGCACACCTGAAAACTCCGCCCTCTCCTTCCTTTCCTCATTCCCTCCATCCCCTCCTCTCCTGCTCCGTCTGGAGATGACAGTCTTTACTGCCAAGCCGCTCCCCTCTCCTCCACTGGGAGTGTTTTTGTTTCCTGCTCTTTTGAAGTGCTGATTTAATCCTCGCACGGATGCTTCACGTAGCCAGGTGTAGCCTTTCTATTTCCAAGTGTGTCTTTCCGTGTTTGTGTGTTCGTACCTGAACTGTATGCGCATCAGTGCATTTGTGCCCTTGCAAGTATCTGTCTGCATAAATGCGTGAGCGTCTTTGTTAATGCGTATACAATCGCCAACGTAAATGTGAATGTCAAAGATTGCCCCAACTGCCACCAACGTAAATGTGAGACGCTGAGCTTCCCTCCCCCAAAACATTCTACAAAGCATCATCCACTGAAAACAATGCACGCTCCATTTCATGTTGACGTAGACAACTGTACAACACAAAACGTAGTTTCATACAATGGAAACGCATATAAAATAGCACGACGAGAGCCATTGTTCCTTTTCTGAAAAGTAGTTTGTTTATTGTTCTTCTAACAGAGCATTAGGCAAGCAGAGCTCTTTTACAGCTATGAACAGTCATCGAAACAGTTTAAAACACATTTATTCCAGCTGAGCGCTGCCATGAAATAAAACTATAATTTGGGTGATCCAAAATTGTCATCCAACTTTGACAAATTACGTTCATATATATAACTACGCTGCACTGACTAAAAAGTCACGGAGACCCATCTTCAGTTTGAGTTTTATTTTGAGCGACATCCACTGTAACTTTCTCTCTAGCACAAAAGTTTGAACAGGCCTGCAACTGAGCAAAAGACTGTCAGAAAATATGGCATAAAGTTTTGTCTCAAAGTATATTCGCAATTAGAATCAAGAAGTATGAATTATACTTGCACTGCATTGTTAAACCTGCAAGTGTATCACAGACAAAAGCAAGTATAGATTCAGCAAGAACTTTCCTGTCCTGTCTTCACACTTCACAGTGTTGGAATCCATATAACTTCCACAATCCAACATTTATAGTAACTTTATATAAGGATTTACCAGCTGTCGTGAAAAAAGAACGTTGATTATCTTCAATCTTTAGTTCTAATTTTTCACTCTTGAAACTCTTAGATTCAACTAACACTTTAAATTACAAAGCTTCGTAAGAGTCATGTGACCAAGAGTCACATGACTCTTACATTAAACTAACTTTATTAGCAGTAGCAGCATTAACATGGATTATATGTGTCTGAAGGATGTTTCCCTAAACTGAGTTTGTTTTTACAACAACAAAAAAAACTAATAGTTTTGAACTCAAATTAAGTTCCCAATATCCTGAACTCTTCTAATAAGAGCCACTGGAAAGTTTGAACACTGAACTTAAAAGATCCTGCGATTGGTGACATTTTTTAGTGGTTACTGCTCTGCAAAATGAGGCAAGACATCTTCCATACAGTCGCCCAAAAACAAAGGGCAAAAATTATTTACACAAACAACTTGAGAGGATTCTGTCCTGGAAAAAGGCTCTGATCACAGTGGGGATGACATGCAAGGACTGGGGCATGTCAGGGAGAATACACAGCCAGTGGCACTGCTCAGCAGCCTCTCAGTCACTCCATACAACCCACCCTTCAAAGAAATGTCATCCTTTATGGTCCCTTCAACACAATCCAAATCCACTCCCCTTCGATCACTACAGCTCAAACACACAACAAAGCCACACGAGCCAATATCGGACGTCCTTTTCACACAGTCTGTCCATCCTTCTATCTCTCTGATTGTCTGCCTGTCCTTTAGTGAGAAGAAACCAACCTGTGTCTCCACTTTGAGCTGACATGGCAGCCAGTCCCCTGCTGCGCAGGCCAGTGGAAGCCACAAAGCACGCCATCTAAAGCTACTGAGGAGTGCTGGCTATGTGGCATTTGGAGGCTAGCTACCCAGCTGAGAGTTACCAAGTAGGGAACTATGACTAAATGCCACCTATTCAGGTAGACAGATCGAAAGTGTGTGCGAAAGAGAGAGTGGTTGTTAGGCCTAGTTTTTCTATGAGATGGCGTGGGGGAGTGAGAGGGGAGTTAGTGACTCCCCTGAGGCAGTCGTTGTCATCTGTCCAGGTGATGGACACACCAACTACACATTAGCTGCACATTAGTTGACCGGCCTCCCACCGTGGCAACTCTGGAGTTAAAGCCAAGTAGCCCCTTTTTTCCCCCCGATTTAATGAGGTACTTTTTTTTTTTCCACACCTTCACGGTAGTCCCTGAGCGGGTCCAATCAATTTCTGGGCTGGGCCCTGAGGTGAGAACTGATGAGAATGTGATCGATCCCACTCTGCCGTCCTCTGTTTACCTTTCCTGATCTCCTCACATATAAGCCTGGTTACCGGTGAGCAACTAGGAACGCAATTTACACTCATCACACATTTGCCAGAGTAGTCGCACACAATCTAGGTTATAACACACAGATTGCTATATATGTTTTACTTTCACCCTACAGGTAGAAAAAAAAACTTAGGAATGGTCAGGTTTTCTAAAATGACTACTCATAAATTATAGAGGCTTTTTCTCATAACATTCTATCTTCAAGATAGTGTTTGTCACTTCTTTCCTCTCAGACTAAAGATTAAAGAAATAGTCATCTTTGAATCCTAAAATCTGTTCGTGTTAATCGTCTGGTCGCAGCATTTTTGTACAACTTGAAGGCCTGAAAGAGACGATTTGTCCAAGCTGGTAAATCGTAATACAATTGATCATAGAAATTCAGTTTGAAACCTTTGTAAATTTCCAGTTAAGTACGGGGCTTAAATTAACAAACGATTCTATTAATTGACATTTTACACACCGTCCCAAATATTTTGAAAGCAGGGTTTTAAACGAATAAATGATATACTCAAAAAATAAAACAAAATCTAAAGCCTAAATCATGGCATTGCAAAATTCAGAAATGGTCAAAAATGTTGCCTTTTATGGATAGATTTATTTTATCAATGTAGTATTTTTTTAATAAAACCAAAGCACAGAGAAATTAAATAACCCATTAAATCAACCAATACGATGAATAATTAGAAACAATGTTAACAAGCAGTAAAGGTAATGCAAGTAAAAATAACAGCAGAGATAAAAAGTACAAACCACAATAAACTGATCTGTTACAAAAAATAATTTGAGTACTTATTAATAAGATTACTTTGACATTCTCATTGTAAGCCCTTTTAAGAAAGCCATTTCAAAGCAAAGCCAACACTGAAGCAGCCTGTGGAGACATTTTGGCCATGAAAACAGAATATCAGAAGGTCACACACAACTACTTCCGTACAGTTCACTTTCTGCCAAAGCTTGTGGGAACCTCCCCACCCCCCATCAATATTTACTGTGGGGGAACTAGCATCATTAGAGGGGGTCCCTCAGGGCACTCTGTCACACACCCACCTGGGAAGTGACACAGTGGCTTTAAATGAGACAAGACATTTGCGTCTGGGATTAGCATTTCAAAGCCAAACCTGCACATGGGGAAGGTGCGGTGATGCTGTGTTAGCCTACCTCCGCCACCTAAAACAGGAGGCGAGATTAAAAGGAGACAGTGAGAGGGACCAAACACACAGGTGGGAAATTTTTCTTTATTTCCATCTCTGTCTCCATTCAATTTTTACTTCAATTAGCTATCCCGACTGACCCCCAAATGCTGACAGCGATGGCAGATGCTCTACTTCATCTTCGTCAAACCGGGCCCACACCCTGTGACAAATGTCAACCTCCACCTCCTTGCACCACATTGCACAATATCCCTGGAATGTCAGCCAGTGCTAGCTTGCTGTTTAGCACTTTTTAAGGAAAGGCCCATAAGGCACAGCTCAGGTCAGGCTGCCTGCGTGTCTCAGGCTTGTTCACTCCTCAGTCGCCCATGTCAAACACGACCTGCGCAATATGCACCCACCAAGAGCCAAACTGGGCCGCGATCATAAATAACTCCACCAACAATACATCATTTAAGTGGGTGTTCTGCTCTCGTGGGCAACTCCAAACAAATGGCCACATCGATCATTGAGAATGCCAGGTAGGGTAGGCTTGAGCCCCCGAGAGTACCCCTCCTTACTTAAATACTCACACACACACACCTGCTCTTTTATAAATTGTGCACTGTTTTCCTGAATAAACCAATGTTTAGTAATCCTGTGCCACAAGCAAGAAACTAGCAGTTGCTAACTCAACTAGCACAGCAGTTCTCCCAAACCAGACAGCGCTATTGTTTGGCTCTGCTGAATAATTAATATTGTCTACAACCTTTAAACAACCTTACGTCAGACTCATCTGTCATGGTATCCTGCTAAGGGGTCTGGGTGCTAGTGTCAGCTTGGATGTGAACTTTGGGCCAAAGGGTGTAAAGAGGGAGAGGTGAAGTGATATATTAACTGCTGGCCTGCAGCAAGTGAACACAGTATGCTGGTGGCTCTGCAGCACAGCCACTCGTGTTCCTCTTTTTTGACCTCCCTCTATCCCTCCATATCCCAAGCCAGCATCACTCATTGTTCTGTATAAAAAGGGGTTAAGGAGTGGAGAGGGGCCTGACTCCATCTTTTAGAAAAACATATGGAGAGGCTATTGCTGTACAATCCATCACAGGCCAGGACAAATGAAAACAACCTGGATTTCATATTGCAACCATTTCCCTGAGCAGAGACAACAAGGTACGTAGAAGTTGGTAAGCTGGCAAGCGTCCATCCTGCCATGTACAGATGTTTAACCTGCTATCAGATTACTTCCAGTATGGTACACAAGTCTCATAATGCAGATAAAATAGAATCAACCAGAATCCACCAGGATTAAAATGTTTAAAAAAGGTTTAAAGCACACGATTTTCCTCTTTGTCATATTTGCTTTTTTGATTGATTGATTGAATCTTTATTTTGAACATGTTGAAAAACTATAAAAAAAAAAAAATTAGAATTAAAAGAGACAAATGAACAAAGCAAACAAAAGGAAAACGAGCAACCACAACTCCAAATAACGTCCATGTTCAAAAAGGAGCAGGAAGAAGCATAAGCTTATTTAATCCCACCCCTTTTCCACTATCTAGTATCAATAGACTACAGAAATACCTCCTTGTAATTACATTATATGTTATGTGTAATTTTTTTTTTTTTTTTTTAAATATATACACATATATGTTTCTATCTATCCATACCTACGTATATACACACATACGCACATATACACATTTTCAATAACCCCATTAACACCTGAAGGATACACAACCTACAATTTTTTTTATATATATATATATATATATATATATATATATATATATATATATATATATATATATATATATATATACATATTCATTTCATTTCATTTCAGATTTTAAGAGTTTTTGTTGGAATGTGTTTTGTCGTTTTTGTTGTCATGTTTTTGACATCATTTGGCTCATTGGGAGACTGACATGGAAAGATATAACGCACTGATACCGTAAAGTTACGTAGGGTGATTGTCCCATCAAAGAACACAAGGTCAAAGGGCTTCATTAAATGTATGTTCACCAGACTCTATCCACAGGTGCACAAGTCTATACAATGCAAAAGCAAAATAAATAAATAAGCAAACTGTTATTAATCATGGATAATGGTTTCATTGTATTTCCACAATACTTTCTGTGATACTGTCTTGAAAAATCCTGTCATATTTGCAGATGGTTCTTAATTGTTTTTTGTGACCAGATGGAACAATTCAGATTGTGCTAGGAGGGCCATGAACTCTTAAAAAAAGTAAAGGAATAGTCTTTAAAACTTAAGACTGGAATCCTATTGTCTAAACTCTTGGCACATATTCACATTAAGTAGTCTCAGAAGGCCCTAAAAGTGAAGTCAGATTTATAAAACTGATTCAGATGTGGTGCATACAGCTCATCTACGCTAGCTTAAAAATGCTAGTAAAACTACATGTAAAAAACGCAAATAAAATCAAAGAATGGTCCAATGTGCATAACACACATATCACAGACACACGTGTACATACATATGCACATTCATGTGAACACACACCACTGTCTCCCCACCTCATTGTGAATCTCCTCACAGTCCTGTAGCGTTGCCGGCAGCAGAGCCACAAGCCTATGGGATCCTGTGTCGGGGTCAGTGTGCAGGTTGGACAGGGCCTCCTGGCAACGTGACTGGATGTAGGTCAGGGTTCCACTGGAACACTGATCGGAACAACACAGACTGTGTTACAAACAGAGCGTAACTGCAGTGCTTGTGAGAAATTTAATACATTTAACCTAGGTGCATGCCTAGAAAATATGCATATACTGGTCAAACTACCCAACTAATAAGCTGTCTACTTGCTAATATTAAAACCACAGACAGAACAGGTAAACTATTTGCAATGTTCTGTTCTGTTGGGAAAATTCATAAGGACACTGCTTCTAAATGAAGCACCTACAGAGAGTTGCAGAACAAGTACACATCCCAATGCCAAGGGCATTTTCTAATGGCATGCAGCCTCCCCCAGCTTGACAATTTGCCCTAGCTGGATTGCTCAACAACTTGAGAAACATCAGTAAGAACCCAAGGCATTCGTATGACCTAAAAACTGATCACATCCTAATACAAGTAAGTCCATGGGCTTCGCTGGAACATGCACATTCCATGACCCCAACCTATAAAACCCAAAGGATATCCTATGGGCATCCTGGGCCAAGGAAAACCTGTTCCCTAGATGTTGGTTCTCTAATGGGCAATAGGTGCTTTGACAGCACGAGTAGGACCTACACAATGTCAGGCAGGTGGTTTAACATGCTAACATACTAGCCTAACATCTCTGTGGAATCAGAGGAAATTAACATTATTTTATGTATGTTCACCACCTCATCCTGCACGACTGCATCACTATTTGCAGAAGAATTTCTGTTTAAAAAGGCTTTGGCTGGACTGTAAGTAGTTCTTGTGAATTTCTCTTTAATGTTAATTTCTGCACATGTAGACAGATTTGAAACAGACAGTAAGAGATTTGTTATTTTTGCCGCAGTTTTAATCACAGTTAATCGCCTTGCTATCACAAACAGATTGCATGTAACGTGAACCCATTCACTCGCAAAGTGATGACAGACTGATAGCAGACGGAGTATTGCCAATTTATCAGTCATGACACACAAAAGTTGCCTGGAAGATGGTAACTTATTGCAAGCGATCACAGACCTGGTCCCTGTCTTTGAAGCAAACACTTAAATGGCAAAAAAACCTGCAAGTTCACTGAATACTGTAACTATAATTCCTATCACGCCACATTCACCGTTTTCACTACTGTGGCTGTAACAGAAGGTTGCTGGCTGTTTCAAAGACAGTGTTGTACCGAAGACCATTTGCTTTCAAAGTAAATTTGATCTACTTGAAATGTTTTAATTGCAGTAAACAATCTGTGTTTTCTGTTTTGCCTTCTACTTTTCCAAGTTTCCACCCCAATCAGGACTGCAGCAAACAACAAAGAATTGCATAAAGGTTTTTGGTGCAGCATGGCATCTTTGAGACCAATTTCAACTAGTAACTACTAGCAACCACTCACTAACCAACCAGGGAAGGCACATTTTTCCTTAGCAGTCTGATGATTTTTTTTAAAACATTTTGTAGTATATTTGGATATACTGCAGTGGCTTTACTTACATCGCCAAACCCTGCAGGGAAAGACCGTTCGTTTTTCTGTTTTATTTCTCAGTAAAAGGGTCGTAAGAGGACAACAAAGTTCTTCAGCATACAATGTTGAATATTATTTACTTATTAACTTTTTACAGAGTCTTTCAATAAAACAGCATAGCAGCATTCCTTATTAATTCCAAAGGAGGCTGTCGGTAGACCATACAGCATTTTACGAAGCGATTCAGAACAGAGTTTAATCTGTTGTCTGACTTCTCACCTCAGCCACTCTGTGTGTGGAGCTGAAGCGTGCAGTGTCTCCAGCTAGGACACAGTGCTGGTGGGTACTGTTCAGGTCATCTGGTAAATACAGTTAAGAGAAAACTATCAAAACACAACGACATTACCAATGAGAGTTATCAAAAGAGCAGCGAAGAGTAAACAAGAGCTCACACCAGAACTGAATGTTCATCCTATACTGATGTTGTGTTTTTTAATAATTAAAATAAAGAGTAGAAAGGAGCATAAAAGGAAAAGATTATGACAGAAAACACAGGAAAGAAGGAGAGTGAAGAAACATGACAACTACATCATCTTATACTCTCAGACAGATTGCGCTTGGTCCAGTACCGACGAATCAAATAGAGTGAGCAGCATTGTAGTATAATTTTAATTACCAAACAAAACCAGATCGAGCTCAATCTGTCAAGATGGAAGAGCCATACCAACAAACATTTGTCCAATATCACACAAGCTTTACAAAGAGGCCTTACTGCTGTTTCTTGTGTATCCCTCCATGTGTTTCTTTGTGTGTATAGATGTTTCTCAGCTCTGCCATTATTTGCCTCATAACAATAATTAATTTAGCCATGACAGAGCTGTCATTCACAGCACATGTGCATATTTACACCCGCCTTGAGCAAGAGTACACCGGCTAATGCCTGTGATTTGAAAGTCAAACAGCCAAATGCTTTGGGAGGAAGATATTATTGTTTGGTGGGAGAAAAAAAAAAGATGGTGACAAACAAAACAACTTGCCGGTGTTTTCTTCACCCTGATGAGATTGTGAAGGATTAGGTCTCTGGGCAGAATTACTCTGCGTCTTTAAAACTGTTTATATCCAATAACAAATTATCTCCATCAATCTGCTCTTTTCTTGGCGCGTCTGATGCGTCAGTGGGATCAGGAGGGAGTAGAGGCAAACTCAATAACTGTAATAAATATTTATCTTTCTTTCAACCCCTGTGCCTGCTGCCACTTGTCCTCCTTTTCCAGGAAGCAGGCTTTTAAATATATTGGGTCAAGTCTTTTCTCCAGTCCCCCTGTGCATTGGGAGCTGGAAATCAGATTATTGAACAGGCCCGGTGTCAAGACTTGCATTGTTCTTTTTTAACCACTGAAATTCCATTTGGGTGGAAATGATGGTGATTCAATTTGCCTCCAGCAGCTCAGACATTAGCAGTTCAAAGGGGCCAGCCGCCGACAAATGGTGCTGAAAATACATTACGGTGTCTGTGGTTATACACCATTGTAGTTTTCTTTTAATACCACAAAACTACTTATCATACGGTGTATGTCACCAAAACACTGGTACAATATATCTTAACACTTGGTTTAACACTGGCCACTCTGCCTGTGTGTACACGAGTGGGCTTGACATGGTGAGGTGAAACATCCAGTTTTTTATTCGTACGTGTCGGTTGCCACCCAAAAAAAAAAAAAAAATCATGAAAAACTTAAGATTCAGTGACAAAATATAGAGTTTGTGTGTGTGTTGCATGTCTTACAAGACTTGTTTGTCTCGCGATTGGTTTAGTTTTAGGATTTTAGTATGTAAAAATAATGTTGTGCAGGAAAACTTCTGAGTATTTTAGGACACAAAATTGTGTACTGTATATAAAACAAATCTTTTCTATTGAAGAACGAAATAATTTTAAGTTTGTTTGGGTTTTTTTCTCCATATGGCTGTGTTTGTGCATTGTGCCAAGCATTTAAATCAGGTAGGCCGACAAAGCCACAGACTGCCGAGGACTCTGTGAGCTGCTATCGTCGTGCAGCAGTTGGCCTCTCAAGGGCGTACTCACCAAGTGGAGCATAAATCCCCACTGATCCGCGACAGTCAAGTCCCATTAGAATGGTCTACACAACAGCCCATCACTCTATTATAATAGCTGGCCTGAAACTGACTGTTCTATTGTAAATCTTATCCAGCTAAAAGAGGTCGGCTTCAAGCCCTGTCAGACTGAATATTAGGTACAGACATCGTTGCTCTCAGATGAAAACATAGCATCTTCAAAGAGTCAATGTCAGGAATTCATTAAAACCTTCCTATTGCTTACTTTTTAGTGGTCCATTTGAAAAGACTGACGATGTTCTAAAATTACATTGATACAGTAGACAGGTAATCTGATTGAACTTTAAACTGGAAAATCAGACACATGTGGTACACATGTGCGTGCAGCTATAGAAAACACCTTGCTATTATCAAGGTAGTGGCAAACAGTTACTACACTTTACCACTGACACTATGAATAACTAGTTTATAAAACACCTGTTTTAGAAACAGTTGTTTTATAAAGATGTGAAGGGGCAGATAGAGTAAAAACTAGATTTTTATTTTATTTATATAAAAGCAATCCACAACAGTTGTCATTGCCCTTAGAGCAAGTATTTGTGAAAGTGAGAAGAAAAAAAACTCGCTTTTAATAGGAAGCAAACTCAGACTCAGGGAGGAATGCCATCTGCCTTGACCAGTTTGGAGAAAATATTTTACAGTGCTTTTTCTTTTTCCTTTTTTACCCCCACTATAGAATTGTGAAATTGGAGGCCTAAAGGCTTACGAACAACAATATTATTATCAAAGCACGCTGTTTTTAAAAAAAAAAAAAAAAACCAAAACATAAAAGTAAGAGCTGCTTTACTTCGTTTGTAATTAGTTGTAAATCTGATTTGTGACATATCTGCAGTACATAAGTAAGTTATTTATACCACCTTGTTCTGCGGGTGTAAAGAGATGGTAATCTTTCAATTAAAAAAGAAAGTCTCTCCAGACATTTGGTGAAGTATTAAAAAAAAATATAGAAAAGAGTGAATAACAGCGTCTAAATACCTGTATTTATTTGATGTAAATGTTGAGCATAGTGTTGTAGTCAAGTATGTTCTGATGTATATCAGTTAAAATATTTATTTTCTCTACTCTTAGTTCCAAACTACATGAATTAGTCACTTATTTAAAATACACAAAGTACGGTAATACATCATGCAGATGAAATAAGGACCACCTTAAAACTGTACCTTTATATACTTAAGAAAGCAAAGTGCCTCTATAAAATAATAAATCCGCCATTTTATAAGGGCCGCTAACTTCTTGTCCAGCTGAATACAAGCTCTGTTGTGATGTGGATAAATGTCCTTGCGCTCAGAAAATATGAGAAAGCTTGGAAAGACCCGTGGGACCAAAAAGAGGAGGGTGGAGGTGTCTGCTGCAGCCAAAAGCATTAAGCTATGATTTACACCCCTGTGGCTTGCTGTCTGTTCTCCCCATAGAGACATAGTCAGGAATGGGTCACAGGACTTCAAAAAATAACATTTGGGTTTCTTAACCTCTCTAATGCACACAATTTCATGGAACCTTAAAGCTCACTTTTCAAGCCAAGTAACCTCTCTGCACATACACACGCATGAACACGCATGTCTCAGCTCTGTTTTTCCTGCAGAGAGAATTAGAAGAAAAGGACTGAGCATGAAAGTGAGAGTGAAGTGCATCCTGCTGGCATGGGTCATTGGGGACAAGTAACACTAAAACATGGGGTAATGAAAGTGTTCCTCCCTCCAAAGTCAGACATAGTGGCGAATGCGGTTAAGCTGTGCGAGCAACATGTTTACATGTGCATGTGTGTAGCTCCGAGTGCGTTTATGTACAAACGTCTGTACCTCTCATGTAATAGCAGTCTCCAGACTCCAGCGGCAGCATCAGGCCAGGTGTGTGGATGTCCCAGGCTACCTTGAGCCCAATCCTCCAGCAGGCCTTATCACTGCTGCTTCCCTCACTGCTCTCACCTGTCAGTCAAACAGAGCCCAGCACACTGTAACATTTGCATTTTGCATTTATATTCACATTTGGGGCTTTGGGTTGACAGTTTAACCCAGTGTGACTTAAGTGATTGTAAAACTGCAGCATCCTTAAATTTAAATCTCTTAAATATTTATGGAATTACATGTTTGTTATGAAGCTGTTTAAAAAATACATAACACTTTTGTCACATCTTTGCCTGTATATCTGGGTAATGCAGTGAAAAACTGCTATAGCATACTACAGCAGTGGCCATCTATCACCAATGATGTAGCCAGAAAATAAAATTAAATGAAATTAAATTAAAGAAAGGCTTAACACATTAAAAAAAAAGAGTGCAATGATTAAATCAATACCACCCAAACAATGGATGTAAGATGTAAGCCTTTGTCTACAGAAAGTAAGAATCACTTAGCAGCCAAGCAAAGATGATACGTGTTGCTGTGGTCATATTGGCTGTTAGCACAGGATCTTTATGCTATCATTATGCTGTGCAAGAGGAAATAGTTGGATAAAAGCCCCTGATGTTGTTTAGTGAGTGTGTGAGTGTGTTATTGGACAGTATGTATCCTATGATATTCCTGTTTCTGAACCTATTTGCTGCAAGCGCCTCCCCTGTCCCTCTCTCTCCTTCCACTCTTACATGGCATACTAAGAAAACAAGATTTGGCTTGGCTGGCCAACACCCTTCAGCAAAATCAATACTAAACTCTTTCTGGGCCTCTCTGCCCCACAGCTGCCTTTTCCTTTGCTCAGCACGGATAAATAGTAACTTAATTTCCAGCCATTGTGCTCTGAGAGCCAGCTAATGACAGCTCTCCCCAAGGCCTTAGGAATGGTGGAAGATCATCCACTGTGCCGGAAAACACTCAATTGTAGCAGATTCCTTTGGATCTGTGCAGGTATAAAAAGACCAACTCTACATTTCTTTAGTCCAAGCAAAAAAAAAGGCAATTGAAGTGAGAAAAAGACATCTCAAATGAATGCGTCATGCAAAATGTTTTATATCTGTACATCTAAGCTGCCTAATGTGCCGCGTTTCTGTCTTCTCTGGAATAGGTACCTTTTTAATCCACCGGTTCTGGGAGTTCTCAGAGCCATCCACTTAAAAATACATCTGTAGAGCTATGATCAGCCTTTCAGTTCTAAGTCTGGAGATGTGGGGGTCACTTGAAACTAGAAAGACAGCTGCCAAGCACAGAAAGGTGTTGCGCCACAGTGTTTCAAGCTTGTGTTCGCAAGGTCAAAATTGAAATGGCCCAAAAAAATATCATTAAAACCAACCTCTTGAGCATGTGTTTCTGGTTAAGAAACAACAATGAAGAAAGCCCAGCTGTGTGGTGGGAGAAGTTAGCAGTGCACCTGCGTGATACTTTAAAATTACAGTTTTAAGACCGAGACAAAGGCTCTTAAAACTGCAAAGCTCCCACCTTCAACAGTACGTTTTTTTTTTTTTTGCTGGACTACAGCTGTACCTTTAGCTCCATCTGCAACAGGAAAACACAGTTTGCTCTCATTCCACTATTTAGAGAGTGCAAGTAGTGATCTAATGACTGACTGCACTACTTATAATTTATGCTAAAAAGCACTCTTCTGGTTTGTTGGGTTTCTAAAAAGTGAGATGAATAAAGACATCAGTCATTAATGTGATCCATATGATAAAAAATAAGGATTTTGCATTTTACTGTATTATGTACAAAAAACTATTTTAAAACTAAAAACAAGTACTTATAAAAACATAAAATATGGAGTAATACTCACTATTGCCTTCCATGGGGTTTTTTTGTTTGTTTTTTTATTCATACACTAGAAAGCAAAGTTCTTTTTTCAATGAGATTTGCCTTCAACTCCACCAGCAAACGCTATCAGCTCTTGAAAGGGTTTGCATTCCATAATTAGGAGACATCGTATTCATACAGTACAGTCTAGGAAACACTTATCACTTATCAAAGCAGGGCTCATTATTCCATATCAGATAATTGCACATCGATCATTTCTTGAGGAAATGATTTAGATGAGATGCAGCACATGTGATAAGCCTTGTTTGTTTGACTAAGCTATTGAGCATGCGTTTAAGAGCTCGGATCCAAACGTCTGTGATCTCCCGACGCACTGTCGGTGATAAGGCTGTCAGCAGTGAACTGGTGATGACATTTGATAATGCTCTGACACTATCGCATAGATGGATCTGATGGTTGCTTCACCAGAGGCCATGTCTACAGCTGCTACAGTGCTGCTGTAGGGCCATAACACACAAGGTTAGCTGCATCTGATCCACCATAAAGCAACTGAGATAAAGTAATGAGATGGATATTGAAGTGAAAGAGAAAAAGGAATCTTAATTTTAAGCCAAAAATGTGAAAGATTATCGTGATAACTTTGGATAAGAGTTTTGAAGTATTAAGTAAAAGCCTCTGAAGTGTTAATTTTATAAATCTGAACTGCAGTTCAAGCCACTGAGCACAGTTATGACAAATACCATTTTAACTTTGATCCTTACCTTTGTCATCATGACAGCTATAGCTGTAAACAGCCACTGGCGAATGAGTGATCAGGTTCTCATCGTGGTGCCACCCTACTGCCATTTTCCCCATGCCATAGTACGGCTCCTCTTTGAGTTGGCTCATTGCGGCTGGGTCCATATAATTGAGTAAGGTGACATTGAACTTTACTGGACCGCTGCATACCTGTGGAGGACTAGGTTGAGAACAGCCCTGGCCACTCCCGTGCTCCTCTCTGTCCTGAATGTGGTAATCTGATAGGCTGTGCTTTAGTTCGGCCACAGGTTTCTCCTGGGCCTTTAGTCCCACAGGTTCAGTCTCTGTGCCACCACTGGCCTTCACTCCCCAGTCAGGACATTTTCCTTCAGCATGCTCTGAAGCTGCTGCAAAACTGGTTTCACCTGGCTTTACTTGGGAAGACTCTCCCTCCTCGGTGCTGTGTTTGAACTCAGTCTCCCACTCCCCTTCCTGTTTAGACCCAGAGCAGCCTTCCTCACTGTGTTTTGACTCAATGTCCCACTCTTCGCTGTGCTTGGATTCTGTGTCCCCCTCCTCACTCTGCCTGGACTCCGAGTCCCCTCCTTCACTATTTTTAGAGTCTTCACTGTGTTTAGACTCTGTGTCCCCCTCTTCACCTTGTTTGGCTTCTGCCTCTCCCTTCGCCCATTGTGTTAGCCTGTCTCCTTCTTTCAGCTGAGACACATCAGTGCAGAAAAAGGTGTTAAGTTCCCACAATGCCTTGCAGGCAGCTCTCAGATCTGGGTCACAACAGTTTTGTCCTTTGACATCTATGTCCTCACTGTGCCAGGGGATGGCAAAGAGCCGTGTGTCCAGATAGCGATATGTATGGCCCGGTTCGCCCAGCAGGGCACGTGACACAGCGGTGAACACATCTCGGTCACGAACACGAACCAGATCCTTCAGGAGGCATCCCTTCCTTCTGAGGGTGAGCAGAGCTGCCTGCACCCGGCTATGGAGCTCAGCAGGCAGTGAGCATGATTTCCTTAGCACGAGACCAGAGTAACTGGTGTCCCACTAGGAAACACAATTCAGTGTTGTCATAACATGCTGACCATGACATGCAGAAACATACGACATAAAAATAGAATTATATTTCAAGCATGTTTGTCTGAGGAAAAAAAATAACTTTGAGAGCAGCAGTTAGAAGACATGTTTTTGCAGTCCTGTTAAAGTTAAGGTCTAAATATCATTAACAGTATCTAGAAGTAGGTCTTACCAGCTGCTGAAAACCTCGATCTGAGGGTGCCAGAAAGGGGATCTTCTGGTCTCCCAACTCCTGCAGTAGCCTCCGCCTCTGTAAAAAGACAACACAGTAAAACAGACTGATAAGTAGCTGCAAGTATGGTTGCCTCATTTTGTTTTGCTGTCATTTTTATATTTAATGTCTAAGCAGCCTGAACCTTCAAATATACTCAGCATGCAGCTTTTCTGAGACAGTCTGCACGTCGTTTGAGGACAAAGGTTTACACAAATAAAATAAGCGATAAACACATAAAACTAAAAACTATAAATCAGTAAATCTAATAAATCCATCATTTAGATATACAGTATAAGGTAATAGGAAACCAAAATCTAATCATGATCACTTCAAACCGAACCACAAGCTATGCAGCCCATTTTAATTAATGCATTTGAACAAATGATCCTTTCAAAACTGGCTGAGGTATGACCGGTCACCGGTTATTTTCATTGACTTCTCACATTTTTATGATTTTGCGAAGGCTGCCGGTGGGTTCCTCACAACCTTATAAAAGATGTCCTGCGCCATGCAGAGCTCCTCCAATAAAACAGTCAGCTCGGAGGATGGATCAAAGTACCTTTCATTGGGCCACATTCCATTCTGACCTGTAAATCCAATGGCAACTAGTATAAAAAATATATACCCAAATAAATTTCACAACAGTCTCCCCAACCTGCCTCTTCTTCTGCTTCCATATGCGCTTGTTTGAAGGTATGTGTACCTGCATGCGTGCACAGTACATCATCATTCATTCCCCGCAGGTGCATCCATGTACAAACACACACACAGAGTCTCTATATGGCTTCTCTGCAGCAGGAAGCTGAAATGTACCCATCATGCTATTGTCTTTTTTACATCTTTCAAACCTCTGCATGAATGACTTGTGCATCAACAATCAAGCAGTTGTAATTGTTGAAGAAAAACCAGCCAGGTGTATATTTCTGAGACATTTACAGCACGAGTCTCACATTACTTCTCCACTACTAATGCCAAAGACTTCACAAGGAACACAGGTACTGACGTAAAAAACAGAAACTTGCCCTGACTTTTAGGGCTAAATAAAATGTCCCAGTCATAACAATAAACTGCAGTTATAAAACGATATATGTCCAGACTCAAAAAGAGTATGGATCATAAGGAGGTCAAGTGGAAGAAGAATGCGTATTAAAGACAGCAGAGAGGAAACAGAACACAATCACAGAGGTGGAAGAAATGGGAGGGCATCTGATCTAACGCAGTTTGGTGAATTTACCTTCAGGGCTGAAACTTTACCTAAGGCTAAACAACACAACACCTGCTGAAAGTTTTCTTAAAGGATGCGCATGAGTGTACAGGCCTTCCAAGTTATTCTGGAACAAACAAAAACAGACTTGCAGACAGTTGGAATGTAAAAAACAAAACAACATGCACTATTCATGGCCAGACTGCATTCAAAGGCTGCTGGAAGAAATTGACAACCTGACACACATTCATTGGTGTCAAATTCTAACTTATGACAGAAACTGAAGATATCAAGGTGAGGCTCTGGGCTATTGTTGTGTGCGGATGCCGCTGTGTACCTGTGTGTGTATTTATTTGACTGCTGCTGTGAGACTCTACTGTACACATCCATATAGTGGCATCCGTCTGTTTTATATGTGCGCATGTAAGTAATACATTACACTTTGCTTCATTCATAGTGCAAAACCACCATTGTGTACACAAGTGCAAAAGTGGCTCTTATACACACACAGCGCATGGCCTTTTCTGAAAAACATGTAGCTGTGGTAGTGAGCACCATGCCTCAAGCCCAATCACACATAACCAGGTCTGTCACACACGTGTCAAATACATCAAGATACTCAGAAATTCCAGAGAAAAAACGAAAGACAAGAAGTTACCAGAGCCCTCTGAAGCAGATGGACTCTCACAGTATCAGAGAACTGCTGTGTCTGTCTTCCCTTTTCTGTGTCTGCACCTGATTCAAGAAGGAAAATCACAGGGAAAAAAGGTCTGCGTTTCCACTCAGACCCAAGAAACGAGATTACCAATTCCATAATAACACGGATGCTTCACGGTAGCCGTGCCAACCGTCTGTACTGAGTGATATATCTGATTTTTTTTTTTTCCTTTTTTTAATCTCTCCCTTCCTTGATGGGATTATTCCCTCAGCCGGACTGTTTATCACAGCAAAACATATTAGGTAGAATAGAACTCAATTGGTTTGCTTTGATCTTGGCCTATAAGAGATATCAAACTGTGTACCATATATTTATTAATTTCATTTATTTCCCATCTGTGACACTTCAACGGACACTTTCTTCAAAGCGATCTTCACAGAGTAGATTAATGTCCAGCGCTTAGCATCAATAGCTCAAAATAGTGAGATAACTCCACTGCTGCAAGGATAAAAACACCTCCAGCCTCTTTTCTGCCCCTGAAGGTCCACTGGAAAGCACTGTATCTACAAATGCTGACAGAGGGCAGATGAGTTCCACTGGACTTGTCTAGATTTGGCTGATGCATCATAAACTACAGATATGTAAAAGCACCAGTGTTTAGTAAAATGTTCCAGTACGTGTCCCCCTGTTTGAGATATGTTCACAGAAATTCTTCTTGGCTCTATCCATTCATCTATTTTCTCAGCTACTTATCAAATTTACAGTCACAGTGAGCTGGTGTCTATCTCAGCTATAAAAGGACAAGACGAAGGGTTCACCCAGGTCAGGTTGCCAGTTTATCACTGGGCTAACATAGCGTAACAGTCAACTATTCAGGCTAACGTTCATGTGTAGAGCCAGTATAGATCACCAGATAACCTAGCATACATGTACCACAAAGAATCGGTGCAGGCACAGTAAAAACATATGCAAATTCTTTAATACCAGCCAAAGGAGGGCAGTACTGCTATCAATGCACGAATTTCAATATTAAAACAGAAAACCATGGATCTCAAGCAATCCTTCTGCAACCCAAGGATGACGTGATGAGAGATAGCTCTATAATAGAGCACTGTGTTTAGACAGTGTTCTCCCGGTACTTGTGAGACACCCATTTCAGAACTGTTCCCTTTCTGCAAAAGTGATGGGGAATCAACAACTTTGACAAGTCGGCTATAAAACGTCAGACTCAAACAGACAGCCTACCCATGTACATGAAAGGCGTTTCCGCCCAGATCCATTTGGCACCGGATCGAAGAATGTAGGGAGCTCGTGTGAAGCGACACAGGGCACAGAGAGTGCCTACTCCACCAAGACATTTGTGTTTGCATGTGTGATGCATATAAAAGCTGTAGAGGTCTTTAGCAAAGCTTTGAATTGGCAAAGCTTAAGTACAAATATACAGATAATTGTAACTGTTGAATACAATCAAAAAGGACCTTTTGGCTAATTGTAGCACAGTTTGTTTAACAAAGATCTGTGCAGGTCAGGGACTACACCATCTTTAGATATGTGATAGTGACTAAATCTAACATGCCACCTAGGTGCCATCACAAAAAATGAGTCGCTGACAGGTAAGAATTTTCGAGGTGATGCGCACACACGCATAAACACAGAGCTTCTATTTTTGTGGTTCTGGCTATAGTTTATTATTTCAGTTTAAGCATATTTTATGCCTTTTTAAGACAATATCTATTCTAAAAAAGCCCATGCTGCAAATACATTAATGAAAAAAGAAGCTCCATCAGCAGTTACAGCGACAAAAATGACCTCTCTTGTTTTCATCTCTTGTTTTCATCATGCATGCTATAAAAACAAAATTCAGGGGGAAAAAAAATCCCCCCCATTCTGACATTTTGTTTACAGCCACTTGTGGTATTCATTTATTTTATGAACACCAGCTCGAAGTTTGGTGACTTAATGTGATGGCTAACTGGGCAGACTGGTAAATGGGTAACTGGAATGTGTGGGAGCTGACCTCAGAGCGAGGGCATTGGTAATGTGTAACCCCTTGTGTCCATACTCCTGCTGAGGACTGGCCTATGAATATGAATTGGACTGTGAGAGTTAAAGGTCAGTAAGAAGGATGCTGCCAGAAATATCTCAAATAAACAGACTTTCAGCTACTTTCTTGTTAATATGTAAATTTTACTGGGTAACGTGTATTATCCTGAGATGCGTTTACAGATTCAGTTTGACATGTGGGTCTAGCTTACGTTTGCAAATCATGTTTTATGCAAGACAGTCTCTTCAAAGTAACTTATTAAGAACATAATCAGTGATACACAACAAAGGATTGAGACATGCTGAAGTCATCAGACTTCTTTTGGGGGTTTTTTTTCTGGTTTTGTTTTCTCATTTCTGGTTAGAAACAAATTAAGGAGAAGAAAAATAATGGTCCAGAAATAACTGAGAACAAATGCTATGTCATTAACTATTGCATATTTTTTCAAATCAGTGAAGTGAACATTCTGTATATATTGACAGACATGTTTAGCACGTGTTCGGCGGGGGTGCACAGGTGGAGTAAGTGATGACAAATGGCAGACAGATCGGCTCTGGCCCATTAATTGCTGTTGGAAGCTGAAGGCTGCGTTGATCATTTCACCTCGCGACAGGTCAGCAGGGGACGTGATCATTAATATTAGAACATTTCCATCCATCTACCTGAACAAGAGGCCAGTCATTTAAAAGGCTGGCGCTGGGCAGACCTTTCACGCCCTGTTTATAACACTGATCTAAGCACATTACCAGAGCTGTGGGGGACCACTGCCAGTCATTAATTAGATGTACACACTTACACACACACACACACCACACACACACACACACACACACACACACCACACACACACACACACCACACACACACACAATATGACCACCTCTACTGGAACCCAGTCACATTTGAAAAATGCCACATGTATGAGATAAGGTACAGCAACACACACTAGGTATAAAAATTTAACATCAAAAGTCCTGTTCTAGGCTAACTGTGCAAGCCATGTGTATACTTTCACACTCACATACTTACCTAAAGTTACTCTTCCAAAGATCCCAAGGTACGTGTAATTCTTTCAGGTGGAGAGTATGCGTACACGTGTGTCAGAGATCAATCATTCAAAAGTATTTACAAATGCACAAAGCCAGACTTAGAAAGGTTGGCACATAGCCACTCTGTTTAAGTGCTTTTCAATGTGTCTGTGGTGTCAACATCTATTTCACACTTATCTACACCTCAAAGGGGAAAAAAGATGTTTCTGTGACCTTTAGCAAGTGTCAGATCTGGAGAGGAGAGGAGAGGGAAGAAGAGAAAGAGAGGATGGGGATTTAAGAGATCTGTCGATGCATGCCTTACATAACCTTTTTTTATTTGTCCGGGAAAGATTGACTGAGCATGCTCTTTATCAGAAACATACTAGCTGCTTCACACTCGCATACCCACAGATTTTTACACAGAGGAGCTGCTCAGTACATCTAAAGTTTTCTGGTAGACAATAAAACAGTTTCTCTGTTCTCCCACTGGGGTAACTGAGGGTTAAAAAAAAGTCTGGTTCAAGGGCATTTTTAGTTTTAAACACTCACCAGGATTCTAACTAGCAGCCTTACAGTCAAAACAGACCATGTGCCATGTCTATGAATTGGCTAGCTCCACCGGTACGCGAGGGCCATTTGCCTTTTTGCCTTCATTGTTGGTTTGTGGCTGGGCCTTAATGTTTCCATTAAGATTATGTCGATCGAGCAAGCTTTTTAGTTTTCACCTTCAAATTACAACATGCTTTCATGAGGTCAGCTGTTTTCCATGTGGAATGGCCAGTTTTAATGCAGACACAGTCCCTCGGTATTCAGGCTGGGTCCAGTTCAGTCAAGGGAAAGTCAGGGGAAAGAGTGAGAAAATGAGGAAGGGAGAGGGATGGAGGGAGGAAGAGAAGAGAGGCAGGAGAGCATTGATTGAAAGACTGTGATTAGCAGTTTTCAGCGGGGCACCAGGGCCACTGAGTTGTTCTAACAGGGTTGTCGCGTCTAGAGGTGCAGTCAAGGAGAAGTCACTGCTTTAGAAAGCTCCCTCGATTTTCCCATTTCCCCCTCCCTCCCTCTTACACTCTCACCATCCAGCCACACTTTTCCTTCCCTTCCAAAAAGTCAATATGGCTGTGCAAAGTGCAGCATGCCCCACAGGGAGGCCCAGTTAGCTGGAGGGGCTGGTAGGGGCTTACAGTGAGGACAAGAGGTGTCCTCCAGGCCTGTCCCATAGGCAGTGTCAAGGACAGACCTGAAGACCAAAGGACCAAGGCCACCAGACTGCCCTTCCCCTTTGCAGCTTGCTTTCTTTCTTTCACTACATTTCTCTCAAGCTTGGCTGGCTCGGCGAGGCAGAAGAATCAATAATCAGGTGGAGCGTTTAAAATCCCCAGCTCCAAAGACCAGTGCTACGGTCCTCAGAGCCCAGCAGACCAACACATCGCTCAGGGCGGAGCAGCTGATGGACAGATGAGTGGGTGGACGGTGGACGCACCTGGTCATTGAAAGGTTTGTGATTTGTGACAGTAAACAATTCAATAGCACTTAGCAATACACAGTGTCTAAAGGGTGTAAACCCAGACTCTTCACACACACTACCATCACCTCAACATGTCAGAGATCAGTAGGATTCAGGCAGGTCAGGCAGCTGCATAGACAAACACAACCTGGTGTTGTAGCTCCCTCTCTGCGGAAGTATCTTTATTAATGTAGATGACATTAGTTGTAAAATAAAGCCACCAAAAATATATTTTTACAAAAACAGACATGTACCATCACTGTCAACAGCAGTGCTTCTGATTTCCATACAGTAGGCTTGACGAAGAAGCCTGTACATGATCTGGATGAAGTGTGCGAGGAGGATTTCAGTCCTGCCGCGTGTCTTCATGTGTGAGTGACTGATCACAGTCGAAGTGGCTTGTGTCTCTAATCCAGTACCACTGTTAGACAGTGCAAAGACCCGGCTCTGTGTACCGCAGCACGGGCTGATCAAACCCATCCTGTGACAAGCAACCTCTTCAAATGACGATGATTTCCCAGCTCTGTGTCCTTTTGGTTCCATATTAGATCATCTCCTGACACTACGGAGTCTAGTACTTCATCTGGGATAAAGATGATGTGCAATAAGACCCAAGAGGCAGGAAGTAAAGGGTAAACGAGGGGCTAAGACTGGGGTGCTGTGCCTGATCGGTTGACAGCTGTGACAATTATGATGTGGTATATTATAACCTTATGCTAACCATAAGATTTAATACAGTATGTTGGTTGACAAAAACAACTCAAGATTATTATTCCAACTTAGCTGTATGCCATGTTCACATGCAACACAAAAACTGAAAAACATCTTTCCACTATCATATATATGCAGCAAAACTAGGATAACCTTAATAATTATTCGGTGACCTATATGTTAATCCAGATCTTTTTATTACAGTATTATTAACAAGCTAGGCGCATGACCCAAGTTTAAATCCTGACAACCATCTAAGCCACTAGAAAAACATATGCCTCTAAACAGATGTGACCAGAACATCTAGGACAGGTCTAATTCTTTCTAATGTACTTTCTGACCCAGATAAACTGGAATTATCAGATTAATATTAAATTATGGGCTGAATATCATTTGTGGCTGTTTACACAACAGTCTGTCGGTCTTCCTGGAATGCTGGGACAGATAAGTTTGCTATAATGGCATTAGCCAAATCCTGAAATGTAGCAGACAGCACTTGTCTTGCTTGAGAAACCACCTTATTTCTTTATTTATTTTTCTTTCACTCATTCTGAACAAAGGAAAATATTCTACCAGGAACTGAATAGCTTAATCCTCTTTTCACTCTTCCCAGTAGCCTGAATAGTGACAGATTAACATCCTGGAGGTTTACAAACCCAGCCATTTGAAAATGTAATTGCTGATGCCACACTGCATGCATGTGTTTAAAGTTAAGGGTTAATATTAAAGCTTAAAAGACACACACACCAAGTCGAAAGGGATGTTGGCACGCTGGGCCAGACCCAAGTCACTGAAGCCTTTTCACGTGTGTATTATAGTACATTATAACATACCATAATAGTAATATAGTAATAATACTGTAATATACTCACATATCTATATTATTGCTAATATATATTTGTAATATATCTATATCATGGCTAAAGCACTTCTGGATGGATGCAAACTGCATTTCGTTGCCTTGTACCTGTGACATGTGCAATGACAATAAAGTTGAATTCTATTCTATTCTATTCTATCAAGGAGTCACAAGCTGTTCCAAACCCTCACTAGGTGTCATAGTTACTGTTCACTTCTGCTAATTATTACAGGCAATCAGAGGGGTTAACGGGGCGGAGCCTGAACAGACCATGTTCCGGGGCATTTAACAGCTGGCTGGAACGGAGGTGAATGCATTACACACTGCCCTCATCCAATAAAAATAAAACACCCTGACATCTGAGGTGTACTTAGCCCAGAGGGGAGGGAGGAAGAGGGTGGTGGAAGGAAGAGGAGAGTGCATCTGATAATATGATGTCCAACTGCCACCTAGTGACAACTTTCCAGGTTCTGTGATCTTTCAGGCTGCTGATCATCAAGAGTTAGGGGGGGACACACCAATTAATCACAGGTCAAAGGGCTTCAGCATCAATAGCAAATAATTTGTCTTTAATTAAGATCTCAATGAGGCCCAATGCTTTCCAGAGAACAACCCAAATTATTAAAGTTTCATGAAAAAATAAAATAAAAGAAATAATTGAATGCAAAAAGTGTATTTTAATCACATGGTTTAATTTGTTGAAAAACCAATCACTGTACCACCCTTCCTCAGATGACCACACTGCCCATACATTTGGGGGAACATGCCTTAACACTAGACTAGTAGGCCGTTGGCTCCGGGCTCCAAGGTTCCCTCCCCTCATTAGCCCAGGTATAAATCACACTCTGCCGGTGCCCAGAGGTGAGAGGGATGAGAGTGGAGGTGAGCTTGAAATAATGCTTATGTCATGGCAGGTCAGCCCTCCATTATGGCCGTTTCAAAAACTATTAATCTTGCTTGTAGTCAGTGGCCTAGAAATAATTACTTCATCTAACCCATGTAATACAGCATGACCAGCAGTCGAGCCTGGTCAATTTGAGGCTGGGGAGGCAGAATAGAGTTGTGGGGGGTGAAATAAAGAGAGACAGAGAGAAAGGGAGAGAGGAGGGGGCAAAGCCACAAATTATCAGCCTCCTGTCTCCTGCTACTGGGTGACTGATGTTCTGCTCACTTCAGCTGTGGCCTTTTGCACTCTCAACACTGATTTAGATAGATAAACACGCACGCACTCAGATCATCACTACAGGCACACATATGGTATGTATGCACACTGCTGCATGATTAAATAAGTATTTTTTCATCCAGGAACACACAAATCACATTACTTTAAACAAGCCGCCCAAAAACCATTAAAAATGAGATATAAGGAACAGAAGAGATAAAACAGATTCAATTACCAGGCAGCACTCAGTCTTTTTAAAATTAGAAAAATCACAGAATGCCAGCAAACACTACATGACACTGCCATATATTTGTTTTGCCACATGATTAAACGTGGTATCTAAATTTACAGAAATATATCTGGAAGTTGTTAATGTTAAAATAATGCTGCCAAAATGTGCAAGTATTTTATTATTATTATTATTATTATTATTATTATTATTATTATATGTCAGAGGGATTTCACACCTTTGCATACGTTAAAATTTTATGACTTTACACATTTCACCCCCACATCTCCACTAGCCACAGCTCCAGGTACAATCGCCTATCCTCCAAAACGGAGGACAAACCCGCCTTACCAAACATCAGGGCAGATTCAGCCACAATAAAGATGGCTATTGAAGTAAACCACAGTGCAAGTCAACAGAGGAGCTAGTGCAAACTCAGCCTCCTAAACGTCACAGGAAGTATGCAAGGAGTGACATAAATAAATGTAGCCCTCCAGTGGCTGTCACAGCTGGCATTGCAGGTGCAAATTTAATTAGTCAAGGTGAAGTCTCCGTTGTTGTCTGAGAACGGGGGTGGGGGCTGGGGGTGTCCTCGCCATGCACGACTGTAAACACGCGCTATATCCTAATCAGGTGTCACCGCAGCGTTTGATCAGCCCGTGAAAACTTGTCATGAATCCCCAGCAGTGAGTGGGCCGACGTGGAGAACAAAGGAAAAGAGCTGTCATAAAAGAACAGGGTAGTGCCGGTGATGGCACTGGCAGTGGATAAAGAGAGTTTGCCCATTAGCAGTCTCTGTCACCTCTCTCTTTCCCATTTCCCTTAACGTATCCCCTAGTTTTCTTTCTTCCTCCATGCAGCAACCTACAATATACCTTCACTACATCCCACTGCAGCGCATTGGCTGAAAATCTCAACCACAGCTGTCGTACTCATGCTTCAAAAATGCCATAAAAGCCTCCAAAAGATAACCCCAAAGTATTACACTGCTTTCCTTTACCTCCCAAAGAACCGCACATGTACAGAGATACAGGATGTGATCTTCTTGTTTTTATCGAGCACCATTCTAAATAGTTGGGTCCTCCTGAAAAGCCTGGGAACTAGGCGCAGATGTACCGTTCTCCTCCCCCCCAGCGACTTCAGGTTGTATTGAGGCAGTGCAGGAACACATGCACCATTAGATACTGTTTACCTTTCAGTTTGGATGATATTGAATACATTAGCCGATTGAACCTCATAAGAAACACAGGCGAGTGACAAGGCCCAATCGTCTTTGCGACTACCATGGTAACTGAGATTACAGGCTAACAAAGAGCAGACAGGGAGAAAAAATATTTAAAACCCGAATAGTGATACATAAATTAATTAAAGGACAAAAAAACAAGTGGAGAATTAAAGTTGGAACATCTGTCAGCGACTTAGCTTTCCAACGTAATACCAGTGTTAGAACATTTATACCCTTGAAGTTAATGATCCCCTCTTTAATTGACAGTCAAGGAAAACTGGCTGCGGCAGCATCCTGCCGAGACACCGATAAGAGGCCCCCCCCACACAAAAAAGAAAAAAGAAAAAAAAAAAACAGTTTAAAGAACCTTGGCACTAATCCCTATTGTCATCCCAGTGCAGCAGAAGGACTTACAAACACAGATAACTCTGCTGAAGCTGTCTATTTCTCAGGAGTTATGGGGACAGCCGAGCTGCCGCATGCCTCAAATCAGTCACTCAGATTAGCCCAATCCCTCTGTGCTGTCAGTCAGCCGAGACACTAGCTTGTCACCACATTTACATGAGTCCATCTCATATGTGACAATGCCCCCTATATATGACAATGGTTGCGCGGAAGGGGTCCACTCACTCACAGATAGCGGGTGTACAGTATGGCAGGCAGGCTGTTGTTGGATTAAGCTCATGGCGTGCGCAGTGCTCATGTCTTCGCTGACACTCAAACAACAAATTTAAAGAGTCTTATACCATTTGCTTTTTTTCCCCATAGTGGGAAGAATGTGGGAGATGCATGTCAGATGAAACGCACACATGCACCTAAAATGCAAACACAGATACACAAGCACACACACACACACACACACACGCACTCACTGGGATGAACTTCAAAAACTTGTAAGTACAAAATAACTGTTAAAAAAAAAAAAAAAAAAAAGTCTTTCTAGTGTATGCCGTCTCCAAAGTTGGCTTTGAGAATGACTTTAATCCACCTACTTCACTTAACATGATAAAGCTCAAAGAACAAAGAGGCAAAAAATATATATATAACAGTAACGATGTGCTACGGAAAACATCAGGATCAGTCCCCATCTTCAATGTATGCAGGAATAACAGAGGTTCAAAGTGCAACCCCAAAACAAATCGCTAAAAGACAAACTGGATAAGACAAACTTTGGCATGTCAAATTAATAAGGGATTAGCACCTACAGTGTTTGAGTTTGTACTTTTAAATTAAAGTGTGGTACGTCGAGGCACCTGAGAGCTTACACTCTGCTGACTACTTTTTATGCTTCTGCGGCTCACTCCACTTCAGACAGTCCTGAAACAAATGACAGTAGATGCCCTCTACATAACAGGGCCAGGGCAAGCATGACACAGGGGTTGACAACTGAACCCTCAAACTCCCTAACCCCTACTTCTGCCATGCCACATGCACACACACATGCACGCACACGCACGCACACAAACAACCCCGAAAACAGCCCTGACATGACCGCTCGGCAGCCCTCCCTAACCCCTTCTTGTGTTTTTTTTCTCCCTTCATCTCACTGGAGACAACCCTCGATTCAGGACCATTTTAGCCAGCCAAGTGGATGTGACCCGCTGCCCCCCAGTCAGGCTCATCTGAATAAACAGAGTTGAAGAAACAGGCAGAGGAGGGAAGATCTGCCTACATTATGATAGGAAGAGATAGGATGGGATTCAGCCAAGGGGCTCCTTTCTTTATGCACGTTTGATCAAGTGCTTGACAGCACCAGTGGATGGAATTACAGACTGTTGAACAAAAAGTTGCGGTGTGGGTGTAAGTGTGTGGAAATGAGTGTGCGCAGTTTGGTCTGGACAGCTGGATTTCCGAGGCCTGACAGTGTTAGGCTTGTGACAAGCCTGCCGCAGCACACCACCACCATCACATGCAAAGCGCAAGCCGCCTACTAGCCTTCGCAGTCCATCACTCAGGACGGCCGAGGGAGGCGCCGTGAGAAGAGGTCAGACGTGGTGGAGAGAGGGAGGGAGGAAAGAAGAGAAGAGGATGAGGAGCTAGAGGAAGAAGGGAGGGCCGGTCAGGGGTTAAGTGTAGAGAAGACAGCGATGAAAGGCAACTGTCATGCACCAGTGCTCGCCCAGAAGCACCTGTCTCGAGAAGAACATGCAAAGTGTGCCGGTCACGTCCTGACAATACCCCCGCTTTTTCTACACACACACACACACTCACGCATACAAGCACTCAGTAAAGGGCTGATGCTCCACCATTGGAAAGGCATCACCTGCCTGACAGCATGCCAGTCAAGCTGTCGTTGGCTCCCTCGCATATGCAAGGAAAAGTTAGACTGATGAAGAAAAAACACACGGGGGTTCAGAGAAAGAATCACTGAGACATGAACAGACCACCTGAAGTGAGCAAACACTTCTCAAAGACTTGATGCCAAGTAAATGCTGGAATGAGCAATACAAAGTGCTCCATGAAAGCAAATGCAGGATAACTCAGACAGCTACTCCAGACTGCAAGTTGCTCTAGTTACTAACATCCTCTGGTGGAAGCGCTAAACCTAATGTACTAAGGATGGAAAAGTTATTTTTAAAGCCATTTGTGTGTTTTCACAAAATTAATTTGTCTTTTTCTGTTTTAACTTTTAACTGCCACCGTAAAATTATCACCGTCTGATAATTTAACAAGACAGAAAAGAGAACGCCTACGCCTGACATCGTTCCCATCAAACTCTTCCCATAGTAACACTAAATTACTACATATTATTATGTTGGGTACAAGCAGAAAATAACTAAGGGTATTCCATTTAAGATGGTTAGCAGAGGAGACTAACTGCAGCTCCAGCTGACTACATGAATAAAGCTGAAATCTGCCTTTGGTTGCAGGAGGCACTTCCTATGTTGAGCTTCTGCAAAGAAACAAGCGAAATGCCAGGTATTTTAACACACTTTCATTGCTCACGTTTATGGAAAAGAACTTATGATGTACAAATTAACAGTTAGTATTTACAGCACCTTGTGAACCTGGTCTCCTGCAGCTTTTGTGAATGAAGGGTTTTGGACTTTCCATTGAAACCAGATGTGGTGCAACCACTCCAGCAGTAGGTACTTGTACTTTATTGGAAAGGTGAGTCACTGTAAAGGAAAATAAATTCACAAATAAACAGCATGAAGACTGCTCTGTCCTATGCAGGTGGCGTTGCACAGGGAAACAGTTTTTAATGGCGTTAGCTAAAGTTAGTAACACCCAGTACCAATAGGACGTATTCTGGGTAACACTGATTATTAGTCATGTCTTTCACTGAAGACTGAATAAGTGCAGACGGAAGGAGGCATTATTACAATCGCAGTTGCTAATCTTTCCAGCCTCCATGGTGCTTATTGATTCCTTGTGTCTTATGTTCTCCGAGCAGTTACACCAAGGGCAGCCGCGACACACAGAGATAATTATTAGACAATATTTATTCAAAGATACGCCCAACCCCAAACCACCTACCCACACCTAGTGCACATTCGTACAAGTGCACAAACACACACACAGACACCAGAATGCCAAACAAACAGAAACAAAGAATAACAACTCACTTGGATCATAGCCTCGGGTGGCTAATGAACCCCCAGGAGGCTCTAGCCTCTGTGTATGAGTTGAGAGGGTCATCCCCATGTTTATTCAGCATCAGCCCGATGAGCCTCCAACATCTATTGATTGAACTGATTATTCTAAGTCTCTTTTGTGACAGGCCACATGCTTGACAGGTGAACCCTACTTGTGCAGGTCACAGTTGATGTAATCTCATTGAATCTGACGGCTGACCAAGTCGGCCAGTTTGCATGATCCACATCTCAGCCTTGTTTTCAAATATGATGACATCTTTGGCTAATGCCTCAACACTAATATGAGGTGATCGGTAGGGGGTGACAGGCACCAAAGTTGTCGGGAGCTGTTTGGACAATCCTAGTTACTGCATCCATAGGAGAGAAAAAATGTCTACGTTGTAAATGCTAAAGATAGCATAGCAAGAAAAGCATTGGTTTATATATACATATGGGTGTAACACATCAGCTCATCAACTTTCTAAACAATATGTATGACAAGTAGCTGTAATACACCATTACATTTTTTTCAGTTCTAACAGTCTAACAGTTTTCTTTTCCTAATGTCTGAGTCAATATATAGGTATACAGTACTATAGTTAAAACAGTGGCTTCTGTCAAAGCTTTATAGAATATAAAAACATCCAAATGTCATCATGAAATAGGGATAAAATAAAAACACACAACCAAGTCAATACATAAAATATTCTCCTGTTCTGTTAAGAAGAAATAAATATTTTGTGCAATGCTGTAAAGAGTCCTCCTGTCTTAATAGGCTGCCTATTATACTTTTAGGCCATTTAAATATAGTCAGCGTATGGCTCACTCCCATTAATGTTCCCACAGCAGAGCTGCGAAGTTGGGCTTTTTAAAAAAAAGCTCAATTGTGACTTATTGTTCCAAACTTTGGGGCACAAAATATTCTGTCGTTGGAAAAACCCCTATTAGCCTTGCATAATCCTCAATCATCACCCCTCTGCTTGGTTCCCAGTTGCTGGAAGGATAAATCTGAGCCCGCTATTTGCCAGTGTAAAAATCTTTGTTAATTTAACAAGACAGAAAACAGAACCCCTAAGCCTGACATCATTCCTATCATACTCCTCTCATAAAGGGTGAGAAGACAAAAGCAAAGAAGCAGCGCACCCAGAAATGACAGCAAGAAAGTCACATTTTTTTAAACCAAAAACCTTCCAAACTCCAGATAAAGTTCTTCTTTTGGTCGGTCACTATAAGTCATTATAATGCAAGCCTCTTTTCAACATTTGTCTAGTCTGTTCTTGCTATTGAAGATGCTTGTGCTATAAGACAAGCTAACACGCTGCAGCATGCTGTTTGAGAGCGATCTTATAAGAAAACTTCGTTGTGGACTATTAACTCTTCTATTAATTTTGATTAGAACCATATGTAAAAGAAGTACACAGTTCAGAACAACAACATTATGACCACCTAGCAACAAGTAGCAACTAACTAATCTGGATGAGCAGGTTGCAGCTAGTGGTTAGAAGAAACCACTGCAGATGCTTCTTTCAGTATGACTGCAGGATTGCATTTTCAAGCAACACCAAACTGTAATTTCTACCATATATAGGAGTCCCCATCAAGTCATTTAAACACATACCTTGGCACAGTACCGGTGGACCATAAAAGCTTATATCCTTCCACATGCAAGCCAAATGTAGACATCATGCATCATCATGCTGTTTATTCAACAAAGACTACTATTATAGAATGGATGAAAGGTGAAATGAAGGAAAATTAACCAGGGTTTTTCACGATGATCATGATTTGCTAATCAACTTTTTCATTTGTAATAAACAGAAACTCGTTAAGCCATTCTTAGAATTTCTGCACTTGTAAGCATTCATGCACAATCTGTAAAATCTAACATTCTACCACATACACATTACTGTGGTCATAATCTTTATCAATAACAATAAGAAAGTAGCAAATACGCTCAAAAATTATTTGTTAAATTGACTAAAGTGAAATCATATTTAAACTAAATCACTAACACAACAGCAATATTTTTAATTTGTGTGTTATCTTAGGTTAACTTTAGTACACATAATGACATAAATCCTTGGAACAGTTCTGTGTGGGCTGATTTAATAAAAAAATGATGATCTGTAACATCTCCAAACAAATATATGAGCAAAGATCAAATAGGCAAAACAGTGTAAAGACATGTAGAAGAAAAGCTCAGCAGCAGTCTAATCAGACCCCTCCAACACTCACGCAGTTGATCAATGAAAGACCTGGGGCCGCCAGCCTGCGCTATATTACACACCAAACTTCATATTCATTCATTGATTGATTTTACTTTTCATAATAGTATATCACTGAACTCCAATGGGAGCAAAATATGGAGGCCAGGGCTTAGGTCAACTCTCAAATGGACGCCTGGACGAATGTTTGCACAATATTGATGGGGCACGCAGAAAGAAATGACTAAATACCTGGATCAATAGCTAGTTTCCCTAGCTACGACAGGTTATTCTAGATGGAAATATATAAATACCTCTTTATGGCTACTGGAGAAGTCCTAACGAGCAATGCTAAATGCGCACCCTTAAGGTAAACACTTTGATTAGCCAAGGCCAGAGGTGACAAGAGGGGTCTGCTAATGCTAGGATGCCACACTTACAATGGCCTGAGGATGTTAACACACACAGGGCCCTGATAAAGAGACCGTGTATATGACAGGTCAAGCTCTGGGCAAAGAGCCCTGACCATCCTATTTATTTCTGATGTTTATGGACCCTGGCTTCACCATTCGCAGTCATGTTCGACCAATGAATGTCATTAATAATTGAAATTTCTTTTTTCACACTAATCAGAACCAGAAGTGGGAAAGTCTTTGGCCTAATGAAACACATTTGCACACAGACTTCTTAAAACAAAGTTAAGTACACAGACATCTTTATAATCAAACCAGGCAGACATATCCTGCTGCTGCAGCCCTGTTTTTATTTACTGCACAACCAAATTACTGAGAACAACACCCAACCTTACAGCTTTACCAGCTCCACAGTGTCCAGTGGGGCCATAAAGAGGGTGGAGCCACATCACTGCCTGCTCCTTAATTAAACCAAAGCTGTTAGGTTAATTTGCCTCTTTTTTACACACATTGAATTAACCAGTCCATCGTTGAAGACCTCCCAGACGCCATCCCTACTTGCCCCTAAATCATGATTGGGTGAACGGTCCAGTGGGTCCCTGCTGGACATGCAGCAGCCGCCCAACGGCAAGGCCAGCACAGGGCATGTGGCAGATCGACACCTAGCCAGCGATAAGTAATTCTGTAGGGGATTAGCAGCATGATAGCCTGATCAATACTGTGTGCTCAGGCCATTAGGAATGCAGCGAGGAAATGACCCCCTCTGGTAATAAAGCAGGCATCTGGGTTCTCCTTCATTTGCCAGCTCCATTAGTGTAATGGTATCATTATCTGCCACAGCCGTATTTTTCTGCGCCTTGGCTTTTCCACAGCTCGACCAGCGGGGGTCTGATGAAGCAGTGAGAGCCCCCATACTGACTGTTCCCCTTTCTACCATTCTACACAGGACCTAGGTGTAAATCTAGCTCTGCTGGAGCTTATGTGCTACCCTGCCTTAGGTATCCATACCCATGTTTTATGTCAGTACCTAACACTATTTCTCCATTATTGGCTCATTAATAGAGCAAGCAGCATGTAGCTTGGGTTTAGAGGGAGAAAAAGATGGCCGGCAGAGCGCAAAGCTGCTGAATGCGCTGAATCTGACACCCCCCTCTTGCTAAAACACCAGGCTTGACATGACAGGACGTCGGCATTAGTTGCCATAAATCGTTTCCTTTACACTAATTCACCAGCTAACATTTTGTGGGGGAAAATTGATTAACCATGTCTGGATGTGTGGCCACATAATCAGCTTTTACTTCAGTAGATGTTAATTTAACAGAATCGCCAAGGGAAACACAAACCATTTTAATGGGTGTTTAGAAATTAAATACCCTAAACAGCTTGCACTAGGTGCCACAACCAGAACAAACCAATGAGGCTGATCTAAGCAATGGGCTGGTTTGAGCCCAGGACCTCACAACATCTGGTGACCCTGTGTGAACATTACTTAGCCTGCTGCTCACACACACAGACACACTTCCTGTTTCACCACAGCACTTAATACTTGTCATCGCTGTCCAAATGGCAAGCTTGCATCAAAGACAACATTAGAACATCGGGTTAAGGGACAGGGTCGGTGCTGTTTTCACACTTGCCAGGGCATGAGTGGAAATTTATCCTGTGATGACAACACTGATAAAACATACTTAAAAGTTTTAAATTCATTAGCGTACTAGAGGTTAAACATTAGTATGATGAGAAAATTCAAGAAATTGTAGCTACTTGACAACCTAAGACAAAGTACAAATCTATAAAAACTTTTTTTTTCTGATACAAACAAAATGAAATCTGATGAGTGAGTGTTTTCACTAGCCTGAATGATGAAAAACCTAAATAAATGACATAAATGTGAATTGGTGTGACTAGGTGGGGTTAATTCCCCTCGGGGACTCAGACAAATGTTCTCTTTCATTTAAAAAAAGATATATAGAAAGAAGCCATGGCACCCCACCTGTCTATGCTATACTGACTTGTTGTGATGGGATTTTCTGAGGAGACTGTGTATTCATTTGGCACTAATCTGTTGGGGCTTGCATTCCACAACTCGGAATAACAGTGCACCCATCACAGTGCATCTCTCACTTTGGGCACTATTGCAGACACACTCATTTACTAGATAAGACAACCATCATATCCAAGGTATTAGTTAACATAATAACTGTGTCTTTATACAACCAGTGATATTGTGAAAACCGTTCAAAACGCACGCAGCTTTCGCTTTGGCCGCTGTACAGTTTTAAAGAACTTTTGCAGTTACTAATTCTCTCGCTCATCCTTTTATTTATCTAAGGAGAAAGACAGCTAAGCCATTAGGTCTGTGCAGTACTGCCTGAGGGCCAACTAGAATGAGTTCTCTCTCTGAGCCGCTCATCTGGCTGCCATGGCTGCTTTCATAAACAGGAGGAACCACGTCCTACATAGTTTCACTGCTGTCTAACATGATCCAAACACATGCGCCACAGCAGACGGCGTCCAAGTCTGGAGATATGAGAAGAAACAGACAGGCAGATAGGCAGATGCTAAGAGAAATGACTGTGATGAAGCAGCCCTGGATGCCTAGTGCACAGCAGTTTCCTCTCTTCCATTAGAATGTCCACAAACTGCAAAGTTCCAGCTTTTACAAAGCTCGACACATCAGCACACACAACACATAGGTACCCATCTCTGCTCACATCATGTGACCCTTATTTAAATCCTATTTTTTTCAGTATCAGGTTCTACAGCTGGCACATTAGCACAGGTTGTTCTTTAACAACAGCAGTGGCAACATTAGCCAATAGGTTATCATTTCTACTGTATGTCAGAGCACAAACCATTATCCACTGCATCTGTAGTAAAGCCTGAAGCAGCTGGAGACTGCTGGCCTGGCAGCATGCCAAATCCCGGCTACACTTCACACTAACTTTACCTTTTGTTTTTACTGTTAGACTGAGCTGCACAGCTGCTGATGCCATACAAGTGATTCATTGTTTATTCTTCACACCAGAATAACATCCCAACTTGAGCCTCGACTCTGTCTTTTGTTTGTTTTAATTTAAAAAAAAAGAAAGATATCTATGCATTGAAATAGTTGCAATGTCCACTATTTTTTCATAATTGTGTAGCCTGCTGTAATTCATATCGTATTTCAACTTGATGTAGGATGCTGTCGAGGCGTTACTCTGCAACCTCTATTTTCTCATCGGCAGTGTCTCTACGTGGCAAAACACCATTTTAACGTAACTGTAATTCTTCATTGTGGCAGACTGGTGGGGGGAAAAAATGGAAAACACAATAAAGGAAACAGGCAAGGTGAAGTATGCGCTGACATTCCCGGCTTTCTAGCCTTCAAAATGCAGCCAGCAGCATCACATACGGAGCATTAGATATTCAAAGAGCGACAGGGCTTAGAAATATGCCAGACCTAACGGAGAAAAACGCTATCAATACCTTTCTTCTCTTCTCCCCCTCACTGTCACCCGATCTTTTCATGTTCCTGGAGTTGTGTTTACACTGCCTCGCTTTCATTAGGGGCGACGTCGGTCGTTGTAGTGCACGAATAAACTGCATATCCCGCTATTTTCGTGCCAGGAAGAGCGTCTGCGAGTGAAGCCGTGTATTTCATTTCTACGAGACTCCAGTCTTCAATTTCTCCAGTTTAAAATGAGTTTCCGTGGAGAAATTGTTGGGGGAGATTTTAAAAGCGTAACACTTAGAACTACAATTCCCAGCTCGAGCGTGAGCTCGCGGCGGAAGCAGATTCGGCACGCTCAAGACTTTGCACTACGCAGGTGTGGCGCAGGTACAGATCTATATATTGCACATAGGCCGGTCAGCATGGCTTTTAAATCGGTGTTTTAAGCCCCTAAAATGGCTGTGGCATTTAGAGGAAAAATGTGAGAGACATAATTTAAAGCGAAAGCAAAAGTCACAGACCTATTCGGCAATTTTGAGTAGTAGTATTGCTTGTACTAGAGTCGAAATGTCGTTTTTAATGAATTTATTGCTTACCGAGTTTTTTCTATTATTGATATCATTATTTAAAAGTCTCAACAGAATCTTAAGGTCTTTATTAAGGCTATTGCATGTACTTTCCTCATTTTTTAAATCAAGCACAGTGCCACTTTCATCTTCGATACGTGTAAAAATAGCAATCATGCTTTGAACGGGCTCCACTTCAAGTCTAGCCAACTTTCTTTCAACTCTTGCATGCGTCTCAAATCCAGGTGCTTTTTTTCCTGCCGGTGTGGGCCTTTACCACGTCAGCCCTTTTCAACTCGCCAGCAATCATGAAAGTGCACCGTAAACGCACAGCGTCTGTGTGGCTGCCTTTGTATATCACCCACAGTTGCCTTTCAAGAGTTGAACCAGATTGCTCGTAACATAGTTTGAATAGTGCTGAAATATGTTCTGTCCATTGTTCCTATCAAAGCACACGTGAAATACATGAGAAAGTTTCACGGATGAAGTGGCTTTGGCGGTGGGAGGGCAGTGCAGGGGCGGATTGCAAAGGTCTGAAACACCTGCTATACATTACCATTACAGACTTTGATCAGTGTCTTCATTAGTTTCCTTTGTAATCTCTTTTCTTTTATGGTAGAGCTGACCCAAGTGAACCGGTACGATGATTTAACACACATGTTTCTTTCACCTGTCTTGTAAAATACTCAAAAGCTGTCCCACTTTCAAAGATGCCACACTCTCTTACTAATAATCGGTGGGGGAGTTCTTTTGATTCCTATTTATAACCTACATTTCCTCTTCTATGGCCTGGTCCTGTAATGGGGAAAATGTCTGAAAAATATCCTTGGAACCATTTTGCGAAAACTAGATCCATGTGCATGCATGTATATGATTTTTTTTAAACATATGTCAGACTAGAGTCTTTTTTTTTATAGCTACTTGCATGGAAAAAAAATCTTACGGCACTGTAAATAATTTCTTTTAGATCTTACAATGTCAAAACCTGCCTACATCCAACCTCCATCACCCCATTCCATCATTAAACTATGTCCCTTTTATGTGTCAAACTATCATTCACTAATTCCCACTGTCAGTCATCTTTATGGTTTACATTTTAAAAAAGTAAAGTTTTTCTGCTTGACATTTTTGGCTTACTTTGTCAGCTCTTTTGGCTCTTTGAATGAACATAATGTATAGGGCCATTAATGGCAGACAGATCCCCATGCCTTGCCCAATAATTCCCAGAGAAGCTTTGTTTTATTACTGTTGGCTTATTGGTGGATTGGTGTCAGATTCATTGTGACTTAAGAATTATACTCCATGCGTATGGTGCATCCTATCAAGTTGTTTATTAAAGGTATATCATATGGTGAGATCCACTGTGTTGACACCTAGGGTCAGGAGTAGCTTGTGTAACATATGTGTTAAATACTTGTGAATTTCACCCAAAACACTTTCTTTTTTTTGGATTAAATATGTCATTTTTGCATCTCACTCTCCTACCTGTGTGATCTGAGTCTGTGTGCGTTCATGTGCATGTGTGCGCTGCGTGGTGACGTAGGCGCGTGCATGTGTGCCCCGGTCACAGCTCCTTTCAGCATGGCCGGAGGTAAGTCACTGCCACGTTGCTCTCAGCTAATTAAAGTTTGTTCGGATCCCAAGCTGCAGTGTGAATACAGCCGAACCGCCGCGTTTTTGTTTGTCATTAAGAGACTCATTCGGGATAAGTTTTGTGGAGGGCGGAGTTCACTAATATACACTTATAATGAGTTTTAGTCGAGAACGCAGCTAAAATGCTAGCATGCTAAGTTAGCCTGATCTCTTTTTTTAACAGCATGCACTCTTTTTTCCTTCGTCAGGAGAGGTGTACTGGCAGTCGCATGACACACACAGATCGAACACATATTTCTGTGTTGCAGGTATGGAGATGTTCTTATGTTTTGGAGATGCAGTCTTTCATTTATTGTTCTTATAAGTTGTTTTGATGTTTTTTCAGTGACATATTATTTATTTTGTGCTTTTTGTTTTTGAGAGCTTAAGTTAATGTTTTAAAACAATTTGTTGTATTTGATTCATTACATTAATGTACATTAATGAAGCTGCAGGCACAGCTCCTTTCAGCATGGCCGGAGGAGAGGTGTACTGGCAGTCGCATGACACACACAGATCGAACGCATATTTCTGTGTTGCAGATGTGCAGTAAAGAGCCAAAGACTCAGTACTGTCTCCTGCCTCTTACTTTCACGCCAGAACACAACGCAGAACAACAGGCGTAACGCATGAACGGGTTACACTTGCTCTTAAAGTTCTGCCTGTCAGTGAGTGCGAAAATCACAAATAAACACCTTCTGTCTTGTTTCTACCAATTTCTGAACACAATAGGCTGCAGTTTTGTAGTTGAGGGGGGGCAAAGACTGTATATAAAAGACAGATATGACTTTTAGTCTCAAAACTGTGGAATTGTTCAAATTGACATCAAAAATCAGAATTTCCTACTTCCTGGAATGGCTCATCATGTCTTGGAAAGGTAGACTCTCCCCACCAACCCTGACTTAACAATCCAAGATGGCATCAGTGCATGTAAACATTAGTAACACTCTGAAAGTTGCAATCTGTACTACTGTTGTTATGCATTTGTGACTTGCAATTTAAGTCCTTACCACACTTCTCAGTTCTTAATGAGGATATACAGAAGATCTTTGTTTTGCTACTTAAGTAATATCACAAAGATAGAACCAAAGTTAACAAAAACCAGCCCAAAGAAAAAAGTAATCTAAACTTTGCTATGTAAAATACAAGGAACCGATTCATCTCTGGGTTTCTGTAACATTAAATATCCAACTTTGTTCATTTAAGTGGGGGCAACATGTCGTCCCATTAAGCATTTTGGGGCTTTTACTACTAGCTTTATAGTAACATGCCTTTGCAAATGCTTAGCAATACTTGATACCATACTTACTCAACTTGCAACACATTCAAAGTAGTATGCATTTTTCCACTACTCAAAACGTACTCTGCTCTGCCATTTTTGTCTTTCCTTCTGGACACACTGATTTCAGGTAACTCCTGCACAAGTGAACCTAAAATGCATTTGTGTTTGTTTTTTTCCATCCATCTGGATGTGAATATTGAAGGCAGCAATCCAAGGAAAGATGCCCAGACCTCCCTCTTCCTAGCCACTGCATCCAGCTTTTACAGGGGGCTACTGAGGCATTTCCAAGCCAGCCAAATTACATAATCTCTCCAGCGTGTTCTACGTTTGCCCTACATTGAACATGCACAAAACAACTCGCCTAGGAGACGTCCAAAAGGCTTTCTTGTCAGATGCCCAAACAACCTCAACTGGTTCCTTTCCATGTAGAAGAGTGACTAAACTTATCACCCAGACATTATTCACAGGAAGCCACTTGACTATGTGATCTTATTTTTTTGTGATTACCCATAGTTTATGGCGAGGGTAAAAATGTAGATTGATCATCTCTCCTCACGATGATAGAGTGGAATGGCATCTGCAAATTCAGCATCAATCCAGCTGCCAATCTCTCACTCAACTCTCCCATAACTCGAACACAGTTTTCTGACATATCTGAAAGCCTCCACTTGGGGCAGTGACCTCTCCCCAGCATGGAGTTGGCAATCCAAACCTTTCCAGCCAAGAACCAGGCCTCAGACTCATAGGTGCTTATTGTCACCCCAACACAAATACTAATATAATTCTTTGATTACTGACTGTTAGATTGCTCAAACAGCGACTGTACTCTACCAATGACCAATTATCACTGCAAGAATATTTGAAAATGGCTGAAGAGGTCAAATACTGGCTGCACAATAACCTGTATAGCTACAGAGGCCAAGGCAGAACATGGAAACAACAGTAACCTTATCAGCAGCAAATCTGTTTATAAGGATTCTGCCCAAAGTTAGCCTTACAGTTTCTGATATCCTGACTAACCGCTATCTCATGGTCAGCAAGTTTAACAAGTTGTAAATAAGAGCATGTGCAGGTGTAACTCAATAAATACTCAACTCATCTAAATAGTTGAGGTTTTCATTTCTGAGCATGTAGTTTAATAGCAGATCACGGCTAGAAAGGACATGCAAACATTACATAATGTCATATTTTTGTACACTTAAAAATGTCTCTTACTGGCACTGTTCACTTTCAAAACATAAGTGATGAATATTTTTTTATTGAATGAAGATCACTTTTTGGTGTCCACCTCAGGGCATTCACACTAATTTGGACGTACCTTCAGTTGTTCTGGATCAGGACATGTCTTTACTATCATTCACATGTTCTCAATATCAGTCGTTGTGATTTAGACAGAGTGGAAATTTCTCTGGCTTTTTTAGTTTGGTGGTCAGGTTTTAGGATCTGTGAGCAATCATAATGTACAGACTCTTAACAAAAAGACAAGCCAATTACCTTCCTCAACAATGCCTGTCATTTGTTCTACAAAGAATCAGGCTCTAAAGCAGACACCCCTCCACTTATGTCTGACCTGTGGGGTTCAACATAAGGCAAGATCACCACTGTACACTCTTTGATGTGGTATCATGTGGAATGAAGGGGGGAAAACGCTTTGAACTTCTTCTATCATCATATACCCCTCTTTACTGATCTGGCCAATGTGTTTGCACTCACAATGGGGGTATGTTTTCTGTTATTATGCATTGCATCAGCTCCGGATGACCCTTCAACAAGCTTTTCTTTTTGTGATAAAACTAACATCTAAAAAATCTGAGGATGAATAAACGATGAGGACAATGCAATGCCAGAATGTACTAAAGACAGAGACTATTGTGGTGGGCCTGTATTAAAACCAGAGCCCACAGCCCTGCAATCATCTCTTCCCCTGACTTCAAACTATTGTATGCCCTAAAAAAATCAGAAATACAATGGACATGCCTCTTTCTGAGTAATAATATTTTTCCGTTGCAGGAGATTCGATGGTCCACCTAGATTTTATTATTGCGTTATCAAGTTGTGGTTTCTGTGTGAAAGAGAGGAAGCAAACTACTGGAAAAAATGAAAACAACACAGTCAAGCATTGTCCTGCACCACACAGGACCTCTGCTGAAGGTACTTTTAAAAATTGTAAACAACATTTTTCACTCACCACAACTTCAACTAGGGACTGTCCTCAGCATTGTTCTGCCTCCACGAAGACAAGCTCATTTTTGATTTTTATTTATATCGAATGAACATATGGAGCAAGTATGTGCCTTCTCCGCTTGCTAACCTTAGCCTTAGGAAACTGTTATTTGTCAGTGCTGTAAAGCAGATTGCTGCCCAGTGGTTTCAATTTACATCAAAGAGCTTTTCACAGGCAGTAATAGTTATATCAAAACCTGAAATGTATTATTTAGGTTATGTGCTGGATTCCTACAAATGATTATATCCTTGTTCTGAGTAGGGCATTTTTTTCCTTCTTTTTTTTTTTGCTGACTTTTTCCATTCCAGATACTCCACCGCTTTTGACTGGTTTCTTTGAACCACCCCCACATCACTCCTGTACAGTCTCTTTGTAGCACCAGGGTACCTGTGTGGCTAACACCCGGTGGCCTATTAGTTACAGGACGTAAAAAGTGTCTCTAAATAGCAAGGGAAAAATTCTGTGTAGATTTTCCAAAGTCTGTAATGTGTAGTGGTTACATTTCCACCAGAGCCACCATTCATTCTTATTCTAATGGTCCTGTTATTTGTCTTGCATAAAAAAAACAACAAAAAAAACTTTAAATGTTCACACTGTAAAAAGGGCCACGTTGGCAATTGGCATTGTCAATTTTTAAGATAGTTGCCAGAGTAGTATGTAAATAGGGGTCAGCTGTATATGTTTGTTCCTGGACTTTGAATTATTCAGCATTTGAAATAAACCACATACTGTGACCCATCTCTTTATACTTCCTTTTCTTTAAGACAGCTTTTTTCTGATTGACTACCCCTTTGCAAAGAGAATGTTTCAACAACAAATGTGCGAAGGTGCGATCCGATTAAGGATATTCCCTTTCTTTGACATTTTGAAGATGTAAGAGAAGAAAAAAAGCCACTCAGAAATCTAGTGTTTAGAGGAGTCTGAAGCCAGAGCATTTTGCACGTACACCAGCTGGTTTATCTAGTCAACTGCTCATTAATGCAAATATCTAATTAGCCAGTCACTTGCCTGCAAGTAAATGCATTTAGGCATGTAGACATGGTCAAGATGACCTGCTCAAACTGCGCAATCGAATGGGCAAGAAAGGTGATTTAAGTGACTTTAAATGTAACATATTTGTTAGTGCCACACAAGCTTATCTGAGTGTTTCATGAGCTGCTGATTTGGATGTTTTCAAGACAACCATCTCTACGGTTTACAGAGAAGGGTCCAAAAAAGATTTAAAAAAATATCCAGTGAGTGGTAGTTCTCTGGGAGAAAAAGCCTTGTTGATATCAGAGGTCAGAGAAGAATGGCTAGACTGCTTTGAGATGATAGGAGGGTAATAGTATCTCAAATAACCATTCTCTTCAAAAAAGCTGTGCATAAGGACATCTTAGCATGTACAGCACATAAAACCTTAAAGGAGACTATAGCAGTAAAAGGCCACTCCTGTCAGCTAGGAACAAGAAACTCAGGCCACAATTTGTACAAGCTCAGCAAAAGTGGACAAAAGAAGATTGGAAAATGTTGCCTGTCGGAATTTGGTGTAAACAACATGAAACCACCAAAATCTCAATATAATACAGTACCTTTGGAGTGTGGTGGAATAATTGACAAATCTGGAGCAACTGCATGATGCTATCATGCCAGCATGGACCAAAATCTGGGAGGAATGTTCCAAGCACCTTATTGAATCTATGGCTGGTTTGAAGGGGGTTCAAAAAGGAGTTCAAGTTTGCACTAGCACCATGTAAGTAATGTGGTGGCTACTGATTGTAGAAAGATCATATTGTCTGAAACGATTAAAAAAATAAGGTTAGTAAGCTGCACTGTGCTTATTTTTTTTAATTTGTTGAAATATAATTATTTTACTTGTACTTGATATTTTTTTCACTTTTGATTTCATGATTTTATGTTCTTTACTTATTAAAGTAAAATACTAAAAAGTATTGTAATGCCTGAAGCAAGCCATTGATGTAAAATATGTGAAGTTTAAAGCAAAACTTAAAGGTACAGAATTACTTAAGTACCACCTGCTGTTTGGTTAATATGCTATAGCTAACTTTCCAAAGAAAATAGAGCAATGTTGCCAGTATGAAAAGCAGTGCAGGAACTTTTCTTGACCGACAGGAATCGTTAAAACCCTTGCAACCCTGTGGCCGAGGCTTAAAGTGCACAGAGGGGATTTTAAAATGGTTCAAAAAGTACATACACCATTCAATACATGTTGATTAAGCCTCAATAAATGATCATACAGCACCACAGGAAAGAGCCCTTTGGTTAGCAAACACAAAGAGCGTGCAGCTCTAGTTTAAGATGTGGTACACCTCCTTGCCTGGGATCTCTTCCAGACCCCAAAATGAGGAAGCGCTTTCCTATTGCTGTGATTTGAATACCATGATCACTGAGCACTTTTATAAGAACCCCATTAAAAATGAGGTTTTGACATACAAAAGAGCCCCTGTTTGAATCTCACGCACATTGTCAAGCTGAAAGATGTTATAAAAACCCTATACGGAAGCATACATCCTCTGTGTGTGTCCTTGCCTCACGTATCACCAGGAGGGAATCTCTTTTGTAGCTGGAGACATAACCTGTCCCCTGGAGAAGCCTCTGGCCTATAGCTCAGTACCATTCTGTAGATTAATCCCACATTTGTTCATGATGATACAATGACCCACACTGGACTTAACTTTTAACAAAGACATCTGCCTGAAATATGCTGATTTGTCAAAATGCTCCAAGACCTACAAAAATAAGTCGCTCTGAGTAGGACCAGCTGAGGTGGACGCAATGGCCCAGCATGACCCCTTTGCTCCACCTGCTCTTGACAGTGTTTATAAAGTGCCAACTCCTCTCATTAGCACTCCACTTAGCCCAGAGTTATAGCAGCCCTGCAGATCAAACGCAGCCAGGGTGAACAATGGCTGAAATGGCATTAATATGATATGTAAGAGTTCAACAAATATTGAGAGAGCTCTCTTTGATGGGGACTGTTTTATATTAGAGGCTTTTTATTAGGGCTTTTCTGGTCTTTAATGTGCATGTTTTCCCCTTGAGTCAGTGTTACCAGGTTTAGGTCTCGTTCTGTGACTGGTCTCTGGATTCAGTACAGGACACACATACGGTGCACATACGACAGCGTTCGTTAAAACGCACTCAGCACACATATTGCAGCTAAGGGTCTTTTCATGTGTAAATCAAAATTCCTTGTGGGTTAATAAAGATCTATTGTATTGTACTCTGTTTTCATTGAATTATTCCAACCATTTGTTACTAATAAATGTGACACTGATGAATGTGAGACTGATTCAAGTAATCAAGTATTCATCTGACAGCCCAAAGGATACCCAACCCCACAAGCCTGACCACTGATATGAACAGTGAAACGTGTTTATTTATCCACGCACATTTCTCCTGGTTTCTAAATTATGGAGCGTGCTGATGCTGACAGGTACATTTAACACTGTTGAAAAGTTTAAATCACACCCAACTTTCTTTATACAGAGCTTCTTAGGTCGCCTTCATGTTTAATTACCGTACATCAAAATGAATGACAAGGTGGTTTATGGTAGAACACATGCAGTTTATATTTCTTTCCCGAGACTGCCTTCAAGGGTTAAATGGAGAATTTGGTATATTTTATGTTTTGCCTTTTGCAGATTGCTTCTCCTTTAGTTTTTGTCTTGTATTTTTATATATCATGGAGAAACGTGCAGAGATCAAGACACACTGAGCTGTATGTATGTACTAAAAAAGCTAGCATGTCCACAAAATACACAAACTGTTAAAATACTGCTTACATTCAGTAAAGCAATTTAAAAAGACTGAAAGCTGTCCTTTTTCCATGAAGTCAACTGTTCTGACAGAGATGGTCATCAGTAGGTTTGTAAGTTTGTGGAGGGGAAAGATGCAGATTAGACTAATGTAGCTATAATACGCTGAGCAGTATTGAAAGTCTTTTGGATGCAGTGCCACATGCGTTTGCATGTCTGTTTGGTTTGGCCAGAAACTGACAGCAGCTTCTGGTTATCCAAAACCCATTAGAGGCTTTGATCCCAAATGGACCTCATTTCCATTTGCTGAAAGTAGTGTTCTGTATTTGTGCTGCGGTGCACGGATTGTATGTCTGTGATTTGTTTCTAAGTGTTACACATGATGTCTTTCAAGATCATTTTAACAGGAAAAAGGATTGCCTTCAGCTTCATCATCGCTGTTTATATTCTAATTTTCATTACTGCCACCATGTTTTCGTTGATGAAATACTTCAAGAAAAAAGTATTTTTTGGAACATTAGTATCTCGGGGCGCTTCTAATGAATCTGGAATAATTTAGAGCGCCTGTCAAATGATCATCTTTCACTCCATGTATAGTTACAGATGCTTTGATGATGTCACAGTGTTAGGGGTGATGTCCTGACTTCTGAAAATCTGTTTAGCACGCATTACAGAAGAAACACACGCGCTCTGCTCAACAAGTTGAGGTAATACTTTCCATGCACCTCTAACACAAATCAGCCTCAGGCCGAAGTTTAAAGCCATTGAAGAAATCTGCAAATTATGTTGTTTTGCGGTGTATGGTTAAAGCAGATTAATAAAGAACGTACGGTGCCTTGCTATAGGCTGCGGACAAGCAAATGGTAATGTTAAAAAAAAGAAGGCCGCAGCTTTTTTACACGTTTAGATCATACGTGTCACTGAGCCAAATCCCCATTTCAACACTGTGTCAAAGGCGGCTCTGGACCGCATCCCAAGCTCTTTGCTTGTTTGTCTTTTGTAAAAAAGAACAACTATCCCGGCAGTGCCAAAGTACCCCAGGCTCTTTGATATGTGAAAGCCTAACAGTGGGACTGCTCCCTGCTCAGCTGGTACACAGATGTGTGTGCGTTGGTGTGTAGGGGAAGGCCGCTGTCTGAACCGAGCACAGATTAGTGACTTCTTTTTTTTTATTCCTAATAAATAAACCCCTGTGCATGCTGGGTTATGTGTGAGAGGAAAATAACATGCCACTAGCCAATCAGAAGCAGGTGGTATAAGGCTTGGTGGCTACAGACCCTGCAGCTCTTATCATAAAACAACTGCACTTTTAACTTTAATTGTAGTTGAGGATAGATTTTGGGGTTTGGGTTAGAAGTGTTTTATTACGTCGGACTAGAATCAAAGCAACAGCAATATAATTATGTTAAAAGCAGGCAACAATTTTGTAAGGGACGGTAGCCAAGTTTTGGGCAGAACTTGCTGATAAGGGTAGTGCCACACACAGAAAATTGGAAAAACAGTCTTTACTTGATGGCTGGATCGGAGCAGTACAGTTCTCTTTACAATATTTACTTTGTCCCTTCTGCTACTTCAATCCACGACTATACGTACCCTGCATTTATCTGCAGTCTGAACTTACTAGTTACATTTAAGATGCGAGTCTTACAACAAACACTTGGATTCTGTTATAAAATGAACAACATTTATAGCATTTAGAAATTAGCTCCACCTTGCAAACTTGAAAAATAAATTCACACTTTTTTCAGTAACAACGCTGTTGTATTTAATACTGTCCACTTGACCCAAGTCATTCTACTGCATTTTGAGTACCATATTTTTGCTTCTAATTATCAATATCTTTTAATGCATAAAGACTGTACTGATCCATGTATTTTGGATATATTTTCAAAAATAATAGTGACACAACCTAAAAACGTAATCTTCTGTTATTGTTGTATTTTGAATGGTATTATTTTCAAATGTAAAGCTGCACACTTCCTCTTAACACAATGCTTTAAAAAAAACACAGTACTTTAATTTTCATTTTTGAAAAAATTCTTTACACCAAGCATTTTTACATTTAACTTACATCTACGTTAATGCTTTTAATTATTATATATTTCCAAAAATGTGAGGTAGTTCTCACACTTTTCTTTGATGTGTGTTTTTAGCATTTTAGTGTGTGTTTTTGTGCAGAAAATAACAGCTGCACGGCAGAGGAGGCACGTCTCTACTTCAGTGGTCAGAAACTCACACGTGTACGTTAATGCAACCACTTCTACCGTACATTTTAGTCACTGTACATTCCTCCAACTTTAAGATGTTAGCTAAGCTGACTGATTTTAGTGAATCGCTAAAATAGCACACACTGTAGGTAGATCTTTGTGTGATGTTCTGAGCTGCGGTTCAGGGCTGATGGCCTCCAGTGAGCTTTTCTCTGAACATAGTGGGGGTGATTATGATGAAAGGAGCAGAGAATGAGATGACACACCCTGTCTCCATAATTCACTGCTTCATAGTGAACAGAGGCATTAAGCGCCCCCTCTTTTTTTCTTCTCCTTCCTCTCCGGAGAATCGTACATGTCACACTGCACAGTGTCTCTATATGAGTCAGTCACCTCAGGTGTTTCGCACGCACATCAACGTCAGCGTGGCATGTCATCAGATTACTTTATCCACGCCATTGCAGAGAAAAAAAGAATGATTTATAATGCCAATCAATGACGCTTCACCTCATCTGTTTCATTTTTAAGAGATTCCTTGTTTCTGACTTAAAACGGAAGCGATCTCCACCCTGACAAGAATGCAGTTCTTGTGGAAAACTGCTTAACTGTACATATGTATGCCACATTTTGACTCATTGCTACATTATTGCATTGGCTATCTTACAAAATAAAGCACTATGAGTCAAGCTAAAAGTGCAATCTGACCACCAGTGCCCACATTTAGACAAATTTACAAGTGTTTTAAATTAACAATGAATTTTTTGTGAGCTAACTTTCACCACTGTGAATGATTTGATTTAAGATTGCCTCTACTGATGGAAATGAATAATGCTGTGCTTGCGTGTCCTTGACACAGTGAGACCAAATTTTGGAGTTAATAATATCATATAAAACCCAGCTACTAATATGCAGCGTTAAATGATTTTTTTTTCAGGCTCTACAGATTTTTGCATTTGTACATTTTGTAAATATTTCAAAGTTTTTTGCACATTTACAATTACTTATGATTAAAATGACACTAAATTGACCCCAACTTGACCTATCTGATGTCTGACCCCAGTTTCACACACGATAAATTGACAGACAGTAAAAAGAAAAAGAAGAGCGATACAAAATGCTGAACCACAAAAGCATCAGGCTGTCATTCTTGGGGCCTTTCCCATAACCCTCAGCTCTTGGTAATTAGTCAGCAATTGGAGATAAAGCGTGTGATTGGGAGTGAAAACAACGTGGGGATTGCAGACTGTGGTTTGGAATGGCAAATTCCTCTGGGAGACACAAGTCTGTCGCAGAAGGAAACTCTTGATTTAAAGGCAATGCATTATGAGAGACAGCACAGGAGTTTTTAATTGCAAACATTAAATTACAGACCGAGAAATTGTGGTGTGTACTGTGCAGTGTGTATTTAGATAGGCTCACAGCTTTTGTCATGTCAGCGTCATCAAGACATCGATTTGTTGTTGCGTATAATGTGTATAAAGGATACACTTAGGCAACACTTTACAATTATTTTGGCCATATTCACATTATTTTCTTTTTCTGTTACTGTTAAACCAAATGTTTTTAAAGTGGTTCAAGCCGTTTTTAAGAAATCGTCCTACGGAAGATTTTATGTGTGTAATATTGTTAAATTATCACACTGAACCACTCAGCTTCCTTTGTATCTGTCGCATATTAGTTGGCGGTAACTCATTTGTATTGTACAGTTAGTATGTGGCATATAACTGACTCACACGTCCTTTGACCACACTGAACTTCTCTCACACATGTACAAGTTGTGATACCCTGTCCCCCAAAATGTCTACATAGTGTTTTTTGGTTTTTGGTGTGGTTTCTACTAATCTCCCAGTGGCACCAAACAGATTTGTGTCTCTATATTGGGCTCAGCAATGGTTACCACTCAGCTATGTTGATAACTTTGTGGACGGATGTGTGTTTCTTTGTGTGTGTGTCTGTGTGTTTGTGAAATCTGCATGTGTAGCATGTGTGTTTGTGTCTGAGAGTTTTAGAGTCTGCAAATACAGCACGGGTGCTCCTGCGTGTGCGCGCGTGTGTGTGCGTGCACATGCAGTGGTGTTACACATGGGTGTAAATGACTTGGTCACGATCGCATGTGACTGAATGTGTGTGTGACAAGCATATTGTGGAGGAGTATGTAATGTCAACAAACAGGAACAACAACAATAACAGTTACGCTGGCTGCCACTGAGCCTCAGCTATGTTGTAATTAGAAGTGGATGAAAATGTGGAACAACAGTGCCTTTAACCATAACCAAACATTTCTCCCAGGCGGAGGATTACAGGCAGAAATTGAATGCGGTCTGCTCTCCCCTCTGCATGCCACATGTCACTGCTCCTCTGGCTCTGGCCACGATCCTGGTCCTCTCCTCCGCCACCGGGCATTTGGGGCTGCAGCCCAGATGTGTGATATGGTCACCTTCAAAAGCTCCAGTGACAGTGACTCACTCTCTCTGTAGACATGCATGCAAGTCGGTGCATGTGTGCCCATGTGCGTATGCCCGTGCGTGTGCACGTGCGTGTGCATTATCCTCCAGTCTGTGCTGCCTCCCACTGGTTGGGCATTATATTGTCACTAAAGTGTGCTCTCTTGGCAAGCAAAAGAACGTAGACATCGATGAAAGCAATCTATTTTTGCATTTGCGTTAACCTGCTTGGACTTAACTTAACCAACATTTCAAATCACCGCTTGGTAATAAATCACTTTAACATACCAGCTGGAACTCCAAGAAGTTAAATAAATTCTAACAAGGAGGTGCAAATCCAATGTTGCCTCACATCTGTATTTTCCACTGTCAAAAAGTGAATGATTTTTCACTGCTGCTCGGTCTAAAACAAGACCACCGCATGCGTGAATGAGTTTCAGGCTCTACCACCATGTCCTGGCACAGAGAGCACATCTGAGAAAACTTGTAAACAGTCAACCATAATCATATGTACCCTGAACGGAGACATGATTAATCTAATCCCTGCCTGTCTGAAAATGCCAGAAAATGTCTCCTTATTGGAAAGCAATCAAGATGGGCTTGCCCTGTGGATACACACTGCAACGGCTGTGAAAAGATAGAAGCAAAAGAGTTTTATCCAATTTGCTAAAATGATCAGGTTACACTGAAGGCATGCTGCGTTCAAGCCAGTGAAAGCTGCAGTCGGGGGATTATTAGGACCTGTTAACTGTTGCCCCTTCACTGCTTCCCGTGCACATGTCAGGCTGACCTCTGTGCATCCTCTGAGAGATAGCTATCGAGTTTAGGAGTTAATTGGTTGCAATAAAACAGCACAAAGGCAGCTTTGTTTTCCAAACACTCAATCCAAATAAGAGAGTCTGCTGCCAGCATCCTGAGCCCTGCATGGGACTGGATCACAGCAGGACAGCAGAGCTTCAAGTTCAGCTTTGGGCCTGACCTAATACATTCCTGTTCTCCACGTTTGACCTCCTCAGCTTCCTCTGAGGTTCAGTCAGGTGGGAGAGAGTCCCCCCCCCCCCCTCCCTAGAGCAGCAGCAAGAAAGGGGGTTCGAATGTGGACAGAATGGTTTGCTCAGCAGCCTGTTGCTTCGGTTTGTTTGGAGCTGCGGTCCTTGCTGGAATATGTAACCAAATTCTTTTCCCTGTCCCACAATCGGAGTTTGCTGCCAGCTTCCCTGGCAATGAGGCCCTGAATTAGGGCCAGTCCTCCTGCTCATCCCACAAAGCCTTTCATGTTCCCAAACCGCAGCCTGAGCGAGGCGCCTCGGTTTCAACAGCAGCAGACCAGCATATGTTTGCCTAATTCCTGAGACATGATGACAGTGGTCTCCCAGCCACGAAAAGACAGCTTCAGTTTTTTTTCCTCATCCTGCACTTTAATTAGTATTTTCTGTTGTTGATGACTTCCAATAGTTACACACCACATGTTTTCTCATTACACATGTTTTTATTCTTTTTTTTACGAGCAAGCCCCCACACCCCTAAACTTTTCCTCCTCCTCCACCACCTCGGTCACCCCTCTCTTCCCACAATGCTTTGCTTAGCACATGACCTTGCAACTGGAAAAAAACAAAGAGCAGTGGGGGAGGTTTTTCATTGCCCAGCAGGAGATGGAATTATAGTTGGTTATTGCCCACAACTGCTAGGTGTAAGGAAGGATCACAGCGCTGAGAGATGGACACAGTCATCCTGCCACAGGTCACAGCAGATTACGCAAAACCAGACTTGATCTCGTAAAGACAGGGCGTCAGGGAGCAACACCCAGCACTGCACCCAGCGATGCCCCCTTGAACTTCTGCTCACACTTAGTGGCGCCTCAAATACTGTCAGAGCCTTTGTTTTTTTACTGTCTGCGCAGTTTTACTGGTTTAATATTTTTATAAAATAATGAACACTTTAATCGCATAATCTCATTAGGAATATGAATTTGGTGTTCTGGAAGTGGCTGCCAGCTGGAGCAGGTAGGTGCTCACTGCATGTCTTCAGTGACAAATAAATTGCCTGTTGCTGGAATCAAACTAGCTATCTAACAAATTTCAAATGTTGCACCCACTCTCAAGGAGTTATTGCCATAAAAACAAGAACAACACCCCACAACATGCCATGATCTCTTGATGACCTTCTCTCCACATTTGCTGGCGCCTGCAGAAGTTGTACACTTCTGTTTTAGACAGTTTGACTTTGGTGCCAGATTAGGGTTTATTGATGGTGTGATGATCCCAAAACCCACAAGAAGCATTGCTTTTAATGCTCACACAATCTGCAGCGCATTCGCTAACCTCTGTCTTATTTAGCACAGAGTATATTTGCTGGTGAGGTGAAATATAGAGCCACAAATCTGTTGCAGAGCCAAAGAAGAGCTTCATGCAGCCAAGAGAAATAAGCACCAGAATCCTCCTGAAAATAATCAGAATTTAGTGGTGTATAATGGTTTGCTTTGAAGGAGATGGTATTCATATTTTCTGCTCTTTATTCCACTTATCAGTAGCCCTGCTCTCTCTCGCCTCAGGCCAGTCTTTTGGGAGTTAAGACTCCTTGGCTCACATTAACTGCCTGTGGCTGTCATTGCATGTGTTTAGTTTCACCGCTAGTTTCCTACGGCTTACTGCGGCCCTGCTATCCTCTCAGATGGCGTGTGACACACACTTATCCCAGGCAAATCTGTGCGTCCCTTCCTGCCAAGTCAAACAACTCTGTATATTGCTGACGTCTAACCCAATATCTTTGGACGTGTGTTTTTTTTCCCTGCTTTTTCATGTACAAATCTGACCATAGTTTCAAATACTCAATCATTAAATTCTCAGCACTGCTTGCTGAAACATTCAGAGTTTATTTTATTCCTGCATGTACAGACAGCCGCAATACATTTTTAGCAGCCGCGGCAGGAGCCATGTGTATTTTAACACGCTGGCCATATGTGGCACCCTGACCTCTTTCATAAACAGAACAGTCTGCAGAGCACCATTGCTCTGTTTTACCAGTTTCTGAAAAAAAAAGAAAGAAAAGGGGGAAGTGAAGGGGAGCTTTAGGAGGGGTTCTATCGGGGTACTTTGAATGGAAGTCATGTTGGAGCTGTTCCCTTTTGAGGAAAGATGGGCAGCACTTGAAACTGCATTTAACTCCGGTCCAGCCTATTCTTGTATTATTTAAGCCAAAGACTTCATCCGTCTGCTCACCAGAAGGTTGACAGAATTATCTTAAAAAGGATTGCCTGTTACTAAACTGTCAGGCAACATCCAATCCTTCAGGCAACTCCAAATATATTGGACTTTTTAAAATCCAATCCTGCATCCTTTGTGCTTTGTAGCACAGTCTTGGATGCACTACAGTGGCTAGAAACAACAATTAGCTTTCCATGAATAAACAGCCCTTTCTTTCCAAAACAGATGATCAGTCTCTGTGTTATGGGTCTTTGATTGATGTGGGTGGCCAGACTTGAATGGTAGTCACTCTAAGCGGGCCCTCAGGCCTTGGAGGCCTATCATTGCAAAGGCCCCCCTGTGGTGCTCTACCTGTGGGTATCAGGTGTTGTGAGAGGTTTCGTGGGAGTGGGGTGGGGCAGGGTGGGGTGTAATTACACATGCATGTGGAGGAAAGGCCTCTGAGGGTAATGAGGGTTGGAGGATGCTGCCTTCTCAGCGGGTGGTCCCTCCCTCCTCTCAGACACCGATCCCCCTGCCTCTCTGTCTGCGGCTGCTCACGCGAGTCGCCCAGGTCCCCCAGTCCCCACCTCCCTGCTTGCCTTGACAATCGGATGTGCTTCAGTGGGGACCTGGAAGTGGCGCCCACCCCAGTCGCTCCAGCCAAGCAGGCTCCCAGAGCTGCTTCCAGGCATTTCATCACATTACATCAGATCAAAAGCAATAAGCTAATTACAAACGACTGTGGGCATGCAAGCAGTAAATACAGAATCAACATAATTGATTTAATCCTCTCAATGCTAAGTGAAAAACTTATCAATGCCAGAGCCAAAATTAAAGCCTGTTTTCCAACGCAACAGTGACAACCGGATGAATTGAAAGATCACATGAAGTTCATTTAACCAAAGTAAACTCTACTGAAGCCCCGTAGCCATGCACGCATGGCTAAATGGAAAGGTAGAGACATGTAATTTTTGGCCTAGGCGTTACGCCTAGGACACTTTTAGACTTACTTGTTGTGTTTGTTCATCTGTTTTCTTTTTGCGATGAAGAGGTTTTGGTGTGCACAAGTTTCTTCCATCGTTCATTGTGGCAGCAAAAGGGGGGAGGAGGAGGATGTTTTATGCATGCCCAATATGCATCTTGAAAGCAAAAGCATTAGGAACGATGGTGAAAATGCAAAAGGTTTTTCGTAAACGTTTACTTATTCATGATGCTCTGAGAAAAGCAACGTATTTTAGAGCAAATCCATGTTATCATTGGAGAAGCTCCCCCACAGAAGTCATTTTCCACCTGAGGACATGCGCTTTAATGACAGTTCGAGGTGGTGCTGCTTGAACAGAGAAACAGACTCCATGTTCACAACACATGCAATATCAAAGCAGAGAGGAGGAGGGGAATTTTCCATATATAACTTTGGCTGGATGATGAGGTTATGCCTCTGTGCTCTCTTATCATCTCTATAATCATCCTATTGGGATGAATATACAAAATTGATTTTTATTCAGTTTATTTATCTACCCCTGCCTCCCTCTTCTATGTTCCTGTATCCTTCCAACAGGACTACTCATGGATTGTCCCATACCTGAACTCGCATTCTTTAATATAGCTTAATGCACTTTTAAAAATTCTTATTTGTATTTTCTTCTTTGCAAATTTGTATTCCAAGTGAAAATGGTAAAAACAGTACTTTTTTATTGATTGCTGCACATCCATGCATGTATTAACAAATGTTTCAAAGTATAAGAGCTGTTCATTAATTGTGCTTTCTGATTTTTTTTTTAGATATTGGGGTTTGGAAGTGAAATAATGTGTATTAAATTGGCTTGCCACTTCATTGTCTGTTGGCTTCTTGCTCTGCAGTGGCAGCCCTTTTTCTGACCTCTCATATGTCTCAGTGCTCTCTAATCCAACATTGTTTTCCTGGAAGACGTGGACCACGTCAGCCTAATCATGAACTATGAGCCCCTCAGATATGCTGGGAGTTTGTGGTACAAGTAAGCCATCTAATGGACAACAACGGGAAAAGAAATTGCGTTAAGATAGTTTTTCTATTTGTCAAAATCTCTATCTATCTATCTATCTATCTATCTATCTATCTATCTATCTATCTATCTATCTATCTATCTATCTATCTATCTATTATAAGACTAATTAATTAGTGGAGTAATTGTAACAAATGAATGTCCAAACAACAAACACTGTCCTCTGCACTTCTGACTGGGGCTCATTATTTTCTTATTTATCCTGCATAAATAACCTCAAATTATCCATAAAACCGTAACACTTTAGATTTCTCCCCACTTCATCTGGCTCTGATTAATGTTTTTACAGCATGGAATTAAATGTGCTGGAGAGACGACCCGTGCATGTATGGGCCCCAGAGGAGGAGAGCTGTGACTCCTTAAACCGAGAAAAAAAAATTCTCTTTGTTTTCTGTAAAGGGACACGTCGTTCTAAATTGCTTCCATGTGGCCTCAGTCAGTGTGGATCTGAGGAGTGAGGTGGCAACAGATAATAATGCAAATAAAACGCATGGCAGTTAAAGCGAATATACCAGCTGTGCTGTTTGAAATCACTCGTCGTCACTCAGCCGGCTGTGTGGGCGTGTGATTGCTGGAATGGGACAGAGTGGAGCATGATAAACTTACAGTCTCACTTATGGAAATGTTTGCATGAGCTCTTGACGGATGAGCGGCACTTGTGTTTGCTGCAGTCTGAAAGAGTTCCCTATCTGTATCTACCAAGACCACAGTAGCAGGTGTCTAATGTGACCATTTTGGTTATTCAACACATGAGTCCATTATGACCGCTGAGCCGTGAGAAGAATGGGGGTAAGGAGGGCTGCTCCTTTAAATGGAATCTTTAATTTCACAGGCCTCTTGATATCCTGCCGCAGTTGCAATTGTGTAACAGAAAAGAGGAATCAAGGCTTTTGAAAGCACATTAAGCAGAAAGCAATTAACCAACACACAGTAGTTAATTTTTGTATTAATACTTCAACAGCTGGTGCAGATTGCTTCCTCATTTTTATCTCTGCTCCAGCTGTTCTTCCACCGACAAGAACATTAAAGAGGATTTGTCCATAATAAAGTGGCTCCATATATAGATACCTCGCTGAGAAACGGAACCCGTGGGGAATGTGGATTTACATATAGAAAAAAGTTTTCAATACCCCGCTGATCTTCCTTTCAGTGAGCACCTCAAGTAGGAGCTGTTTCAAAGCCCCCTTTCCTTGTCTACTGAGTGTTGGCGTTGGTGTACATTTCAAAGTCCTTTATTGACATCCTCTACAGATGTGCTGCTCGGAGGAACATTTGTTATATTGTGAAATGGGTACTAAAGGCAAGGCCCATGAACATTTGATTAATGCTCATACATATGGTGTGCCGTGAAGTGTCTCGGTTCTTTTCTAAAAAGCCAGAAGGATGGGGATTAAAAAAAAAGTAAAACAAATTAAATGACATTTTTTGAAATACATTTCTCTGGGCAACATCTTTCCATATTAAGGATTCCATATGAGGATAATGTGGCTTCTATTTCTTTCTCTAAAATAATAAAATCAATGTTTTATGTTTTTGGATCAACCCAGGCAATGAGAGGGCCTGCCTATGGGGTCTTAGCTGACTGTCAAAACAAACAAACCAGGAACAAGTTGAGACAGGCTGCCACTAGTGCCACATCCATCCTGTCTTAAACCAGAGTAAACCACAAGACATGTACTTATGCACCCAGGCAGTTGCCACATCATGCCACATGCCTGCTTGATTAAGTGAGTGCAAGGTATGGCTCAATGGCAAGCCTTGGGCTGGGAAAGAACTTTTCTCACGTTTTTGTTATAAAGAGATAAACTGATACAGATTTTCAAGTCATTTCTTTCTTTCTTTCTTTTTCTTTTTTTAAAGAAAGATAGGTTTAGACTTACAACATTCTTACCTGACAGGGTAAATTCTCCTTTTTACAGCAGAATCTATGCATGATACCATGAACTGAGCTGGTATAATAGAGAGATTTGGAGGATTTATGTGGTGTTCTGTGATTGAACATAATTGAGAAAGTGCTTGACACTTGATAGGGATTTATAGTGCCACTTACCCAAAGAAATGTTTTTCTTTTGGCTCATATTCTAAATTCTGGTCTTAAGCGAGATGACTGATTCTGTGCATGAAGATTCACGACACTAATTAAAACAATATTGCTGTGACTTTAAAGCCGCCAGATTATTTAAACGCACTGGAGAAATTGATTTACAAAGGGGCAACTAATGTTTTTTTTTTTCTTCCATTCTCACCGCACGCTATATTTGCTGTGTTGCTTAGATACTTCGTGTTAATGAGTGATGCACAGAGAAAAGTGCACTGTTGCCACTTTTTGCAGCACAGAATTAGTGGCAAACATTATGAGAGTTCAAGCCATTAAAATAAGAAATAGGTCTTAATTTATAGCTTTGGTCTGTTTGTCATTTGGCTTGGCTACTGCTTTGTTGCATAAGCATGTGTGGAATAATTACGGACACAGTGAGATGGGATTCATAATAAGGGTTGAGGATTATGAGGACTGTGCAGGAGGAGGAGACTGCGGCCTCCTGCAGCAGCGCCTCCAGATGTGCAGATAGGGGCCGCAGCTTTGTGTGGTTCCACTTTTAACGCAGTGGGAGAGGAGCACGTCTTGTGAAGTTGATGCGCCAAGTCCAGCGTGTGCTTCCATGTGTGTGTAATGGTACCACCTTCATGATCAAATATTTCAACTTGCATGTCATATGCGTGTGTTTCAGAAAACGTGTTGGCTGGACTTTTCTTCTTGTGGCTGACAGTTTTACAACAACTGCCAGAGAAAGATGGGCTGTCTGTAAAGCATATGCTTGGGACGCAACGATTTATTAGTGACAGTTTACCTGATTTCACCCTGCTAGTCCTGACACACAATCAAAACACAGTCTTTCAGACACACACAAACCCATTCCCCCATGTTACCCCACCTCTGACCTAGATGTTTAAATGTCATTGCTAAGTGCTTCTTGCCTCAGATCATCTGCTCAGCTGGTTGTTCTGGTAACACACTTCAACATCCCTCATGCCGCAGCCGAGCGGCACACGGGCCATTCGGGGTGGCACCGCACAGACTATTCCCATCCAACTTCCTCAATAGGGCTCCAGGGAACCAGGTGTTACTTCCCCCTGCTCTTTCTCTTCTTTTCCAGGGTGTTTGAGGCCACACTGCACACTAGAAGGGTGGAAGACATTAAGGTTCAGCTACAGACTTCGAGTCAGCTCATTTGCCAAACTGCTTGACATGAGAGTGCGGCAAGACTGAAGAAACCATAAGTCGTATCAAAGGCATAGCAGCACATTTATTAGCCTGTTTCCTTTGTCAGAGAGGAGCCACATGGTCAAACTGAACTGAGATAGCTTTGTTGAGAGCACGAAATGTTATTTGTGTCAAAGCCGTACATTGTTGGTGGGGGCACCAAAATTAGATGGCTAAAGATAGACACTGTTGAGTCTTTTTGTTTCATTTTTACGATGCATTTTGGTGTTTATTGAATTATTTCATTGGTTCTCCCTGAACCAGCTGGTCTCCTCACATGTTAGCTCTGGTGTTGTTAATAATAGAAATTCTCATAGCGTGTTGTTGTCTGCCTCTGGGAAATGTCTTTGACACTGGCTCAATGGCCTGCCACCGCACACACACCCAAGCATGTTGGCCATTGACAGTACCATAGCTGTATATTTCTGTGTTCTGGCTCCGACAAGCACACTGGATAAATCCAATGTCAGTGTGAGTGCCATTGCCACTGTTTCAGCCACCCACACAGCTGTGGACAGCTGTTGGGACATGGTAGCCCTGCGTCTCAAAGTATAGGCCGTGCACCGACTTTTTCCATAACTCCCTAGTGTTGTATTAAGTCTTTATAGCCCTATATTCACTTATATGTGAACCTAGGTTTTACATGCCAAAACAATCTGCCCTCTTTGTACTCTGTCAGCAGCTCAGACTGTACTTTTTCCTAGCCTGCTTTTATTCACCGAACATGTCTTCTGACTTTCCTGTGATCACCTATGATATAGTAATGGAGCACACAGCCTTTGATGGCCTGAACCAATAGCTAAAATGATGATTATAGTCCATGCCTGGTTGGTGAAGAGACAGCAAGAGAGTTCACTTTTTGTTCCAAAAAGCTTTGCTTTGATTTTTCCATTTCAAAGTCTGGTATCATACAAATATGTCGGGCAGAGATTATGCCACCCCTCCCTCTCCCATTTTGTACATGCTGCTCTCATCATTGAGAATAGAATGGATCCATAATAACTTGCACATGTCCCATTTTTGTCTTTGTGGTTTTCATTCGGCTATAAATTGAAGGTAGACACTTTTTTCTTTGTGTGATGTGTAAGACAGGTTTAAATGGATGTAATTTCACTTTGAAGCAATTGTGACTCATTAAATGGTGCCAGTTAGCGTGTACATTGCTGGTGGTTGCTGGAGCAGCGTAAGGGCCTGCCGAGCCACTGTGATTCAAGCCCTTCAGATCAGAAAAAAAGACATCTGGCACCCATTCGGGTGAGAAGAAGAGTGCCAACACGAACACATTAGGCGACGGACCAAATGCTCGCAACCCCAGCCTAACACGGAGCGCATGACAACCAAAATCGAAACCTTTCGGCGAGCTTCAGCATTTGCACTTCATTCTGCTTTGTATTCGCTCTAAAGATTTCCCTTCCTTGACGCCAGTGCTCTCTGTAGTGAAACTGATCCTTATTGAATTATGAAGGAAGCAGCGCACAGCCGTGTAGCCCAGCAACTCTCAAATCCGCTGTGGTCGGCATAAAGAGAATGGTTAATTTTTACATTAGAGAGACTAAAGCTGATTTGGTGAGTGGCGTGTTGTCACTACTTTACAAATGACCCCTAAACCTTCTGGTTCCTATTGGTACATCCCTTCCCACCCTTTCACAGCTTAGCTGACAAGCCACATCTCTTAGGAACACAAGCAGTATGTCATTTGATAACACATACAATTCATGTCTGCTAACATTCTCAGCAGCACTGGTTTTGCTTACTTATCCTCAGTTCTTGAAAAAGTTGCTTTTCACTCTGAACATCTGCATGAGTTTTTGATGGAAAACAGCGCTGTAAGAATACTAGTTTGGAATTTTGTTGGGCTGACACCCATCCAGTATTTGAAGGCCTGCTTGTGGTTCCAGATATTGCAATGTATCTGAACATTATTTTCATAAAAAAGGGCAATAAAGGCTCGTTTTGGGAATGTAAAATCCATGGTTAAAATTACTGCATTACATGTCTTTAAATTAAAGCAACAAGAGATTTAAATCTTTTTTTCTCTCTTCGGGTTTGGGTCAAGAATGTTTAATTAAGACGCCACAAAAAACATACCATATGCTCATTTTTCATCTCCATGTTTTACAAGCAGCATTAAAATTTTTAAATACTATCTGTCAGCCAGGTTTGTGGTATTTGAATTGATACATGCTCTAGAATATATGCACCCCACAGATTTATAGTACATCATTTGATTTAGCAGGCTCAGCACGGCTTGCCAATAATGGCCCGGAAAAGTGACCATGCTGCCTCTTAGTTATTTTTCAAAACTGTTGAAGAACTATTCTTTGAAGCCTTTAAGTGATCAGCTGTAAATCGGTGAGGAGCATATGTTTTCAACTGGGTTTTCTTACAAGTAAAGGCAAGATAATTAAATAGTTTTTTAAAAAGGCAATACTGCTGTGGCACTTAGTCTAACCTGAAATTGATTTTATATTTTAATCCAAAGAATTCCATTCATACCATATTGTCTATTACTTTCTCCACAACCAGTCCTTTTCCAAATCAGTCCATCCTAAACATCCTGCTGTCAGGGCTGTGGGCAAGTAAATCACAGTTAGGCATTATTTCATTCAAATAGTAGATATCTTGTTTCAAGAGTAAACTGCAACATCTTGACTGCGACTCTTTACGGAAAACTCTGGAGCGGTGGTCCACGTCTGACCTCGGGGATATGCTAACACTGCGGCTTCACCGAGATTTAACAGTTGTCATGAAATCATTAAATTGAGACCGCCGCATCTGGCAGTCAGACAATAACGGCGGTACATCACAGTGCAGCTTTTTAGTGCCAAGGAGCTGTGACTCATTTCTGATAAACATCTGCATCATAAAATAAAAGCGTGGCCTTGCTTGCATCTTGGTAATGGTACAGTGAATATCAGTTATGCGAGCAAGCGGCTTTTTTCAGTGAACCGTAGTTTATTCAAAACGTACATCCGCATCTGATAAAAAATACTGGGCACAGATCGAGTGAGGATTGTCATTGTTTCCACATTTTACATGTGACAATAAGTACAATATTGATGCAATTGGAGTATTTCTCCGTTACACAGTTACATAAACAGTCTTACCATTGCCACTGCAATGAATATGTTTGGATTATATGAAAAAGTTCATTTCTTTAAAGTGTCTGTGCAACATGAATACATGAAGCTGATTATCTCATGTCCTTAGGATATATGAGGATATATTTTTGCTGTGTTTAAGTGCAGATGTCAAAAATGTTTAAAATGCTAGCATCCAGTCTTCACACTGTTATCAGGTATCTATTCCTTCTAGTAGAAACACTGCAATGTAAACTACTCTCACATTACTACAACATAAGACAAAGCACAATATGCTTAATTTAGAGCTACATACACAGTCATGTCTGGAGTTTTGATCTCCTCCACACCTGCTTCACGCCCTGGAGGACGGGGCTGTGGCCCCCCACACCCTCTAGCAGATTATTACATGAAGGAACCTTTTAAAAAAACAAAAAACAAGCGCGTCCATGCTCACAGGTGTACACACGGGTGATCACACCCACAAACTACACCCTTTTTGGCTCCTACCTCAAAGCACACTGTGTTCTGTTGATCTTATGTGCTGCACAATAATGTTTAACATTTAGTATTTACTGTCATATTCCCATATATCATTGTGATGTTGTTTATTCTATTACTCTTGTTCTCTTCTGCTTGCTTTCTTTTTTCTTTCTCAGCAGGTGATCCAGGTGATTGATATATGCATTTTTTTTTCTCTGCCCGTTCTGTTGGTTTTTGTCTTTTGCCCTTCTCCCCCGTCCCTCTTCTCAGCTGTTTCTCTTTCCCTCTTTCTTTCTCCCCTTCTTTCCCCCAGTCAAGTCTGTCCCGTATTCAGTAAGTGAAAATAAAATAAACAATAAAAGGTGAATCAAATGGACCATTACGGCAAGGCTGGGATGGTCAGTTTGGTAAAGTAAATCCGTTGGGCATCTTTCTTTGCCTTTAGACAACAATTCTGATGGCAAAAGAGCCAAACGGGACAGGCCAAAAAAAAAAAAAAGAGCTACATACACAGTTGATAATATTCTTTCGGGCTAGTTTCATTTAGGGGATAGAAAAGTACAAATAAATCCCCATTTCACTTGATGTAAAAGGACAAAGAAGGATTTCCCAGTGGAAATTAATGTGGCTTAGAGCATTAAAGGGACATCTGGTGATTTTTTTTTCTCCAAATCAGTCCTGGCAACAAAAAAGTAAACTGAGATTGCCTGCATCTGCAGAAGTCAATAAGATCACATAAAAACTGTTTGCTGGATGAAGACAGAAAATATGAGCTTATTTTCAAGTTGTCCTCCATACGTGTTAGACACAATTAAAAAAAAAAGTCTGCAAGCCAAGTGCTAATCAATATCCTTTCCCTTTCTTTTTAATCAGACGGTGATATTTTTAATTTGTTTGTTTGTTTGTTGCTCAGATACGAGGCTGTATCTAGAATATTTATTTGGCCCCGAGGTTCCTCTCGCTTTGGTTTAAGTAAGCATTTTGCATCGTTAGCAGTCCCTGTGGAATTCTCTAATGACAGTCCCAATTTGGAGTTTTAATTCAGTGCTAAACAGAAAACACTCTTCTCTGCAGCTGGCTGGTATGAAAAACTGCCTCTATCACAGGCCAAAGCCATTGTTTTACAAGTGGAAACCCCAACGACAATTATGCCTTACTGGTTATGGTTTGGCCGAGGGAGATGGCAGAAGCTCTCGCTTCAGTGGTACTCCCAAAATGTGGCTTTCCACAGTTAAGGCGAAACAAACAAACAAAAACAAACAGACAAAGAGCCTGAAAATTACACTGACATGAGGGGATAACACCAGCGAAGACACAATGACATAAGTGAGAGTTTCCAGAGCTGTCACTCCAGTAAATTCTAGAGACTGAATAACGCACATAAATGGAGGATTAGTGGTCAACCTTGAAAACACATGTGCTGAAAGCAAAGCTGGTGGAGCAGAGAAGGAAGTTTGGCACGTGCAGCAGCTGTGTGGTTGTAGGCACTGCAGGGCTCTTTGATCTTCTGTACTCAGGTGTGACAGGGCCTTGGCAAACAGTGAGCCTGTTGCAGGCTGAGGCTGAGGCTGGACGGGCCCATATGGTCTCAGTGAGAGCGTGAGAAAGGGCACCTGCCGTGAAGCAAAGAACAACTCAACAAAGTGAAACTTTCTGAGGCAGTACTGGTGCTCAGGATGTGTCAGCTAGGATTTAAAAATAATGTTTAGCGTTTTATTGAAGTGTCTCGGTTCTCCAGATGGATGGATTTGATTAAAACTAGACAGCACAAAGACAGCTTTAAAGCAATTTTAGGGAACTGTATGAGATTAAGGACACATCTGACATGATCCATACTATTCTGGTATTGTGAGTTCCACCCATGTCTTGTTAGAGTTGAGTGCATTCAAAATAATCCTTTTTCACCGTCTGCTGGCAATGCTGTGTTCATCTTTTATAAACTGGTACCACTATAAAGGATGATTACCTCAGCATTAATGGCCCCAAGGCTGATTGCATCTCATATTGCAACTGTCATTGTGTTGACCCTTTCATCAGCAGTGATCAGCTAAGCTCCAAAGGAGCCTAATAGGCTGGGGTATATAAAACACAGTGCCATCATCAACTCAGCAAATTCACAGTTCGTCTGGTAACCCGTCTTAAGGTCTTTCAATAAATCAGTCCAAGCAAGGATTTATGAAAACGACTGAGTGAACCCAGAGGTCACAGGCGGTTTAATTTGATACTTGGCAGTAAATCCTCTAATTGTTTTCCAATGCGCCTTTACAGTTGTACAATAATACCACAAGAATACTAGCTTGCATATCTGGATACATAAAAGGAAACAAAATATCATTTTTATGTGCTGTCTGCTGGACACACCTATGTTTAATAACATTTTGCATTTGATTTTTCCCTATAAAACCTTGTCTGCAAAATAGGAAATTAGCCTGTTACCCTAATGCTTAATGAGTTGCATGTTTTTTAGGAATCCAAGTGAACCATTACTGCCATTTTGTCATGATTTGGCGGGCTGCGTTTTAGTCCTGGGCTCTATTATTTCTTATGGGCTAATTAAGACATTAGCTGTTATAGAAATTCCTGCACACTCGTTGTGGAATCAAACTGTCGTCTTTTGACTTGTTCCAACTCCCCCAGTGCCTGGGCAGAGCTCAGGCCTGAGGGTTTTTTTTTTCTTTTTGTTGTTTTTTTCTTTCCCCTCTGCAGCTGTGATTTCTGGAGCAGACACATGAGTTAGCAACCACTGTGACCTTTCTGACCCCATCATCGTCCATCCAACACGATAACCTGACGATTCAGACAGATTAAATGTTGAATTCTTTCAGTATATCCTGAGCAGCAAGGCCATCTCCTTCTGCTTCTAGTTTTCACTGCTCCCTGACTGGAGTTTGTTAACTCTGTCATTTGCAGGGAGACTTTACAAAGGTCACTGTCTGTGTATTTTTCATTAACAACTCAGCGGTGCTCACTCCTCAGCTGGATAATGAGAACCATCGCCTCTGCAGATCTGGAGAAACATTTTTGGTGTCAGCAAATGTCGCAGCTTGATGGCATATAAATGTAATTTATCAGCATGTTTATGTTGCTGGTTTAGTAGGACATTTTTATGCCCCACTAGAGCAGGGATGCTGTGTCAGTGCATAATGACAATGTCACTTGCAATAACAGACAGATTTGGTATTTGTGGCGTCATCTCATAAAGAAGCTCTGCACAGTTTGTGAACTGTGACAACTTTATGATTGTCTTTTTACTCTCTTTAGGATAACTTTTTGATATGAGTACACTACACTATTACACGAGCAAGACATGAGAACAGACTTATCTTTGAACAAGATTTTTATCCAGATTCGTTCCTTAACTATTTGTATTGTAATATTTTATTTAAAAGCAATGCATTCAAGTCCTAATTGAGACAGTACGTCTAAAGGTACTGGACCAATGGAAAGGGGGTCAAATGCCATTGACTATTTCATGTGCAGCTCACATTTGGTTCATGCACATAATGATGCTGTGGTCTTCAAACGTGCTTCTCCAGCGCTCACATCATCCCCTCACATGTCTTTGTGGGAATGGACACTTTTATGGCAGCACTAAAAGAAACTGGCTGAACGTCTATGTTTGATCCTTCCAGGGAGTAGAAAAAAGGGTAATACTTTAATCAGTTGAGTACCTTTTGTTTTTGTGCGTGGGCTTAACAGCACTGTAACACAAAGTAATTGTCAGACTAATTTTGGCTTTTAACCCAGCCCCTTGCAGTTTCAGAATTTTCCAACGTGTTGTCTTCATCGCATTTTGAAGACATGTCCCAAGTGTTGTGGGCCAAACTGTGCTGTCAATGATAATTAAACAGACTGACAGCTACAAAGAGGGAAGAGGCTCCTCGGTATCTTGTAAACAAGTTGCAAAATGGAAAAGAATGGTACAAACCTCAGTTTGGCCCGTGATGCTGCCACAGTATTGGTTATAACTGATCAAAGGCTTTGCGCTATTGGATAATGGCCATGCTAGCAGTACAGCCAGTGGCAAGTCACCATGGAGAAGCTTGATAACAGAGCTCATTTGAATTTAGCCTTCTTGCAACAGAGGTTTTGCATGCCAACTTATCCACGAAATGTGCATTCTACATTGGTGATGTCATTTACACTATATCAGAACCAGACCAATCTGATTATCATCACTCTATCAAATCGATCTTACTTTTTTTTTTTAATGTAAGGCAGAGACAGATATAAACAAATAAAACAAAAAAGAAAAGAATCATCAAAAAAAAAGAGAAAGAAAAACCATGAACTCTTTAAACATACTGTGCAATGGCAGGCAGTAAAATCATAAATCCTTTCTTGGATTTGAGACTCAACAAGCCTTTCTTCATTTACTCGCTGTTGCCAGATTTGATTAATAGGTCAGCCATTTTTTAATGGATCACTTCTCTTATGTGCACAATCACACTCTCTGCCGCTCTGAAATGAGAAAAAGAAACACAATTCCTTTTTGTTTTCAGTCTTGTAAACCACAACATTTGTACGTTGTCCAGTAATGACAGTGTCAGATACAACGAGCCCCAGAGGGCCTTCTGGGCTTGACTTCTGAAGGCCACAAGCTGACAGATACATGTAGGAGAACAAGGCAGAGAGGAAGCCTCATCATGACTTTCTGCAACCACCACCCCTGCCCCTCATCGCCAAGACTTCTTCAGTGACCGGGACAGCAGAACCTCAAGTGGATGACATATTCTTATGGCAGATGCTCACAGAAGAACAATGTTTTTGTACAAGGGTGTAACTGCTATTTTTTATCACCAGCAACTCCACAGTGACTGCAGTCTATTAATCTGTAAATCTTTTGCAGAGAGTTCAAACTGATGAAGTATGGTGAAATGTGTAATCATGTGTCAGCTGTTTGAATTGGATTTAAGAACTAATGTTCTCCCTTTAATGGCCATTTTAGTCATGCTACCAATACTTCAGAACAGCCCCTTACATATACATATCAAGGTCACTCCAAATTTGTATTATAAAGACATGTTTGATTTACCCCAGTTCAGAGTGTAACTCTTGAATGCAGTATCTTTGTCAGTCACTGTTCTTTTTGTTGAATTTATTAGTCTAAAATATATACAGTGCACAAAGTTTTTTGGCACTTTCATTTTTTTTTTTTTTTATTTCCTTATCCATTGATTCCAGATTATATTAGAACCACGGCAGACCGAATGACGTTTCCAACATCTTTATTCTTTTATTTACCGGTTCCTGTCACGTTACACGCACAGCTGCAGCTTTCCAGCTGGCAGCTGAACACTTCTACAACAACAACAAGAGCTCAGGAGCTAGCTCACACTATAAGCTGGCAAGGCGTCATTGCGGATGCTGCTCAGGTGCGCCTCCCCTGCAGCGGCACCATAGACCACGCCCCACCACACAGATATACAGTCACACAAGTAGAGTTACAAAGAAGCAGCTTGAGCAACAAGATAAAAAAGTATTATAGCAGATGGTATGGCCTCCAAAGAGCCCTGACAACATCATACTCTTAAGCTTGATTTAGGCCTGGTGCTAAATCTCTGCAGAGCTTATGGCATAGCCTATGCCAGGTGTAGACAACTCCAGGCCTCGAGTGCCAGCATCCTGCAGCTTTTAGATCTCACCCTGGGTTACACACCTGAATCAAATGATTACTTTATTACCAGGCCTCTGGAGAACTTCAAGAAATGCAGAGGAGGTCATTTAGCCATTTAAATCAGCTGTGATTGATCAAGGACAAATCTGAAACCTGCAGGACACCGGCACTCGAGATATGGAGTCGCCTATCCCTGGCCTATGCCATTGTCTACACCAGGGGTCCCCAATCCCAGTCCACGAGGGCCGGTGTCCCTGCAGGTTTTAGATCTCACCCTGAATTAACACACCTGAATCACATGATTAGTTCATTACCAGGCCTCTGGAGAACTTCAAGACATATTGAGAAGGTAATTTATCCATTTAAATCAGCTGTGATGGATCAAGGACACATCTAAAACCTGCAAGGACACCGGCCCTCGTGGACTGGGATTGGGGACCCCTGGTCTACACTCATACTCGTGCCCTGGTGTGTCTGCATTACTCTGTCAACATGCCACTTGTTGACAGCGGAGTTTGTTTGTCACTTTGTTCGTTTAAAGAGGAGCAGCCAGAGAACCAGCAACCTTGGTGTTCCTCCTGAGCTACAGCCACCATGGGCTTTATGCCACTGAGCATTCAAGTTAAAGGTAGTTATTTGTCAGTTGCAGCTCGCCCTTGTTCAAATTCAAAGTTGTTGGTATTGCAAAACAGTAATAATTCATTTCCATTATTCAATATGTTTAAAAAAGATACCTGTGAAATTATTGTTGCTTTACTAAGAAAGACATTTGCATGGAGTTGATCCTATGTTGAGCCTATACGCAGTGTTGCAGACCATCATCTAAATGTTGTAGCTGTTTACTGTTACCAGGGAAAATTTTAAAAAAAAAATGTAGAACAGCTGATCTTTACGCTACTTGCTTGTACAGCTGTTAAAACTGAGTGTTTGTAACAATGAAAACCTTTGTCACCGTTGATGATTTTGCACACTGCTCCCTTTCTCGATCAGCCCCACTTCTCACCCAGTTGGCATTTGGTCTATGCATACCATCGTGGAATGCACATTAGCACGTCTGCTAAAAATGAATCCCACTACACAGCTAAAGGGCTAATCAAATAGACACAAACGCACAGTAATTGAATTTGACTATCTGAGCACTGTAATTTAAGCATCTATGTGGATATGTTTCTTGAAATAAATGAATGCATTTAGTATCTTGTGGAGGAAAAACTGACAAAGTTTCCTCTGAGACTCTGACAAAATACACCAATCCACTCTGGCCCAGTGCGGATTATACCTGTGTCAAAATGCCTGACACATCTTCACAAGTCCTTCACAAGTGCAAGTTCTGCATAAGATTGAGATTTCAAAGAGTTACACCACGAGCTGTGATAGTACACACAACTGCCTGTGTAAGTGATGAATCTTTACAAAGAGGCCTTCAGCATCCCAGGAGATGTCCTCATCTTTTCTGAGAAGGAGAGGTAACACAGAGGACAAACCAAACCAGACACTGGAACTATCTTTTCTAATGTATATTTATAGCACTTCACTTGGATTTAAAAAGTTTAAAAACGTATCTAAGAATGCCAAATATCTTTGATCCCCCCTCTCAGTATAATGCAAACAGATAATTATGTTTACTTTTTTCTGGCTATTGATATATACATGGTTTACCTTATGAATATAACAGACAGTATCAAAGATAAGTGTGTTCCTACAAGGATGCTTTGTGGCTGCTCTCTAGTCTGCAATTTGTCAGTGTGATATTTTTATTCGCTTTCATATCTCCACTGGCACTAATGGCTTGTGGTCTGACAAATAAGAAAAACATCTTAAGAAACCTTCAATATGGCTCTATTAGTAATGCTTTATTTTTCTTTTGATTTGATTTTTTTTATAGTTTTTCCTTTAATGTCATCTGCATTTGTGGGTGGTTTACAGGTGAGTTCACATAAAGGTTAGTCAAACCTTTTCTATTGGACAAGCCAGCGGTGGTGAGGTTTAACCAGCCAGCAGTGATGCTGCCGCTCATGTCTCTCCCCCTGTTTGAAGATAACATCAACTTGAGCTTATTTCAGATACATTCTGAGTCATAATACATTTTCCGCAGACATTAATAAATGATGAAAAAAAGAAAGCAAAGAGTTTAAAGTAAGAGCAGCCATTAAAATATAATAGGGGAAAGTATAGAGTCGGCTTACCTCTGACTGCTGATCAGTCATGCTCCTTCTCTTAAGTTTGATCCCCTCTTCGCTCCATGCTAGTCAATCATCAGGAACAATAAACCAAGTTGCTGCAGGCGTGACAGTGCGGAGAGCGGAGAGGAGCACGGTGGCTACTCGTCAGACTAATTAACCATACAGACAGGGCCCGGCGCCATAACCCAAGACAATTCCAATCTGAAGGGCTGTAATTGAACTGACAAGTTAATTACAGGCTGATATTATCGTGCGTTCCTTGTAACACCCCTCTACAACCCCCTCCCCTTTTCCTCCTTTCCTCTTGTCTCATTCTCTTTCCCGTTCTCTCAAAACTACCCTACCTCCCATCCTCAGATGTGTTAATTAACAACAGTAGCCCAACAGGTTTCGAGCTTACACACATGCCCCCCTGTACTCCTGACCTTTTCACCTGTGCTGGATCTATAATTAAACAGAAATAAGTCCACTTTGTCTCATTTTCATTTACAACATTTATGAGCTGCACTTTGTAGACGGAAAACTCCCACCAGCCCCGGCAGCAGCACCACAGCCACAAGCCCCTCGGCTCAGCCTTCTCCACCCGATCCCACCCTGCACCTCTGTGCACCTCTGTAATTAGCGTTAGCATCTTCTTTAAACAAGCTACATAAAGTTTAGTGGCAGGATTAAATCAGATCATTACCATAATATGGCTGTGCAATTTGCCCCTATCTCTCTGCTTTTCCGCCACATCAAAGCCCTGCGGAGCACTGGTGTAATTGGGCCATGCCTCCTTGTCAAGATGATTCAGCCTGATGGCTGCTCCTCTCACTGAAAAACCTCCTGGGCATGATAATTAATGGAGAAGAAAGTCAAGTCAACATGAAGAGAAGAAGAAGGAGGAGGAGAGAAAAGGAACTTAAAAAAAACTTTGGACAGCTCCACATGAATATTTCACACCTCTGACTTATTCAAAATTAACATTATCAATTTGATGCATAATGGATATTAACTTTGTCAACGCTGTTTCCTTTTAACATGGCTGTGTTTTTCATGATGTCTCCCAATCTGATACCTTATGTTGTGACCTTACGAGTGGTTCCAGTGATGTAAGCGGAATGAAATCAAAGTTTGTTTGGCTCGTTGTATCCATCTTAGATCAGTGTTGTCATTCCTGATTAGGTGTCGACGTGAGGACAGCTGCCATTCATTGAGTTCACGTTGATTTTGAAGCTGATTTCCCTTTGGAGTTAAGATAACAAACTGTGTCTTGTGTATCTATTATAATTTTCTTTTCAAATCGTCTCGTGAGACCAGTGCCAATGGAATTACGACAGCCTCGGCGTGTTACACAAAATCAGTTTTCTTTGATAATTTACATCATGATGTCACCTTGTGGGAAGAATACATATTATAGGCCTGCTGTGCCTTTGTTGACACTCTTTGCCAACACACTTTGGTAATGAATAAGGCAAAGCTTCAAACACAGACAGGTGCTGGGCGTCTAGTAACTCTCACTGAATATCCGGAGTAGAGAGTCAGCCTGGGTCACTGTTGATTTGTTGCAAATTAGCACCATATGTTTTATCTCCGAGTTTACATATGAATGACTCAAAACACAGAAAGGGAGGCTGAGAGTGGGCGAGGGGATGAATATCGATGATTCCTCTGTATGCTGGGTTTGGGGAAGATGTGAGGGGGAGCAGAATGGTGCCTGCCATTCAAATGTCCGTCATCTGTTCAGCCAGTAAGGAAGGACAGACAATGCCAGTGACAGTTGGTGACAGAGACAGCTGGTTGTCTCACTAGCCCCTGCCTGTGATCCACTGCGAGGTGACACCTCGCCCAAAAAAGAGAAGGAAAGTGGGAAAAAAAAGAAAATCTCAGACTAATCAAAACAGCAGGCCAGACACCCTGCCTGCACCAACAGGAGACCAATGCCACAATGACGCCCGGCTGGCACATCAGACAATACTTTCTCTGTCACAGTGCCCCGCAACTCCGTCTTCCTCCTTCCATCTGCCCTTCTTCAAGTCTTCACCCACCAGCATCAAGGGCACTGGGGGTTGTCAGCTAAAGCCAAGTAACCTTTCTGCTCTTTCATTTCTTCCACCCCAAATTTGAATATGAAAAGGGACTCACTCCTACCCAGTCAAAGACCATCACTTTAATGACATTTGGCAGTCATTTGATTTATTAGGTTTTAGAGGGAGGGGAGAAGAAATCCACTAAATATTTCATATGCCATGCTAATCCTTGTAATATTGCCAGCTGAAGCCATGTACCTGCACCGCTAAGACGTGAGGCACATGGATTTCTCACAGTCAGATGGCTGGAAATGCCTGTGAGTCTCCTGAATAATAAAATAGCTGTATTGAAATATTTAGACTTTGATTCCCATTAAAGGAATCTTTAAAACATGAGATTTACATTTCAGGAAGAAAAGAATAGTGATAGTAGAGACAGCAATCACAACACACTTGCGCAGAAAAACCTTCAGCCAGTCTGAATAACAGCGTCTCCCTCTGTACTCCCTCTGAAAAGTAAATTTTGAGAGAAACAGACGGTATAGGTTCAAACAAAGAGCACGCTGCCATGGCAGAACAAATGGCTCACAAGGAGCCGTTCGCGTGATAGCATGTGTTGTGTTTCTATGGTTGATGTCGGGTGAAAAGCACAAGTGACGAGAGATAGGGCCTACACATATATAAAACATTCTGTGACAAAAGTAGCTTCAGAACTGGGAATGAAAGGAAATGAGGTGTCAGCAGTTTCATCCCACTCGCAACACTTCTCTCATCTCAGCCCTGTTTGACATTTCCACAGCTGCTCCGAGCAGTAAGCGTCGTACTGAGGATACCAATGCTCTCTTTGTTCGCAGCGCGCTTTGTCCATTTGACTGCGTTCCAGATAGACCGAGAGAAGAGACAAAGAGTGACAGAGACATAAACGGAAGCATGTGGTTGACTATCTGCATCCCCAGACCTTGAGGCCTACGGTTGGCTGACAGTATGCAGGCCTGATGTGGAGGCGCATAGGCAAATGTGCCACATGGTGCCTGGTTCCCTCCAATCTCAGGACACTTCTGGTTAAATTTGTCTCTTCCCACAAGTCCTTGGCAGCCGTGACTACCTCTTTCATATTTGACATTGACCTTGTGGTGACATCACCCCCTCCAGGCACTGTGGCATCACTGAGAGATATGATGAAAGCATCCAACCATGGCCACCATGACTACACACAAAACAGACACCACTTTGAACCCTCCGTCTCCTTTTGTTTTCAGCGCAGTTTAAGAGCAGGGGTGGTCAGAGGCCAGCGTAGCTTGTCGTAATGTGCGGCTCACATGTGGCCAGAGCCTGAGTAATGCTGCTTCTTTGGTCGGACCATGTCGAGGGATGTGCCGCAAATATCTACAGACTGAAATAACAACAACTGTACGACAGTAAACGCTACAGAGCTCACGTTTCATTTTTAACCAACCAAAACCAGCATGCTTTTCTATTCTGTTCCACATAACTGCACTGCTGTAGGCTATTTGCAATATGCAATACCCAAAGGCTTTGGAGAAGGTAAGATGAGAATTCACTCTGTTGACTAGAGAAGAAACTGTGATCTTTATGTTCCCAGCAGATTCCCTTACTTTGGGAATATGTGTCAAAGTGGCATGTGTCACATAATAGTATTGTTTGTAAGTGTGACATCTGTGCTCATCTGCATTGCCTTTAAGATAAGCTAATGTGCATGACAAGGTATCTAAAATGTATTTTATCTATATAGCTTTTCACTTATGAGTGGATAGCTTCTCTCAGCTTTGTGGTGCACATCATGAGGGCCCCTAGGAAGCTTAAGGAAGATGAAAACCCAGAGGAGACACTACACCATACTTGCTGTGAGCGGGATCGTGGGTAATGAAGCAGATGCGAATGAGGCTGTGTATCTTTTGCGTGTCAGTTTGTGCCATACGCGTACGTTTCCTTTATGAGTGCGTGTGCATGGGTGCTCAAGCTGGTGCTGCTAGTTAAATGCGCTAATCATGGCTACCGAGTGTGTAATTGGACATAACAGGCATCACTCGGGCAGAGTGGGCGGGATGAGGCAGCGTGGCTCCTTGAAGGCCCAGCTAGCTAATTTGCACACAGTGATATTCCCACGTTGACAACTGGAGGCAAATAAATGAGCTGGGGAACAGCAGCCAGACAATATGCCACTACGCACCCGCTGCTTGATTTGCCACCAGGGCTTCAGCACCCAGGTAGCACAATTACTGCCCATTCTCTCTCCTTAAATTGTGAAGCGGAAGAGAAGTGACACCCATAAGGCGTGCATCACTGTAATCGAATCTAAATGAAGACTGTGCATAACCAGAGCTCCCACCTGAGACAGTGGGAGAGATGTGACCGTGCCAGCCTGTCAACACCGTGTCAACACACCCGTTCACAGCCCCGTCTGCATGCATAATCACACCAATCATTACAATGTCAATGACGATAATGTAAATATAAAGAGTGGAGGCAGGAAAGATGAGGAAACGGAGAATAGCAGGGAACGACAAGGAAAGGCTCGATTTAAAGAGCTGAAGTAGTGATGGTAAGTGTGAACAATGTAGCAACAGAGAGGGAAAATGTTCAGTTTAATTTTGATCATTTACACTCTGGTTACTTTGCATCAGCAGGTAGGATGAGCTCACACATCACCTGTGCCAGAGTGTTTCAGGCTGGGTGATACTTTTAGAGGTAAATATGTCATCATTGCATGATGTCACGTTCATAGAAATACTATTTATGTTTTCTTGAGTGTGCTTTCTCTGGGAGTGTTTTGGGAGTGGCCATTAGGATCGACACCACTGAGAGTTCAAAATATCATGCTTAATGAATGACAGTACCTTTAGCTAATGTTAGCATAACAGTGCCAGGCAATGTTCAATAATTGACAGAAAAGTCCCTTAATAAGTCAAATTTTACTTTATATTGACATGCAATGTGACAACCTAAAGATGACTTGTAATTAGCCTTTTTTTTAAACACCACCGAATTGCATGTAACTATCCAAAAATAATGAGCTATATGCATAGAATATGTCTGGTTCCTGGTTTGACAAGCTTAGATTGTGACATGTGTAGCACAGGTCATTGCACATGGTTGTATCTGATAGCTGGTTAGCAATGTAGCTTGTTACCACCAAAAGGCTGCACAAAAATTGAAGACTGCTGTCACAAAGCCAGTTACTCCTATTAAATCTATACAAAAGAGCCGTCACAATAGAATCTGGGATATTGTTGCTGTTGGTTCTCTACAGTGCCAGTGTGTACAATCTAGTTTTATGTTGCAGAACCATTCAATAAGGCATTCGTACAGATAGTATGTTTAAAGAACATGGTGCATAAGAAAGAAAAGAGTACGTGATCTTACACAGTTAATATATTTTGTTACAGGTTTCACCCAACTGACCAAAGTTCCAAGACCTGACTTATGATGTTAATTCAGACCTGATTAATTAATCAGTTGTCAAGGATTTTCTTTCTAATGATAAAAAATGACAATAGGTTAGGTGGGGCATAGTTTGGACAGAATAACTGGAAGTCCTTCTGTTTCTATGAGTGTGTATGTGTGAATACGAACTTGCTCACAACTGCAGAAGTTTAAATCATTGCTGGTGTCAGAAGGGACACGCTCCATGCCACCCACCATCATTATCAGCACTTCCTGGTGCCAAAGGGGAAGCATTAAATCTTCTCCACCAGCCCGGCGATTGAGACTGTCACCGTCATTAACCTGAGGTGGCGTCAGTGCAGGCCTCTCAGCCTGTTAGCCACGATCCCCATTGACATCCACACGCCGCTAACCTGCCAGCAACAGAGACGTGTGTCTGTGTAATACTGGAGCCTGCAACCAGCCTGTTTCTGTCACTGCCACCTCTCTCTCAAAAAAAAAAAGAAAAAAGAAAAAACTTTTCTCAGTTCATAAGTCAAAACCAATATAAGCATGACCCTTTCGGAGTCACTGATGCAGCTCTCAGTGAAGAATGGGAATAAGAAAGTTACAAGTCTTATCTCTTTTATTTTGGTTTCACTAAATGGCTTTAAAATTATTGTTAGGGTGCTTTGACCTTACCTTGCCTGGCAGCTAAATTCTTGCAAGATTTATGGTATTATTATCAGAAGGTGATCGATCTTGACAGGCTCAAACTGTCCTTGTAGCCAAGCCATAACTGGTTTAGACCAATCAGCAGGCTACTGACTGCAAATGTGAGGCATTAAAAAGGCTTCATCCAATCACCTGCCAAAGTTCTTTTTAAAAGGCCTGTAAGTGCCTGAAGTTTTATTTCATTGGTAGGAAACAGTTTGTCAAATATGCTAATTAGCTACACTTACTGACTACAGAGACTAAGTCCTACCAGGTGGCAACCTCAAGGGCTGATTAGGCTAACGTAGAAATGCCTAAAAAGTTGCAGTCCCTCCAAAGGAGACTGGCTCCAAAATTCCCAGTGTTACCCAGAATTCCACACGCTGTTACAAAGGATTTTTAAGCAGCTAACTAAGAAATAATAAAGTTGGAAAAGCGATTTAGCAGGTCACTTAACACTAATTAGCAGCCATCTCTGCCTGCCTGATGCGCTTTTCTAGCCGAGCTTGCCAGTGCTAGCCAATAACTACACATTCTTGTCTTAAAATGGTGCCAAAAAACAAAATTCGCACAAAGAATTAAAAGTATATTAGTCTAAACAGGATTTGGTTTCTTAATAAAAACATAGCATGATGTAAAAAAAAAAACTCAATCTGACTTTGATGTTTTAGAAAAATCTGCTTGGTTTTCTCCTCAATGTTGCCTCTGCATCTCAGCAGTAAGGTGCTAAATTTGATTTCCTATGTTTTCCTTCTATAAACCCATCATTCCCATTTTTTAGTCATCATCCTGGCCTGAGCAGTATCCTCAGTGAGCAATTTCCTTCTCTGTCTTGAACACCAGTGTGACAAAAAAAACGAAAAAGCAATCGACAGCGGGGCTGTGGTCAAAGTGAGGATGGCGACACCCTGTTTAACAACGACAGTGTACTTTGTGCTGTAAGCATAACACATGATTTACAGTACAGTGGATTTTATTTTAAGGGATCCAACTGCCATCTTGGGTAATGATGAAGTGGCAGTGCGGGGATATAGGATGTCGGCCAGTCTCCGGAGGCTTTGACCAGACATGTTTTCGTCTTTCTTTAGCTCACAATTAGAAGCAATAGTCTCCCACTCACACGATGGCTCCCTCTCCTCAGCAGAGATATATTTATCTGAGGATAATTGGCCATTAAATCCTCACTTGACAACTGTGAAAATGCCACCCCAAGAGTAATCTGCCTGCCAGAAAATGACAACGGTTGGCAGAGCTGTCGACTGCTGAGAGCCACATCAGGAATGAATGGATCTATTCCGTGCACTCACAGCCATACACGTGAACACGTACACATCGAACAGAGCGGATGTCCTAAACAAATTCTGTCCTGTTCCTGGTCTTTTTTTTCCTTCTTTTTTTTGAGATAGGGAACCCCTCATTATGATCCTTATTAAAAAGCAGGTCTCAGCATTACGGATGAAACAGCATCATCTTTAAACCCTTTCTGTCAGTAAAGAGAACTGCACTTTAAGCTTTATTTATTTTTATTAACTTTGCAAGCGCTCCGCTTTGATCACTTTATCAGGGTACTCTATTTTCAATTACAGATGTCGCACTTCTTTGAAAGTCCTTATGTAAAATTGGATTCTTCTTAGTCTAACGTCTGTCTCGCTTGAGCTGATCCTTATCACGCTGTTCAAAGTATCCAAGCTTACCAGCTTTTTGAGGCTGTCGAAAGCCTGGCCAAGGCAAATGAAAAGACAAGCATTGTGCAATAAATTTCTGTCCTTTTCATCCAAGTGCCTTGGCTGTCTCTCAAACTGCTAACACGAATCAGACTGAGCAGCAGATACAGTAAGTGTAATTATTCTCAAAGGACAGAGAGAAGAAGATTTCTCTGATTGCGTTTCAAACGCAGCCTGTATTTTGCCCCTGGGTGACCATTTTGCTGTATATTTATGAGTTTTCTTTCTCTCAGCGATCAAATCCATGTAGGCCTCTTCCTATGTGAAACATTTCCATTTTGAGGTTTAAATGTTATTGGGGTTACATAACAGGAGTCCTTGATGAGTGCTTGGAAAAGGTGATAACAAAAATAGCTTAATGTGAGTGAGGTTAAAAGGTTATCGAAGTTTATGGTGTTGTTGACATGTTGGATACAATATTTGTGTGTTTTATTGTCTGGCAAGAAACTGCCAACTGTGACAGAGTGGTAGCCACAGGAATGTGCGCATTATCTTTCACAGAGGAGGTCAAAGGGGTCTCTGCTAAACATGTGGGGGAAATGAAAGTTGGATGAAAGTAAGTGTATTTGGGAAACTGGGAAATTATGGATAAAAGCTCTATAGAACTGCCATACACTTATGGGATTCTGTATGTGTTCATTGCATGTAAATGATTTCTCACTAGATGAGAGTGCCATCTATCTTCTCTGGTCCCAGTATGGGCCAGAGTGCAATTCAAACATTCATAGGACAGCACTTGTGCCTGCAGACTTTTGCACAAAAGTAGCTGAGAGAAGGGGGAAGACATTGCCTTGGGTGAGGGTAGTCTGTCTTTTCCGTGTTATCTGTGTTGCGGACTCAGGGGTTACTCAAATCACAGCATCCTGTCAGGGCATGTTTTAGGAAACACCCATCCCTGATTCCCGTCCAGGAAGCTGAGAGCTTTCTCTAATAGTACTCAGATGGTACTGGATAACAGGCAGGGAATGAAAAAGTTATTTTATTAATAACATAGCAAAAAGGCAGGAAAAGGGTAGATTCCTCTCTAAAAGCTCCAGACTGTGTTGTTTATTAATTCAGAACAGTGTTTCAGTTTCACTATTCATGTTATCAAAAATTCCAACATTGTGTTGAGTGCAATCTCATGTTAGAGTGATAATGGGATGGAAAGTACAGGAGAGGTGAATAGAAGGTGCGTAGCATAAACTATTCACCAGAGAGCACGAGACAGGTGGAAAGCGAATGAGAGAAAGCAGTGTTCCTGCATTTCCATACCTCTATCCACTAGTGACAACACCCAAAACAGATGCACTCTACATTTTAACAGTTTGTCGAAGAAGCTTTTGTTTGCTTCATTGTATTTTTCTCTTTTGGCTTGTTTTTTTTTTTTTTTTTACACCCTTCCTTTCACATCAGTTCTTTACTCTGGAGGCTTCCTCACTGCTCACAAACAACAACTGTCTCCCACTCGGCTCTGTTTGATGACCTACATTACATTCTCTTTGCATGAAGGTACAGCGGGCTTACATGTTCTGTGTGCATAAACTGCGGTGTAAATGACTTGAACAAAAGGGTGGAGCGGCCGTATGGGGATGGAAATGAAAGCACGTAGCACTGTAGAGGACACACTGCATCAAGAGAGTTTGGTGTAGTCTAAACACCACCACGGAAGATTTGTGCCACTGATCATGGCTTGTGTTGGTGCAACGTGTGTGTCAACATGTTTCATATTCATGTGTGTGAAGGAAAAGCTTGGGACACGTGCACTCGTCATCCTTTACAAGTTTGTCCCCTCGCACGTGAAACCTAGCCAGCACTCCTTTGGGGCCAGCTAGCAGCCAAATGGTTTGACAAGCTGCATGTCAAAAACAATCCGTAGCTGTAAAGTACAGCTTCTACCTTTGGGGTCGGGTGTGGGAACTTCCAATCATTGCACATCTGTAGATATTATTCACAGAAAATCATCCCAAATATGTTTCATATGGCTGGATGGTGCACACATTGTACATCGTTTGATCATAAAACAAGACCACATAGTGGCGAAATCATATACTTACTTCTATTGTACGTATAGTTGTTGTGCTAAACAATCCAGTGTGCCTCCCTGACCAAAACCACATATGTTCAGCATGAATGAAAAGTCAACTCCATGATGTTCATCCAACAGCAAGTCCTTTGATGACTGCTTTTTAGGCACGGGCAATTTCCCCATCTAAAACGCACGTCTCTCGTCTCCCCTCGCACAACGAGAGTGCACCCATGGCACTGTTGCAACTTGTGTAATGTGTCATGCGGACGTCTGTTCGCTTAGAAGTAAAAGCTCACTTCTGAAAGATCCGTCACACAAATTAAGCCCCTTCAGTTCCCCCTTCTCCAAAAACTAAAAGTTTTGGTGTTATCCCTAAGAGCAGCACTAAAGCAAAAAGCCAGTTAAGCCCCATTAGGAGCCTGTGTGCTGTGACGATCTCATTGGAAGTGCTGGATGAAAATTGCCCGGATTAATGTGTTAATCCATCTCTTTAAAATGCTAATGTCCATTTTATGCCCATTAAATCTCAGTGTGCGTTTTCTTTGATGCATGCAATTTCTATCAATTAAACACAGAGAAGTGAAACAGGCAGGAGGGAGATTAGTTCTCTTGCTCCAAGCATGAATTTCTCCTTTTGGTTTCATATTTATCTTGAATGGGAAGTGGGGGAGTGTTTGGAATGGGTTTGAGAAATACAGAAGCAGCAATGTGGTGATATGACGAATTCTGGAAGCCCTGCGTTTCACAGAGCTTATGACAAAACCCAAACATCCACTAGCAAGAATGTGTAAATATATTACTAGCGAGCGAGTTTTAATTTAAGAAATGAAACTTGTTTGATGTCATTTTCACATCTATAATTCATCATGTCTGCAATTCATATTATGTTTCTACAATTTTGAATTAAATGTGTAAAATTCTTCTTACAGCGCTATGATATCTTTGCTATTTTCCTCATGTCCTTTTGCTGTACTCGTTTTAGTATATTACACTAAGCCTTACTCCAATATGTTAACAAACGTTTAAGCATATACCTTTACCCCAACGACATCCCTGGACACTGGAATACTGTTTAATTAATATATTTTATATATCATTATGTTAACAAGGACAACATGGTGGGGCAATGGCTAGCACCGTTGGATACATGCAGATTATGAAGAGTTTTCTTTCTCTCCGTGTTAGCACTTTGATAGATTTGACCTGTCTACTCCACCTTTTACTGGATGGATGGATGGATGGATGGAATGATTTATGGATGGATCATAAGCAATGTAAAAAGGTATTTCTTACAAAGAAACTGCGTTATTGTTTTGGTCCAAAACTTTCATTTCATGCCCTCACATAAGAAACAGGAAAGTCATATTGTCAACAATAGCCAAATACAATTAGCAACAAGCTAATTTGTCTTGTAAGAGCCAGACATTGGTTTGCTGATCTTGAATTCATCAAATAGCAACACATATGTCAACACATATTACGTGTATTCAAGATACATAGTCAAATAAATGTTAATGTTGCCCCATGAATTAACTGTGAAGTTGGCCATTTAAGTTGCTAATTTATATATATCAAAATTACGTTTTTCTTGAGGAGACAAAAGAAGCAAATACCATAAGCACAACCCATGAGTCATCCTAGATGAGTAGAAGAGAGAGCAAAAGGGAAAGCACTGACCTGAAAAGTGTAGATAAATGGCCACTAGAGGTAAAATCAAAGTCTTTACAAAACATAATGAATAAATGCACTAGTGAAAGCACAAAATATGCCACAAGAAAATATTCTATCCTGTTCAGTTCATTCAGACAGCAAAATGAGGAGGTTCACCGTTGAGAAGCTGTAGTTCCCTGAGTGCCTGGCTCACAATAACATACACACATTAGAGAGTTAGTGATGTGATTCAGAGCTACAATATCTTCCAGTAACAATGACAAATCCATTTTAAGATTAGTCAGTATGAAGCTTCAGAAATCCAAGGATATTGATTATGTACCACATTCACAAATTACTGAGCTGAATTGTGTGCCTGTAAGGGCCTGCGGATAGAATAAGCAGTTTGGATAGAAATGAACTGTGTGGTGAATCCGTGGAATTTCTCATCCCACAAATGTCGGGATGACTCGCGGATGCCCTCGCAGTTGTGCAAAGCCTTTTAAGACCAGGAGTGACATATCTTGTCCAATCACAGAGGCCTCTGCGGCTGACCATAAAATGCTTCCAGATTTGTCACACACAGACGCACAGACGCACACACACAGACTCATTGTTCAAAGTTAAAATGCTTCCAGTAAACTCGCATTCATCATGTGAGCACTATTTTTGAGGTAGAACGCAAGGAATGATTTATAGAGGCATTTCGGCTTCTCTCGCGCTCACCCTCCATCATGAGCAAAATATGCTGCCATAAAAGTAAAATACACCCTGTGCTACATGGTGAAAATGTACTAAGTCATATTTTATTTACTCGGGCATTGTGTGACAAGTTGCTGTTTGCCAATGGAAGGGCCAGTGGCTTTTTGGGAGGTCCAGGAAGCTATAAATATAGATCGTTTAGATGTGGAGGTTGATGGAGTCCAATGAGAAGCCTGAAGATAAAACCAGAAGCTTTAATTGGCCTTGTTTACAAGGACTCCAAAGTCATGAAGCAACTAAGTGCTAACATCTCTTATTTAGGTATGGGACACCCCATAGCTGACCCACCCATCTCCTCCTCTGCTATTCTTTAATACATGTTAACTGTTAAAACAACTGGCTCTGGCACCAGAGAACCGCCACCCTCCCTTCACCTCTCCACCTCTCTGCTGGGAGCATATGTTGCTATTCTGTGGGATGGTTAATTTATTAAAATCAACCTAATTTTCTGTGATATAGTAAATCTCTGCCTGGGTAATCACTAGCCCCATTTCATTGAGGGAATTAAGTGCCCACTACTTGGTGCGATCAGAGGCCTGGAAAATGAGGCCTAGACTGGTATTAGAGAGTGTTCACAGCCTGCTAATGGTCAGGGGATGAAATAGATTACCACAACATTTATTACAGTTCAGTGACACTGTGAGCAGCCAAACATAAGCACACGGTCAGCATTACAGATCCTCATTTAAACAATTGCAGCTTCTAAAGATGGCCATTTGGTGATATGAAGGACTTTGTGCTGTGAGCTAAGGAAATGTTTATAGTGTTGTATTGCTGCTATATAAGAATGAAGGAAGTAATTCAACAAAGAGTGATAAAAATGAAAAGGGCTGTTGATGAGGTAATACTACCTCTCATATGTGATGAGGTGGTATAAGGAGTAGCACTAAAGTTCTCTTCTACAAAACAAGATGATTATTGAGTGTGCATCATTGTTAACAAGCCAGCAAGCAAGACAAAATACAACATATGATCAATCTGAAAATCATCTTCACTCTGATTAGTTAACAATTAATGACAATGTCCTCTAAAAACAGGGAAACAAGACTCAATACTCAATCTCAATACTCAACAACCTAGCAAGACAGCACTTAAGTGAAAAGGTTATCAGTTATTACTGTGAAAAGTTACAAAGTGATACATTAAAACCCAACGCTAATTAAGTTGGAAGCAGGAGGCATTAACTCTTTGTATCTCAGCAACATAACCAGAGTTTTAGTTCTACTTTGTGCATGAAATAAGATCAGGTGATTATTGCATAAAGATACCTTTTGTAAAGCTTTTCCCCAACACTTACTAGAGCTTTATTTCCCCCATTCTTACATTTTTAAGAGGCAGGATAACCAGACACAAGGAGGTGAAAGACACCAGCATATCCTAAATCACAGGCGGGACTATATAGTTTAATAAGTGTGGACGTAAAGATGACTCACAACATGACTCTATAACATTTGGATTCTTTCAGTTTTAACATCTGATAGAGGATGACAGTAATCTAATCCAGGGTCTCGATCAGCAGCCTAAACACTGAAATCCAGTTAGAAGGAAAGTCTCTCAAGCGCATCGTGGTACTAAACTGAACACTCGTCCTCCAACTTGGGTAAAATGAGCTACATGTAAAAAGACAGAAGAAAATGCACTTTTTCGTGTGTAATGTTGAACACACTTATTCAAAAAACTTTTCACAGTCCAGCTGAAAGCGGATAAGTCTAAGTATAGCTCTCTTCACTTCAAGCCAAACCTCACAGACCATTTTTGCATAGAAACAGACAAAGCCTGATCATTGTCATGTTGTTCTGCTTGTTTTGGGGTTGAGGCAAAATTAGTTGCAACTGAGTTTGAGGTCCCGAGACGACATGCTCCCACGACGTTTGGGCCACCATTTGTCATTATACAATTTGTCGGTACCGTTTTCAGCAAACAGGAAGTTGCTTAAAACTAGCAGAGAACCTGGCAAGGACTTGTCTTCTCTGACAGTCTCATAGAAAAGAACTGATGGGATTGGACACGTTCAAGATGGTGTGGTTATATCTGAAGGCTCAGACCATTTCCTTAGTTTTTCGGAGGAAGGAGCCAGTATATTCGGACAGCCCTCTAGCCACTCTAGCGCGTGAGAGCTCAATCCCACAAAAAACATTGTCATTCTTGTACTCTTTTTGCCTCTGGTTTTTATCCTGAAACACAAGCACCCATGTGTTCCAATAACTGAAGCAGCATTTCGGTTTGCACTCCCAGATTTCCATTACTTCCCCTCCCTGTCTTCCAGTGGTTCCAGCTGGTGTTGTTGGACTGCATATTGCAGCATGATCCTTGGGGAAGGCATTGTTATGGAAGTTGGGTCTAGTACACTAGAATCTATTCTAACTCCATTCAACAGCCTCCCTGTCTTAACACCACAGCTGTCAGCAATGTCACTACATGATGAGCTGTGACACCACCGAATCTAGCAACGCTTTGTCACCCTGATACACTTAAGCATTGGTTACAGAGCTCCAGCTCGGCAAAGACATGCTGTCAAGTAAGGAAAGACCATTATCTGCAATAGACACAAAAGTACAGGGAATCCCTGCAGACACAGAGATGATTAAGGGCTAAGTGTCATTCTTCCTGTCTTGGTGTATTTTTCTAAAGAGCTCTATCTCTTACTGTCCTTTTTACCGTACACCTCAGACTTATAGCCCTATCTCTCATGCTTGCTCTGGAAGGACACACACCATGACAGCCGTGTTGTGGAATTATCCCGAGGTACAAGCCTTGGTCATACACCACAAAACAACAGAAAAAGGACAATATATGAAAGTAAATCAAAGAGAATTTATAAGTATATATATATATATATATATATATATATATATATATATATGTAAGTGGGACACTATTAGTGATGAGCACAGTAACAGATAGTGTAGCTAAGTGTCATTTGCCGTGATGGGAAAGTATTTCAGGAATGCATGCACAAGACTCTTGGTTCTGGAGGTCAAAATAGTGATGCTATGCCTCATTGGTGTCTGATTTCCCAATAATGACACTCCCAGTGTCCGAATGAAATTTCTGATTTCGAAGTGAGATTCTCGCTGGGGTCAGGCACGCTCAATGCTGATACCCTCGGGGCATTTTGGAGCATTTTTTAAAAAGCTGTCTAATTATTTTTTTTTTTGTCACACTGCATTATTTATTCAAAGAAAAACTGTTATCTGCAAACATTAATTCCTTTTTTGAGGAAACTTCAGTGGTGGCAAAAGTTATTTATTTATTCGTTCATTATTCTGTTGTGTGTGCCTTACTAAAATGTGTGAAAATTTGAAAACGGAGGTATTTTGTGAACTTATTAAATTTAGTAATTCTACTAAAAAATCGAATAATTACAGAGTATTTTGTTTGTATATATGGAGTGCTTTCACTTTTATGCTGCAAATACATTTGTTATGGTTTTCTTCCTTTTGTATGTATTTTTTATCTTTGGCACTTTACATTTATGAGTTAAAAACTATGAGTTACAGGCGCCAGCAACTACTTCACAGAGCCAGTTCAACTCATTCCCCTTGTGTTTCCAGTCCTTGTGTTAATCTTAATTAAATGGCTGCTGCAGTCATCTTATATTTTCTTACAGACATGAGTCATAATTTTTTTTGCAGAAAAGCAAAGCTTATTTCCCCAAAATGTTAAAACCTCCCTTAAAATGAGAGCTATCATTTCTGTAGCAGTTTACCCTTTATGACATCTCACTTGAATGAGAGCTGTCCAGTAACATGCCAGCTTCACCACCCTCTAGGCTACTATCAGTCTGCCCGAAGAGTGTCATTAGTATTCACAAAGACAGACAGACAATCAGGCTCCAGTTTTATCACTCAGCATTTGTAAGAATCAGATCTGAGACACAGCGGTATCAATAAAAGATCTAATTTCCAGCCTTACTCCAACAACTGTGCCTCTTTCAACCTACGCTGTGGGTATCAATTGTGCATTCAATAATGAAAAGCAATTATGCAGCTAAACAAAGCTGTGGTGGTAATAGGCTGTTGTTTTATTTTTATCCACAAAATTAAAATAGATTCTGCGGCTGTGTGTGGCTTTCTTTTTCAAGAATGGGTCATGCTCAGGACAAGATACTCCTGACACCAGTCTGCCTACAGCATGATTATGATGGAGGTTTCGATCCAGATGAATTAGACAGCAAGTCAGTACGAATGCAGAGACAGTGGCAGACAATCTGGCTGAAACTAGGAAGAAACAGAAGTCGGCTGCTTAGACTATGTCTCAATTAATTATTCAAGAGCCAGATTCTCTATCCAATGACCCCGGTAAAGAAGCACAAATTATTTAGCAAGCTGCCACATCAGTGCTTGGTGTGAGGACACAAAGCATGGGCTCTCACTAAGATAGCCTATCATAGGAGGTATGTGAACCTTTGTTCAGGCAGCTTGCTGCATGACACACGGCCTCATGGGTATTGATGGCTGTATCAGGGTACAGGGCCACAGTTTCTCTCTCTGTCACCCATCCACCCTGTCCACATCCGCCAGGTCTGATAAGAAGGGTAAATGTATGCCCTTGTAATCAACAGTGACAAAACAATATCAGATATCAGTCCTGTTTGAGGAAAATGTGACACAGACCCAACAGAAATAGTACAAAGGAGAAATGTGGTGCATTTAAAAAACCAAAAAAGACAAACGAAAACTTCTACGGGAGCAAACATATCTAAAATTAAGGTCTACTGTGTATACATGACTTTGGTTGACTATTTCTGGTTTTAGTTAACCATTTGAGTCTTAATATATTGCAAATGTTTCATGCACTGGATATGTGTAGTGGAGCATGTCGATGTATTTATGCTACACTGACACCAAGACAAAGTCTTGAACTTGGTGACATACAGTAAAATGAGACAGCCACGTCTGACACAGTGATTGTCACCCTGTTATTTCTGTTGCTCTTAAAAAAAAGCTATATACTTTCCACAGCCACTCAAAATGTGTTATAATTTCAGACCATGCCAAAGAGAGAGGAAGAGAATGAGGGAGAGGCTGGGTTAGGCGAAGGCGTCAGAGTGTTTGCACACACATGTGCAGGTGTATGTGTTTGCAGTGTATGTGATGTGATAGAGAGTTAGCCTTGATCTTGTTAGTGGTGATTGGGGTCTCTGTGAGACCTCACACACTGGGCTGTGGGTGTAATTGGCCCTGGCAGGCCGGCCTGTAACCATGTGGAGACTTAGGGAAGAGGAATAGGGAGGAGAGCAAGGGCCTTTGTTTGTGGCAGCCGCCACATGTCTGCCTGTGTGGCAGTGCCGTGCTCCCGGGTGTGGAGGCTTGGCTTTGGGGAGATGATTGTTATAGCACTGGCGTTGGCTTTAGAAATGCCTTTTTAATGGGAATGCATTTCACAGGCAAGAGCAGTGAGGTCTGGGAAACCAACAGCGGGGTACACAAGTTCAGCATGTGCTCGCGTCAGGATCTAGTCCATCAGTGGAAACAGCCTGCCATCTGCTGCTGAACACAAGTATGACAGGAGGCTTCTTGAACGCCTCTCCAGACTCTTCAGCTTTTAGATATTTGCCTTTCTGAGGTAATAAAAATGACATTTTTGCACACAAAAAAGCTTTTAAAAAATTAAACGATAGCTTGTGAAATTGATTTAGACGCACATGCACCTTATACTGTCCATATGCACAGATCAATACTCTTTTAAAGTAAACATGTGTATTTACCTATTCAGCCCATCTAACTCTTTTCCATTGTTTTAAAGTTATTGTCTGTTTCCCTACTAATTCTGCTTGTAAACAAGTATGATGCATATGTCGTCCGTTGTGTAGCTGTCATTGTAGAGTACCTTAATTAAAGATCCATTCAATACTAGACCATTTCCACTTACCTCAAGCACTTTCAACACTTTTGCTTAATGAACAAATTAATTATGCAGTAACATAAGCTAAGCCAACAAAAGGTATTTGCTGCCTAATGTGTTTGCCTAAATAGCAGTGAAGAGCAGGCCTACCTTTTAAGTGGATAAGGTACCACTGTTTGGCTTGGGGTAAGTGTCTCGTTTAATTTAATTCAATAATCCTGATAAATGAAATAAATCCCTTTTGGGACATCCATTCCTTGAGTAGTGAGATAATATAAAATGAGGTTCACAGAGAAAAAATGAGGACATTATGGTTGATTGAGCTTTTACAAAAAGCAGAAATATTAATACAGAGATATTCTTTATGTTTATAATTTTGCAATAATGAATGAAGCCATCCATGTGGAAAACAATCAGAGCTCAAAGTGGATGACAGTGATTGTGAGGCTTAGTGAAAGAATGCATTAGCATTTTCACACACTCCCAATGCAAATTGTTTCACTTAAACTTTTTAAATACCATTTTGTGTTCCGACTTAATTTTAATAAGTTTGCAGATAAGGAAGCATAAGCATGGACTTGAAAGGCAGATCGTGAGTCTCTGCAACACATTTATTCACCATTTGATTCATGAGAGGAAACGGGAAAATTGAAAAGAATGAAAGAACGCGATCTTCTCTGAGAAATAATCAATTTTGTGCCGAACTGAGATTATTTAAATATAATAAGAAATATCCATATCAAACATTCATTTGAATTCGGTATAGATGCTCGTATAATTATATGCAATATTCCACACAAATTAAAACTTCCTGGAGGCTGGTGCTCCTTATATTGAAAATGTTTTACTTATTTATAGTTTTGTTTGGGCTCATATTTAATTAATACATATATTTTGTACTTTACATATTTCTTATAATAAATGACAGCAATAATAAGGTTTTTTAGCATAAAGCCAAACACATTATTGTCTTAAACATTTACTTACTTTAATAGAAATTAGGAATTTATATTTATTTGTGTTTACCTATATCTATAAATAACAGCATGCAGTCAAAGAAGACAGAACTCGTTTAAGAAATAACCTTTTGTAAGATTTTTAGCGAGGTATTCATTTTGGTAAGTTTGTGCTGTAATCTTAGAAAACCTGTCAATGATCTCACTCTCAAAAATGGGCGTACTGCACCTGCTCATTACCGCAGTGAACTGTTTTTGCTCACCCCAAGTTCCCCCCAACACACACACACATACAAAATCCTATCACTTGTTTCCGGCAACTGCGGCCTCTTGTAAGTCAAATTGATTGAGTTATCCTTGAACATCTGTTGTTCAGCCAAGCCTCAAAGGTAATCCCACTAATGGCCCTCTAAGCTATCCACATAAACACACACATAAATAAAAATGTTTTCTAAGAGATTTGGTCATTGACTCGCTGCTAATCAATTCTGCAGCTGCATCTGTTGATGAAGTTTTGGAAGTAGCCTACAGAGCAAGATATATGTAGCGATCAATGCCTGGCACTAGGCTGACAAAAGTGACAGTCACAGCTCCGCTGGGAGTCAACATTTACACACAGATGGGCCGGCCTTGTCGGATGTCTTGGCAAAACGCTGCGGGATATATGCACGTGCACACATACGCAGCACTAAAACACTGACCAACAGAATGTTGCCCATAAATGACAGAAGAGGGAAAAATTATGGGCTCATTTGAAGCGCAGTCTTTAAAGTGAAGAACTGACATTTTAGAATTTGAGCTACCAGGCTCTGGCACAGACTGATATGACTGCTCTTGGAAGAAAGACAGTTTTTCAACATTTTAGAGAAAAAAGGGAAAAAGGCTTTTGTACTTGCTGGCCATGTCCTTTTTTTATACATTTTGTCACTGGCTTAAAAGAATCCTCTTTAACCATAAGATGCTCACACAATTTAACAAGGGTAAAAATAATGATAACCAAAACTTAGGAGACTTAATGCTACACAAGATCACGTGTAACACACCATCCTGCAAAATTTGTCCAAACTTCTTCCATCCAGTTAGGTCAAGGTAGCCTGTAGTTCTACTTTTAAACAAAGACAAAAACTGAAGAACAGAAAACATGTTCATATACAATGGCTGCTGGCTTCTCAACATGTTACTCATGGGTTGTGGGGAGGGGGGTCTCAGAAAATTTCCAATACCTGTGCTTACAGCTAAAGAAATATCTGCATATGACAGACCAACTTGGCTTTTTTTTTTTTTTATCTCTCCTGCTTCCAAGCAATATTCATAAATTTAATTTCCAATCTGTTCTCCTTTTATTAGTTGTGTGTTATTAAATGAGATTGCTTCATCTTAATATAATATATTTCCAAGGCCTGTGAATGTGGCTAGGAGCTGATATTCAAATTCAATAACATGGCCTGTACTTAGAGCATGGCACTAATAAATGCCAATGTATGATGCATATGAAGACAGGCTCAGCGAGGAAGTGGTAGCGGGTGATAATAATCTTGTGAATGTCCTTCACAGGAGAGACATGCTTGTCTTCCACCCCTGTGCTCCACTGCTCATATACCTGTAGGAGCTCAGATGACCTACATATGGAGGATGAGTGTGCTGCAGAGAGGAAAGGTGGCTGTTAATATTTCCCTGTGTTTTATTAACTAGACAGACAAATCCGCAGTGTGTATACACTAGCTGTCAAACTTCACTCCAGAGAGAGAACAATGTAAATCAGAACTGTGCATCTGACTTTTAACCTTGCCACTGGACACTGAAGAAACAGGCCTGTTAGTTCAATCCGAAGACATCAACAGTGTTGTTTTGGAGAGAGAGATAAACACATGGTACAGTAGTGGTACAGTTCGCAGCAGATTGGATTGGTCACAGGGTTTCACATATTGGCTTCTGTATGGTTAAAACTTGACGTCTCTCCATTTTCTTTCCTATTTTATCACTGGAACCTAACAACTGCTCTTGCAAAGGTTGCAGCTTAGGAAGCTTAGCCACAGCAGTGAGTGACCTTTACTTTTATTATGAATATTTCTATTTCATCATTATTATAGAATGAAATCTATGCATATGATCAGCACAATGGATTTCTTTTTCATTAGTTGTGTAAAATGCCAGTCAGTGAATAGAGGGGCAGCCAGGGCTGCCAGCCAGACTAGAACCCCCCCGCACATACTGGAGGGATCTGACAATTGGAATTAATATGCGTGGAGCTTTCCCTCCCCGTATGTTGGCTGAGGTCTTCCAGGCAACTTTATCAGGGGTAACATTATCAAGAGCTTTGCCGAGAGCTTCTTCATCATGCTCACATCCGAGCCTGCCCAACACTTGTCACTGTCAATCACAAGGTGATAATACACAGATGATTCTCTCATTTGGTTTAATAAAATCTCCAGGCTTATTTCAACTGCAGTCATTACAGCAAATAATTGCTGCATTGAGGTTTTAGCCAGGCCATAGCCTCAGGGATAAGGAAAGACTATTGCTATATGAAGGATTTGGTTGATGTTGTCTTTTTTTTTCTTTTTTTAACCTTTACTCCCCAGTCGTTCATATTTCTAAAATGAATATTACATTTGAATCTAGATTTGGCTTTCTTTATTCAAACTAACATTGTTATTACATATTATCTGGATGTGGAGTCATCTGTTTTCACTTTTTTTTATCTATGTGCTGTCAAGTCAGGTTTCACCAGGGACTGCCAATTGTAATTTTTAACTGTCATTTAAACTAAATTGTAGATCTGAATCAGCGGGCCTAAAATTCTCTAAAGATATGGACTGACAGAAGGGAACATATTTCATCTTAAATTTAAATTCTGGCTCCATCTAAAAGTGCACAGCTGGAAAATTCTGCTGAAACCACTATATACTATATAAATCTTTTAGACAGGAACAATCAGACAGAGAAATATCCCATTACATCACTGATCTACTTGGCAAATGTATATAAAGGGATCTGATGCCAATATGATGCTTCCTATTCAAATGCACACTCCAGATTTGCTGTATATCTCCTGGCAAACTTAGAATCTGTTTAAGCGCCTGCTCAAATAGATCTTAAGGAAAAAAAGTGAATGCTGCTGAGGGTATGCTATTTGACTCTGGCCATTTCAGCTAAACAAAAAATTTCAATATAAAAGCAAATCCAGCTCCAACAGGTCACATATTTAATTAGGTAATCCAATCTCCTCGTTTTAATTACATTCATTAGTATATTTGTTTGACCAAACAAGGTCACAATAATTGATTAGATAAAGAATCAATGGCAAAGACAAAAAACTCATTACAGGAGCAGTGGTGTGGATATTTGCACCCTTGTTGGGGTCACACAGTTTATCCCAATGTCAAAGAAGGCAAAGCAGGCATAAACTTATTTGTTTTGAGGTGGTCTTTGATTTGTACATGCCAAAGTAGTGATTGTGACCTTGCCTTGTTGGCTGCCCCATAAAAAAGCAGTACACTAATTACTTTTGACAGTGACGTGTACTTGGGACAATATACAATCAGATAACAATAACAGAGTCAATAATTTGTATTTACTCTGAAACTTGGACAATGTCATTTCTTCCAATTAGTGCAATCACCCATGCATTAAATTAGTTTTTTTCCCCCTCTCACCCAGAAAAATAATTAGCGGTAATTATTAAGAAATCAATCAATCAAGAGAGTAAACTGTCAATGAAGCATGGTCAAAAGTTTAAAAAATGTGTGACACATGGCTTGGATCCATCTTGCCTCCAGGGGAATTTGTTATGCAGTACACCGAAAGGTTAAAGTAATGCAACAGCGCAGTGTGTATTTTGATGTTTATTTAAAATGCTAGATCCATGGATCCACTAATATTTATTTAATCTAAAAGTTAGCTTATTCAAAGTGAAAAATATGTTAAAACTTTAAATATCATACACAAAAAACAAATAGGTAGGGAGAAAATAGTCATTAGGCTATTAGGCGCACACACAAACATGTTTTTTAAAAGAGCTGAAACTCTATCAGAGGTTCATTTAACCTCTTTAATATGGAAAATTATATATAAAGTAAAAATCTTGGGGATTTGTTCTTAAAAATTTAAAATGGGAGTTGGAACATATACTCTTAAATAATAAAAGAAAAATAATCATACATAGTTTATTGCAGGACAAATTCATATTAAAAAAAAGGTAAATCATTTCAAAATTCTGCAACATGTAACCCCTGAATAATCACTGCTTTACTGTTTCCACTGTATATGATTCAAAAAGTGTTTAACGTCTAATAACCTGATTCCATCAGCATCTACTTTTTCTCACATAACAATAATATTAACAGTATATGAACAGACTTACAGTAAAAAGGTAAAATGTGGGCGGAATATGTAAAACATAACACTGAAGAAAAAGATAAATTGAAACATGGGGTGATAGAGGTTGACATTAGTCAGTAATTGTATATGTATTAGATAATGTTAGGCTATTTGCTGCTTCTTATTTTTCAACTGAATGAGAAAACTCATTGATGTCAGTTGAAAATATAACAGAGTTTGGCTTCCAATTGGTCCATTTTACCTTATTTATATGACACTTACCAAAAATGACGAGAAGACGGGTTGGAAAACAAATGTTTTCATCCACCGAGTTATTCACAAAATAAATTACAATGTCTCTCTATCATAAAAGTGCCTGTTTTACATGCTTTTTTTCCTAAATAAAACATATCTATCTATCTATCTATCTATCTATCTATCTATCTATCTATCTATCTATATATATATATATATATATATATATATATATGAATGATTATTATTTTATTTTTTTACTTAGAGTACAGAAATTATCACATAAATTATCATCCACATTACAGACAATGACTTTTAAGGTGTATTATTCGCAAATGTTTAAATTAAACTTTAAACATTAAACATCAAACATTTTCTTCACATTGCAGTATTTGTCTTTTTTGAATTCAAGTCACCATAAATAGAAGACTGTAATATTTGTGCTGGTGGAACTGCTCTCTTCTGGGGTTTTTCGGATGTCATTATTCTCTAGATTTTTTTATTTTTTTAGATTTATTTATTTGTGGATTTATTTATTATTATTATTATTTCAAACATCCAAGTCCCCATTGAATTCGAGGCCTGTGTGTTAAAGGGCACGCTGTCTATCACGTGACGAAGTCACCAGCAAATCACCTGCTAAGATTTGTTTCCTTATGAACCAATAAGGACGCGTTGTACAGCAGCAAAACGCCCTTCATTTGTTAGATTGATCTCCGGTTTCTCTGTTTGTCAAATTATTTAGCTAACCTACGTTAGCCAGCTAGCTGGAATGGTAACCAAAGGAATGGTGAGCAGCTGTGCACTTTCCTTCGAAAATTAAGGTGGAACACGCCTTAACATTTATTAATATTTAAAGGGGCGTTTATACAGTTCTAGCAAATACGGTGAGTTTAATTAATAAGCTCTCTTAAGTGCAAGATCCACAGTTAAAGACTGGTTTTGTTAGCAACGTCAAATGTAACCTTAAACCTGAAGCTGACGTTAGGTAAGTCAAGTAAAACAAATGAGACTGTGTAAATCTGGTAAAATTAACTCGTCGTATGCTTTGACCGCTTATGTTGCCAAAATTCCAGCTGTCAAGTAGAAATATGTTACGTTCAGCTGCAACACCCTGGTCCATAACATTTGCTAACGTAGCACTGTAATCTCAGATTGTGGTGAATGACACTATCGCTCATGCTTGTACTAGAAATAACGAGACTTTAACAATACATTTGGTTAAAATCAGAACATTCGTTTAAAATTTGTTACGGCTCCGACAAACAACGTTAGACACACAAGCTTTAAAACTTCTTCAATGAAACAGCTAGGTTAGCACGAAGCTAAGCTAGCCGAAACAACCCGTCCTAGTGTTAACTTTGTGGTGGCAAGTAGCTATGCTAGCTAAATTTGCATGGGATGCTTGATTGGTATTATTGTTGTTATTATTATTATTATTTATTTTTTTTCGAGATGCGTGTTTAGGTTGTGTGTGTTTGACTTCAACTATAGCATTTATTTCCTGTTTCCACCAAGGCAGCGAATGGCCCGGAGACTACTTGTCGTGGGACCTTCATAAAAAGAGGGACATCAGTCTGAACCTCTGAACGAGTGATGAACTTAAACCCCTTCTGGAGCATGTCTACCAATACGAGTCGTAAGGTAAACGTTGTGGAGGTTTTTTGTTTGTTTGTTTTAAGCTGTAAACATACTGTAAACATTGCCATTCCCATTCGGTATTTTTTGTGGAAAAAATGGCAAACTTGATATTGATACAACACTTTAGTGTCCAGAAGCTTGCCCTTAGGTGCCTTTCAGATATGTACAAGCCTGTGGAAACCTCTCTCTAAAATGTGCTGCACATGATAGTCATGAGCTTTGCAAAGGAGATTTTTGATGACTTAACAGTGCAGTAAGTTTTGTTTGTTTTAACTAAAATCTTCACATATAAAATGTTTTGACTGCCTATTAAACCTGGAGTATAGTAGAGCTTACTATGGGTTACAAAGGTTGTATTTCTGCTGATTGCACTTCCTAAGATTAAAATAAATAAATAAATAAATAAAACCTGTACTTGTCTGCCAAAACTTGATTTCGATAGTCCTAATAATTTAACATTTGAGGGGACAAACATCAAACTGAGAAAATGTATAGCTTTGTCTTTTCTCAGCCTTGATTCCCGCACCTGTTCCCACTTGGATTCATATTGTTAAGCTTGTTAACAAATCTTGTTAAACTGGAAAACTTTCATACTCGACCTAAGGGTGTGGTTTTTCCACTCATTTTGGGGGAAATATGCTTATATTGTGTGAAGTTTAACTATAACCATATGATTTAAAACTACATTATAACAAAGTCTCCACTCTTTCTGTGTTGTGGTGTTTGGTGAAGTTTGCTACTGCTTGACTAAATTTCCACCAGCACCCACAGTGGTGGGGAGGGGATTTAGGAGGGACGAAAACGGTGTGAGTGACCTTGTTTGTCTCATTGAAGGTACATTTTAACACATTCTACAGTCAAGGGTTGTTTTTTTGTTGTTGTCATTGTTGTTGTTGTTGTTGTTGTTGGGTTTGTTTGTTTTTTGTTTTTTTTAAAGTGATTTTTTTTTAAGTGCAATATTTATTGCAAGCATTTCTTGCACTGTTTCTTATGGCTTCCTGATGTATCCTGCCATTCAAAACAGCATTCTTCTGTTTTGTGTTCAGAGTGCACTGTGACACTTTACCGCAACTCCTCCTATCATCCTTGCGTCATCAGTAAGATGGCGTTACAGCTAGGCATGAAAACGCTTGCTCTTGTCTAGACATGGCTCCCTGACGAGCTACAAACCAGATGGGCAGTGTAACTTGAGAGGTCACTCACAGCACATGGTCACTACCCTGTGCCATCGGATTACTCCTTAGGTCTACCGTTTGAGCATTTATATACACTATCTAAATTTGACTGAGGGGGTTCCTTCTGATTTTTTTTCCCCTCCCACATAGCATGAGCTTTAATGTTTGATGTGTTAAGATCCCTGTCATGTTTTCAATCCTGAACAGCCGAGATCTGACAACGAGGAACAAAGCGGGCATGGGGAGCAGAGGGCCAGTCCAGCCCGGATGCCCTTCGGCAGAAAGCAGCTTCCGCCGATTCCTAAGAATGCAGCCCCTATTACCAAGCCTTCCCCAATGGGTACCCCAATCCAGTCTGCCAATGGCACGCATGCCTCTTATGGCCCTTTTTACTTGGAGTACTCTCTGCTGGCTGAGTTGTACGTATTGGTCCAGTATCAGAATTTAAATTTCAGTTTGTTGTTAATTTCTTGGCATGCTCCAATATGCTGGTAGCCCTTGTTTTTAAAATACCCACTGTATACATTTTGTATTAAACTAGTTTCACAGTATCATTTAAATTGTTTTTATTTGGTTTCCCTTCTGATTTTTCTTGTGACCTGCAGCACATTAGTGATAAAGCAGAAGCTCCCTGGAATTTATGTCCAGCCATCCTACAAGTCTGCACTAAGTAAGGATTCCACTTTTAAAAGTTCATGCAATTAATCACTTTTTATATATCAGGGGAAAGACAAAAAAAGTGATAAGTGATTCTAAAATGGCATCTCTCACTGTCTAGTGTGGTTTGGTGTCATATTCATCAGACATGGCTTGTACCAGGATGGTGTCTTCAAGTTCACTGTGTATATTCCAGACAATTATCCAGATGGGGAGTGTCCTGTAAGTATTAAAAAAATGTTCTTGTTTGATATTTTGCCCCTTACCAAAAAGTGAGATTGCATGATTTAGCTAAAAAGAGTAAACATTGGAAAATGCAAGATGTATGTCATTATAAATAAGAAGTAGCAGCATAAATGATGTATACATAAACTGTCATAAAATATGGTTTAAGAAAAAATGGTGCAAACAATTTGTTTCAGAAATTAGTATTTGACATACCAGTCTTCCATCCACTTGTTGACCCTGTGTCTGGAGAGCTTGATGTCAGAAGAGCTTTTACCAAATGGAGGTAGGTTTATCATTTTTCTGCTTATGTACTTTGCTTTGTTACTTTTCTCGAATTATATTTTGAAGTGGAAGGAATTGGGGGGGAGGTTGGAAAAACTTGAGCAACTAAATGAATCACCAAGCTCAGTGTGGGCTGCTGCTGTAGGCTTCAAGGTTCAACAGAGGTGCTCTTTTGCATACCTTGGTTGTAACAAATGCTTATTTGAGTAACTTACTTTTCTATCACCTGGAAGGAAACTGGCCGCCGCTGGCTTCTGGTGCCTACAAGGCATTTTCAGCAGAGAACTGCCACTTGCTGATGTTTTCTATTTTTAGACTGTGTTTTAAACCCAGTAGATCAGCATTTTCTTAAACAAACTGAATGACTGGGTGGTAGCATGGGTGTGGGCACCAGACAAACTAGTCTGTTTGTTTAAGAAAATGCTGATCTACTGGGTTTAAAACACAGTCTAAAAATAGAAAACATCAGCAAGTCATTTAAATCACTTTTCTTTCCCATTCTTATGTTTGGTTTGAAATTCAGCACGTCACCAGGTTTACATGCCTGACTGATTTACTGTCATGCGATTGCCTGAGATATTTGCTGTAACATACAGTTGAACAGGTGTAAAATATGAGAGAGAGAGAGATATGCACCAGGAAACGTGATTCTGAAAAGTAACACAAATCCAAAAACTGTATGCCATGACTAGCTGTGCTTCTCGACGTTATCAAAAACTGAACTACGCACAAGGCAGTAAAAACAAGTTTATTATGCTATTCAGCAAGGACTGACAGTGGCATGGACTGTAGTACAAGTTTTGCATTTAAAGGCATCTTGGCACTCCTCCATGATGCAGATGTAGCTAACAGCTCTGTTTGTTAACAGAGGAAAACTCATCTGTTCCTGAAGCAGAGTTAACTTACAAATTACCTGCTTGCTAGCAAGTTTTCTTCAACAAACTTAGTATTTCTCTCTGCTGCACTGGAATCATCTTAGTGACACCAACTAATTCATAAAGTAATATTATATGTGCTTTATGCTGCAATATAAAGCACCTTGGGGCGACAGTAATTTTTTATTTTATTTTTTATTTTTTTGGCTCTCTATATACGATATGTAACTGAATTAAAATAAATCAAACATTTACTGACTTCATCCACCTGTGTGTGTGTAGACGGAATCACAACCACATCTGGCAAGTCCTGATGTATGCACGTACAGTTTTTTACAAGATTAACACCACAGACCCACTCAACCCAGAGGCTGCTGTACTGTGAGTTTAACATTCTTGGTTTTTGCCTTTTTTTTTTTTTTCCCTTAATGGAACTTGTTGTGTGTGTATATTTTATTTTTCTTCTGAAAATGTTAAAAAAAAAAATCTTGTTAGTCATTTATAGAAAAACATAATTAAAATCTCGACTAAGAAACTGGTCTTTTAGCACTCGGTGCAAAGTGATGTTTCTAGCTAAATAAGTTTGACACTTGCTTTTTTTTTTTTTTCTTTCTTTTTCCCCAGCTACGAGAAGGATGTGCAGTTGTTCAAAAGCAAAGTGGTAGATAGTGTGAAACTATGCAACAGTCATCTTTTTGATCAGCCAAAGATCGATGATCCCTACGCAATAAGGTTGGTCAACTGTCCATTTCACATTCTAGTGCTGACCACAATAAGGAAAAAAGTGTGTGTGTTTGTTAAAACTCTAAAGAGGGAAAAAATTATCTTGTGTTCGGTTCTCCACTTTGATCCATTGGTTTCAGTTTTTCCCCATGGAACCCAGCTGTACATGAAGAAGCAAAAGACAGGATGTTCACATACAAGGTAAGTTTTGCTAAATTAAAACTTTGCACTTTCGAAGCAGGAGAGAGTTTAATCTGCATATTTTATCTGGTGATTCTTATTATGCAGCTTTTAATTTGTTGTTGTTGCCCTAGAGACGACCTGAGGATCACCACAAGGCATCTCAGGCATCGGGTTTGTCTTGGGTAAAGCCTGGCTCGACACAGCCCTTCAGCAAAGAAGACAATCCTCCCCAGAGCTGAATCTGCAATGTCAAGATAGTGGCCACTAGAGGGAGTCAGAAGCATCAGATTCCATGCCACAGGCTTGCATCAGCCATCTGTGTGAAAGTAGAACCTTGGTAGTTGGCAACTTTATATTAGCTCTTCACATTTATTGCTTGGCTTTAAAAGCTTTTTTTTAGGCCTCAAAGAGTTTTAGAAAAAGGAAACCAAGTTTGTATCATATTTAAATCAACAATGACAAATGGATGCGTCAACATCCTTTAGGGTAAGATGCAATCAAAGTACATTCTCATTTTCGTTTTCTTATCCATTCACATATTTAGTTACGTTATGACATACAGCTGCAAAAGGCTGTGGACGATGTGAGTGAAATTATTTTCATTCTTATTGTAAGTACAGTGGATTGCATATCAATACCACTTGTTCAATTTGGCTCAGGACTGTTTATTTGTAAGACTCGGAATGTTTAATCACAGCTGTGTTGGTGGGGAAAAAAAAACCCTGTCACATCCTCCTCTATTACCAAGTTAGGTTGACATTTGCTTTATATTTGTGTTTTATTGGACAATGAGTTATTTTTTATTTCCACTGTGTAAACGGTTGTCTTACTTTGCAGCAGAGTTGGCAAATATGGTTTTAAATAAGATTCTAAGTAAGTAAGCTTATGTATTTTGCCAGATTTGAAATAATTTTGAATGTTTTATATATATATCATTGGTTATTAAAGGTTTGATGTGTAAATAATGGATTCTATGCTGAGGTTTAAGAGAAATCTGCATTGGTGCTCTGTAAGAGAATGTCTTTTTTTTTTTTCCTTTTTTTTTGTAGATAATTGTAAATTACTCCCAAATAAATGACGTTACTCTAGAATTACAGAAGTCTGGAAGACAAACGCCTTTATTTTGATAAAGTTTAGTTATTTAGGACACTCTGAACAGCAAAATAGGATGGTAATAAACTGGGGTGCTTCATATTCTTTAGTTACAGGCCAGTGTCAGTTCAAACTTGAAGTCTTCAAGCAGAGGAATTTGGCTTGATTGCTGTATTTGGAAATACTGTAGGAAAATAGATTTAAAATCAGTATAAATTCAATAAAGAAATGAGCACAGCAGGTATGTTGGCCAAAGTTGTTTGAGCTGCTGTAAGAGGGAAAGTTGTAACAATAATTGTAATTTACATGATGCCATTTGGGCTCTTCAGAAGTTCAGATGTGTTGATGCGTGAACCATTTGTTCTTGACTGCTTAGGTTTGAAATTGAAACGGTATTCTTTGAAATCAATAAAAGGATTTTTAAAAGCTATGTATGTTTATGTATTTTTTTTCAAGTATTTGTTTTGAACTAATGAAAACCTGATTACAAGAAACGTATTTCAAACATAATTACTCAATACAGTTACTGATACAAAGTGGCGATTTCTGTTATACTAGAAATGATTCTATCAAAGAAAACTACGTTCAAATTTGAAGTTACTTATTTTAGCGAAGTATTTCCCTCTGGCAACAGATGGCGTTATGTACCCACAGCTGAAAGCAGGCTCCTGTCACGTTCGCACTGAGGACAGACTAGGGTACATGTGCGAATATAAAACCTCTCCGGATTGGCTCCGGTTTAGACGCGGCCATCTTATGCACTCTGTCAACACAGCAACTTTACAAACGATGACATGATTTAATCAGCAACGCCCTGGCGCCACCGTCCTCAAAGTAGTCACAGTTGGTGAACCGGTTTTTAATTTAACATGGAAATTAGTGATTTTGGCAAATTGTCAGCGGTCCAATCACAGAGAGGGTTACTAATATGCAAATGCGGCGTTATCACAGTCACGTCAGCAGCAGCAGCAGAGCCGCTGTGCCGTGGTCGCCAGCAGGAGTACAACTAACAACACAGTAACAACTTCGCTAATACCACTCTGTCTTCATTGGCGTCTGGAGCTGCGCTTTGTGGTTCTTTCAGGTAAGAAACTGCGCTAATTACGTTGACTTTTCTGAGACGCGTTTGGACTTGTGGGCTTCTGTTTCATACAGTCAAGTAGCTGTCAAATTTCGGACAGTGAGTCAATGAGGGTCGCCTCAGCTGTCTGATGACACACCGCCTAGCTGGCTGTGTATCTTCCCTGTAGAAGCAAGGGTGTTCAGGAGCCAAAAACTTGTTTGTTTTCTTTGAATTCGCATCGAAAGCAGCAAATATCATCGTACTTTTTCAGAGTTTGACGCCTACATGTAAATGCGCGTGTCTCCAAAGTACTCCTTGGTGGGTTCTTCTTGGTCATGGTGGTCCTGAACTGACAGCGACCAGCCGGGCTCAAAGCAGCATGGCACTTGAATGTGGACGCCGATGTACTTAACAGTGCCAATACTTCGACAGGTTATTTGAAATGAAAACGAAAGTCAGGCGAGGATAAAGTAGTTGGCTGTTATCACGGTCACAATCATTGACGACCTCTCCATCCATCTCCGGCCCCCTCCCCCTCCCTATCTTCTTCTGTGAGCAGCGTCACGACACCTTTTGAATCCTTAGGTTATACGGTTCGAGTGCACGTGCGCACCTCGACAAACAGTTTTATATCTAAAACTCAAATGTTCCACGTGCGTTCATTTTCTTTCCGCTCGCCGAGCAGTTGCGCTTAAAGTAGCGCAACACATTGCCGCCTCGTCGGCTTATCAACCACCGCGCTCGCAGAGGCTGTAGCCATTTCTGAGGGAAGATGAAGAGGATGATATTAACTCAAGAGGTGAGCTCGGTGTCTTGCTTAAACATGGTCGCTTAAGGGCTTTGAAAACACCACAGAGGTATAGCCATGTCGCCAACTGAGACACTTTACCAATAACAACCTTGGAAGTTTCCTAAAAGTGGACTGAAAAGCGTTCGTATACGCGCTTAGCTTTTGCTTCAACTTTCAGTTAAATTGATATTGTTTCAATTTTGTTAGTTTTACACGGACATCTCCCCAAATTTCAGGAGCAGTTTATAAACACAGTTCATGTTGATATTAGGCATGAGTTGCACGTGCCTGGATGGTGCTCACAACGTCACAATTATGAAGGAAACAGCTGGAAAGCATCAGAGGGGAGAGGGGACTGGTCTATGCCTCGGAGCCAGATGGGTGGCGTTTGAAGGTTAGCAGTTGCTTGGTTTAGCTATAGGGAACCTGCATATAGATAGGGATCTACAGAAACTTAAAACTGACAAGTAATTACATGGCAGTCACATGATTTCCCAATAAACATAATGATCACTAGAGAAAGCACTGGAGAGAGTCTTGAGCTTGAAGAACAGCCCAATGTGAAAACAGGAATTGCTTCATGCCTGTGTGAATTGACTTTTGCAGGGACCTGGTGGTTAGTGGGGAGAGTGGTAATGTGCATGACAATGAGTCTTAAAAGGAAATGTAGTGATAGTACAGTAAAGTAGATTTCCTTTCTCTGTATGTTTAATTTAAGATTTAAATATTGCTTTCAAAATGCAAAGCAGTGGCATGAGGTGGTGAGAATGTTATGAATTGTTTGTTAATATATGAGATTACACATTTCTCAGGTTTGATGTTAGTAACGTTATAAAGTCACTATAAAACTCGTAATGTAGCAAGTGGAACTGTTTAACTCTGAGAGTTCATGTAGACATTTCTGTTGCTATGGGCCAAGCAGGCCACCTATGCTGGTTCACCTTAAGGTGAACTTAACTTGCATACAGAGAAGTTGGCTGTTAGAATCACTTAGTCAAAAGGATTTTTTAGGTGGGCTTTTCTTATAGCCATCACAAAACTGCAGCAGCAGCTGGATAACTGCCAGTTAAACAAGAAAAATCAAACTTATGACTTTATCTTTTTTAGGAATCATTTTTTAGTTTATTAGCTTGTGCACATTGCTCTGTTGTTGTTGTTTTTTGCATAATATTATCCATATTAGGCTGGTGTCTCTGATAACAAATCACACAGTCAGTAGTTGAGAGCACCATAATTTTTTTTATGCTGGTAGAATGTTATGTTAAACCATTTACTAGCATGGCTATTATTTTAAATATATGCTGTGATAAAGAAAAAGATGCCAGACAAAAATATGGGACAAATGTCTGTGTTCATTTGTGTGCCTGTGTGCATGTTAAGTCAGCATAATAACTGACCTCGGTAGGCTTCTGTCATCTTCCGCTGGTCTGTGGTTGCAGAACACGCACATGCGCATGCTTAAAGGGCCTCCTTTGCCTCTGTCCTTAGCTGTTGAAATTCTATCAGCTGTCTGCACCTCCCACACATTCTGCAGTAGCAGGGCAGGCAGCTTCATTGGTTGTGAAGGTAGGGGGTTGAGGCGCATTTGTGCGTATGTGTGTATTTGAAAAGGGTGGGGGTACAGGAAGAGGCACCTGCTGGTGGCTGGCGGTTGGTTTGCACCAGCTGCTTTGCTGCACACATGAAAGGCAATGCTGACAGATAACTGACAGTACCAAGTTTCTCCAGAACCATGACATAGCCTTCACTTGGATAAGTGCTTTTATATGTCAGATTGATAGAGTCATGCAGTTTTACTGCTCTCAAAGAATGCATCATTGATGATGAAGTGGATGACAAAGTTCAATATGGTGGACAAAAATATACTTGATAAACTGTTGTGTCATCTTTTAACTGGAAATTATTTGTGCATGTGTTTAAAGGTTGATTATGCTAATAAGTTTTTTTTTTTACCAAATGAAATCTGATGTAGGCCATAGATTACCAGCTGAAACTTTATCATCTGATATAAGTATTATAATTTATATTTTTTTCTCTTCATTTTAGGGCATGAAAACTATATAGTCGGCATGCTGTAGCTCTAAAGAGAGGCATTTGGGGACCAGTTTGGATCCATTGGTGTTCCAGAGGTTCCAGTCATCCTCCAGCCTCCACCATGGACTTCTTTAATGACCCTAGCCTCTTTGGTGGAGGTTTGGAAGGGCTGGATGACGATGGCTTCGCTTCAGCACCATCACTCGTGGATGAGCTAAATCTTACTGCTGACTTTGAACCGCTCCAAGTGGAGCCTCTTGGCCCTGGGAAGCATCAAGACATGATGCCACCAGCTTCTACCCAACAAGCTATGCCTAGTTACAGCCAGTCAATGGGTCATTACATTGACATTAAGGCCAATGTGGCTCAGGCATTTTCTGGTTCTCAGGGCATAAGTGAAGGCATGATTACAGAGCAACATGGCTCATACCATAATGCTCCCATGAGTCAAGTTCCTCAATCCAATGGGCTCTTCTGTAACAGTGGCAGTCCGATGTGGGGTAACCAAGACCAGAATGGGAACATGTACCAGGCCTTACCTCAACAGCAGCTTTGTCATCAACAGCAACAACTACAAAGCCAGCAACTTCATGGCAGACATCAAACACAGCACCATCCCTGTTATCAGCAAGAGGAGCAGCAGCACAGAATGCGACAGCAGCAGCTGCAACAACAGCAAAGTCATCAGCAACAGCTGTTAAACCAGCACCAACAAATTAACACACAGACTGTGTCCCTGCAGCAGCAGCATCACAATTTCCCGTTTCACCAGGGAGGCCAGTCCAGCAGCCAACAGCAAATTCACCACACTCAGCAGCAGGTTCAGCGCCAACTAACTGTGAGAGAGCAGCAGTTCCACTCAAGAGCTCTTCCAAGTAAGCATTATTTGGAAAGTCAGAATGCTTCTATGACTGCAACTTGCTTGCAAACACAGCCACAGCAAGGTAACTACCAGTTGGTCAGGGAATGTCAAGCTTTCCCTGGAACAGGACTGGAAGAATCTAACCTGTCCTTTCCCATGCACTCATCATCTATGGTTCATTCCCTGCCCATATGCTCTGTCAGTTCTGCCAGAGCTTATCAACCAACTCAGTACCCTACTTATCCTGGGGAGCCAGAATTACCCAGTCTCAATGAGCAATCTTTGTCCTCAGCCTCGGTGTCTAGGCCCAGCAACACCACTGCACCACTCACTTCTACAATACCCGAACTTACAGGGACACCATGCCAGTTTTCATCCACTGCACATTTGAGTCAGCAGCACACTAGGACCCCAATTAGCCAGGCAGAGGAATGTCCTTTCCGTGCTATACGTTGCTCCAGAGAAACCCAAGGAAACTGCAAGTCATCTGAGCTGTTTGGTGAATCTATGCGACCCTACCCCAACATCACCACCCACCTGCCTTCTGAGCAGCCTCAGAGTTGTAGGGTTATCAACACTAATGGATACCAAGCTTTGGGAGACAGCCTTTTACCATCAGCAGCTCATGATGAAGACTTGGATGGCCTGGAGCCTCCTGACCTCCTGCCTGACCTACTGCCCCAGCTTGAGCATGTTTTTAAGCAAGAGGACAAATCTAACTGTGGCTGGACTGATACTACTCAGGAGATTGGAATTGAGTACAGGAAACCATCACCCATTGAGTACAGTGAAGATAAGGTAACACATTTCATCCTTTTTGTTCCTAAAGCATTTGTTTAAAGGCACTGCACTGATCTTTATATATAACCATACACCTCATACTTAACACCCATTTCTAAGTTATAGTCAGTGACAAGAATGAAAATGAATAAGCTGAATGAAATGAAACAGTGATGTGTTGAATTTCACAATTTTAAATATTTTTTTTCTTTAATAATGGAGAAATATTTTCTTCTTTCCATATTATGGCACAGAATTCGGCCACTCATATAATGCTTAGCTATCTCAGGTAGAACATGTGCTTGCCTAGTAGAAAACCTGCAATCAGCAGTGGAAAGGGGAAGGTGTATCTTGGGCAGTCTGAAAGCTATCTGAAAATGATAATGGTCAGTCCAACCTGGCCTGTCTGTCTGGGCAGTGCACTGACAGCAGCTCAGGCCTGATTAGGCTAAGAGTGGCAGGAGAGTCTTCAGGACTTAGCTGTAAGCATACTTAGGGCTATATCAAGATGTGGGTCAGGGCAAGCCAGAAGCACTTGCACACTGCCTCGCTGGAGTGTGGGGGAGGTTGCACGCTGTTGTGGTAGCTGCCACAGTTTCTGTGTGTGTCTGTGCGTGAGTGCGTGTGCACGTGTGAGAGAGTGAGCGGTAGGAAAAGAGCACGGTGAAGGAGAGTGGTTAGCACTTCAGAGCGGGGGAGGGGGTTTGAGAGATGGAGAGGGCAGCAGCTCATGGAAAAAGGAGAGCTTAGGAAAGAAAGGGAGGGAAAGAGACAGAGAGGAAGAGCATGACAGAGAGAAGAGAAGCGGAGGGGGAGGTTGGGTGAATGCATTAGCTGGCTGTAACAGGCTTCAGGCGGTTCCTGGACCTCAGATGGCTTGTAACTTAGCAGCATCCATGCACTACCATCGCCCATGAGTGACACATGACCACCAGCTAAAGTCACAGACCTTTCATCATGCTCTGCACACTTTATGTGCATATGTAGATAGAAACATATTTTTGTGTTTTCTTTTGAGAACATTTGTGTTAGATTTCAGAATTTTTGTTACTAAAACAATGAAAATTATTTTTTTAAGGCACGCTTTATATATAGGCACTTTTTTAAAACCATAAAAGCACTTGTGTTTCCTATGGCCCTCTACTGACAAAACATCTCATAACCACTAACCGTACAGAAGTGTTGTTTGGCAATATTGTACCAACCTCACCTTTGTCTGTATCTGCACTTACCCTAGTGTAGTAAACACTTATATTACTACAATTTTATAGTATGTGTTTGAGTGACTCATTTAAATCTCTGTAAACAGGGACCTCTTACTAGCAGCAGGTCCATTATGTCTCCCCAATTTTAAAAGCAAATATATGCCCCAGAGCCAAAACAAAACTTGTGTTTTGAGTAGCTCATCTATACCCCAGCATTCAGCAGGTGATAACAAAACTGGTGCTGCGCCTAAACCAGAGCTCATCCACACAGGCCATTTGCTCATCTGCAAAGGTCCTTGATTGAAATGGGGCCATGAACCACAGCCATATGAACAAGCCTCTCCCTGTCTGTGTCAACATCCAGCCCTGTGTTGATGCTTACAGGCTGACTGTGCTATTCATGTGCACTGATGTGTGAAGAGCCTGCTGATAGTGTGTTTGCTGAACAGGCAAGGCATCAGGGGATAGCGGCCCACTCTTCACTCCCCCACAGTGAATGTGGCTAATTAGGATTTCCAATGTTTGTAATGGTCAGCTACAGATGTAATGACTCGCCAGGGTTAAGATTTAAGACTTATCACAGGTTTCAATATTCTGTACTTTTACATAATTAAATATTTAGAAAATGTCAAAGTTCGGTTGAAATAAATTTAAAAATAAACAACAGACCTTCTTGCAATGGAACCAAATCAAATATCATGTCTGTCAGCATACTGACATTAAATCAGTGAGATAGCTTTGGTTATCCTCTTTCGCTTAGTGGAAGGGCAGCCCATGATCCCAGCTGTCATAGGGCAAGAGGCTGGGTACACCCTACCTGGTAGCAATTTCTGCATTATTACATAAGCAAAGGTTGAACCACACCCATTTTGGTTTTTGCTACATACCTGTTACGTTTCTCGACTTGGTTTTGAACGACTGTAGTGTTGACAAAAATCAGTCCTCAAACATAAACGGTTGCCAGATGTACTCAAGACAACATTGGAATAGTTCCTGCTATTCCAGAAGCAATAGTACCACATTTTGTCACAGTGACAGAAAATTATACCACAGCAGTATTTCAGCTACTACTAGATATGTGTAGAACTCTTGCTTTATTTCCATGAATCAATTTGGCAACATGTATTCCATGCTAGTGGGCTGATTCTCATGATTCGCATTTCTTTGGTCATTTGGTAATTGTTTAGTTTGTTCCTTAAACATGGGTAAACTAAAAAGTACCTTTCTTCTGGTCATTTCATCTCTACACTAAGTTGCAAATTTGAGTAAATAATCAATTAGATCATACTACATTATTATTTATTTTTTTAGGCGTGGGAAAATTCTGAGGGTTCATCTCTAATTCTCAGCATCTTGATCCAGTAGTAAAAGCAATAATGAAACTAGAGCTAGTGATGACTGGGGATTTTACAGTACTAGAAATTTAGTAGTTGGTACCAATACCAATAGAACTAAAAGATTCACAATGCCAAATTCAGTTGTACTTAAACACAAAGTCCTTTGTTTGCTTGGGGGTGGCTGGAGCCTATCTCAGCTACCATAGGGCGAGAGGCAGAGTACACCCTGGTCAGGTTGTACACAGAGAAACAGAGAACCATTCACACTCATAGTCAGACCTATCTGCAATTAACTTAACCCAACTAATTGCATGTCTTTGGACTGTGAGAGGAACCCTGAGAGAACCCACACAAGCACAGGGGAGAACATGCAAACTGTGTGGTCCTTTACGCTGTGAGGCAGCAGTGCTAACCACTAGGGGTGGGTTTTGATAATCGATTTATCGATTAAAATAGATTCTGGCTTGGATAACGTGATATCGATTCATTAAAATCCTGAATCGATTTTGTAATATAAATTTATTTCGCCCGAAAAGCCAGAATTTCAGGTTAAACCTCATAAAATTTCAACAACCACCAAACAGCTAAAACAGTAAATGAGAGCAGGTACACGGATTCTGCACAAAGATGTAAACACAAAGCGTAGATCCGCCGACGGATCAGAAGCAGTGAGATGTCGCCTTTCTCACCCGACGGCACGGACACGGTCGGGGCTGAAAGCCAACAGCTCACTGATTCTGATGTTTCAGCGGGTCCACGCTTTGTGCTTATGCCCTTTTTGTGCTGATTCTGAAGCTTTATCTCTCTCCAAACAATATTGACCAAACCAGCAACAAAAGACGATCCAAACTACACTTCACATAAACATTGTCTTGAATTCACTCAGACTTTTGCTGTTTTGCTTTCACTACAATAAAACGCTTAGTCGTGTCTCTAATAAAACCTCTGTAACTTCAGAGGTAATGTTCATATGTTGATTAATGGTTTTCTTTCGTTTTTGATCGACTGCAGAATAATTTTATAAAATCCCAGGCCAGGAAAATCACCTTGGTGTTTTTCTGTGTTTTATCCTCAGTTACTTTGACACAAAGGCATCTGCTGTGATGCTTACACCTTTGATAAAGTCTTGCGAGTGTCAGCTTCCTTTTTATAGATACAAAAATATGTAAATGTACTGATCTGAATTATGATATTTCTGAACGTCTGAGGCAAAATTTCCCAGATTCAAATCGAATCGAATTGGATCGAATCGTGGATCGAATCGATTCGGGACCTTGTGAACCGGAATCGAATCGATTCTAGAAATCAGTGACGATACCCAGCCCTACTAACCACCACCTTACTGTGCTGTTCTGGCCTACTACTGTTAGTTATATTATGTTAGCATAGGCATTTAATTTTAGCCATTGAAAAGTATTTTAGTATCTGGAGTAAAGCTGGTTTCAGAATATCAGTCTCAGCTGTCTTAAACAAAATAGTAACAAGCATTTCAGGATAAAATTAGAGAGGTAATACTGTGGATGTCGTTACCGTGAATTGAAACTTTGAAGAAATCTGGAGGCTTGTCTTCACTAAATTGGAAGTATTTCGTCCCTTTGTTCAAAAACTGAAAGAGCATCGTTTGGATATTGGCTTTTGTGAATCAATTAAATCAATGTCTTGGTCCACCAACTCAACCCACCCTACTCTAAACACAAAGTGCTTCTATAGCTGAATCTTCCCTTGTCATCAGTGATTCAGAACAGAGCTATTGTGACCACTACACTACTCACTATTTTTCATATGTTGTGCCATTTCTAGTTTTGCCTTTGCTTCTTTCTTCTTCAATAGGTAAGGCTAGACTAGAATACTTGTAGCCATGTGCCTCCCCCTGCAGTTCTGGAAGAGTAGCCACCTCAGTCAGTACACTGCTTACAATGCCAAAAAAAAACCAAGTACCATCACGTTTTCAGGATTTTGATATTAAATTGTGTTGTAAGGATCGGTCTTCTGACATCCCTAGTGCTGTCAGGAAATTGTATTGAGTAATACAAAGAGAAGACTGCAATGAATACTCATTTTATATTCATCCACCATGCAGTCACACTGGCCACTGAAATTTGAATTGATTTGATAAAGGCATGTTTGAAATAATGACATTTATCCAGTGTCATAGGTTGTTGAATGTTTGGTGTCTATGTTGGCAGTGTACCCAGTAAAGCAAAATGAAAGTCTGCTAAATACACACACATATCACTTTGTTTATTTTTTGCAAGTCATATTGACTTAGGCTTTTTTGCAGAAAAGACTTAAGGGTATGGTAATCCTTTAGAGCTACAAATTGAAAATTAATTGTTGGTTATATAGGTGGTGCAATGGTGCGTGTCATCTCACAGCAAGAAGGTCCTGGGTTTGAATTCACTGTGGCCTTTCCAACCCCGAGGACATGCTCTTGTTTTTGCTTTTTTTTCTTCTAACTTTATTTATCACTGTACAAAGAAACAGGGCAGCTGTGTCCTCAGAATTTTGAGATTCTAGTTGTGAAGGACAGATGATTTTAAAATCTCAACATTGATATCTCCTTAGATATATAAGTTATATGATTATCTTCACCCCCCCCTTTTTTTCTTCTTTTAAGAATATCAATATGTTGTCTAGCCCTGTTTTTAAATCAGCTATCGACTAAACTAGTTAGCAAGCTCAGCTAGAGCTTTTTAGCTTTACTTGAAAATGCTTCATTGTGTGTGTTGGTCAGCCAAGGCTTATACTACAAAACAAGTTCAGCCTACCCAGGATATCTTTCCATTATCTGGCCTTAAGAAGGTGGTTATCAACTTGAAAAGTCAACCTAAGGTTTCCAAATGTAACTACAAACACGTTCACATGAAAGGTGTAGAGTTGGCAGCATATGACCAGTCCCAAACAAGGACAGCTCTACATTATAAGTGTATATTAGCAGAGCGGCCAATTTTATAAAGGAAGATATGATGATTCTGTGATATTAGAAAAATATTAAGAAGGTAAATATATGTAATACAGGCTGCAAGCAGCATATTTGATGCAGACATAGGAGTAAATATGTGTAATAGGAAATGTTTGTATTAAAAGCACTATGTGAATATGTGAACCTTGTGTGCTTTAGTTAGTAAAACTAAAAAGTAACTAGTAATTGAAAAAAAGTATTTCTTTCTGATTTAAAATCAGAAAGAAAACTGGATAAAACATTGAGACTTGGGCATCCACTTCTGAGAAGATTGACAAATTCCTTAAATACGAAATTTCTATGTTTCTGTAGTGGTTAATTCACCAGTATGTGTGCAAGCTCTTTTAACAAAATGCTATTTATCAAAATTAAATGTTTTAATACATATTGTTGCTATCCACTATTTTAAAATGGACTGTTTTATATAAAAGCAGGAAAAAGTGAAGCACAGTATTATTTTTTTATTAAGATGCCAAATTACTGTTATTCACTTGCATACCCAAAAAGAAGAAATTGTTTTAGTGGTTGAATGTTGTACTTGACTAATTTCAGACGTCTCAGAGCAGTCCAGTGTGCTGGCTTAAATTTGGGTGGAAAAAACGAAAATTCATTTATTTGAAACTTCTGTTCCTAGTGTACTCAAACTGAAAGATATTTGCCAAACAGATATTTGCCAAACAAAAGGCTGAATACTGAATGTATTGCCTTTTGGTGTTGAGGACCCATTTCCATTCAAAACCAAAATATTTCTGGGCACTCAGCTCACTGACAGTCCATAAGGCCGATATGACATTACATTGCATATTTTGGTCTTACACATTTGATTGGGACTGGGATTTTGATGCTGCAAGTTTATAAAAAAAGAAATAAGACAACTACTTTTGCCATTAAGCCTCTCTTTCTTATGGAGTCATGTTTTTACCATGTGATGTTATTTCAGCTTCAGTTCATTTTATTCTGTTGTGGCAAATATAAGGCCCTATTTGTCATTGTTTTGGCACCTGGATGTGTGGAGTGCTAGCTTTGTTGTGTTAATGAATGGCTTTGTCATTTTTTCTTTGGCATGCTACTACACTCTACTGTTTGTAATTTTCATAACACTAGAGGCTACGGCTTTCATGCTGAATAGAAAAGAGAAGTGAGACTGATGAACACTGATTGCCCGGGTGGCTGTAGTCATTTGGGGGGCCCCCCAGCAGTGATACTGAGCAGGTACATCCCCGCTGGCTTTCTATATCGCTGGTGTATTGCTGCTTTCCCCTCTCTGCCCAGCCTTTTCCTCTGAGTTGTATTTCCAGTCATCAACTTTGAATATGCATGCTTGTAAAAAGGATTGCTGTTTCTGTGACAGGCTAGCTTGAGTACTTCCTGACCTCTCTGGGGTTTATGTAACTTCTAGCCACCCAAACTGGGCAAGCAATGCCATAATCAGTACTGAAACATGACACCATGCGTCACCCCGTTTGTCACCCCACAACCGACATGTGCCACACACACACACTTGTACTTGGAGAAACCTGTGCCCACATGGTGATAGCCTGTCTTATTCACACACTTTCCACTTTGTCTAATAACCTGCTCCAGTGTGACACGCAGAGCTTTGTATGTGTGCATTTCTTCTTCTGTCTGTCTTTCACTTTCTGTCTTGGTTGCTCACTCTACGAAGCATTCTGTCTGCTTCATCCGCTCTGATTGTCTTGTCTGTTTGGAGGCCTGCCAGATGAGGGCGGGGGATAACTGAGGGTCAGAGGTAGACAGGAAGTCAGGCGGCCTTTGCTGTGAGCGGAAGGGGAGGGTTCAGTGGGAGGAGGGGCTGAGAACTGAGAGGGAGGAGGGAGTTGTACTTGGATTGAGTGTGTCAGGAGCATGTGGGAACGCTGCCAGCCTCAACTGCACAGTAGGTCTGAATTTAAAGTATGCCCTTTTATGCTGCTTTTCTTTCCTTTCTACTCTCTTTTGCCTCCTTCTCCAGGGATTAAATGGCTTTGAATATTTTTGGGGGTGATGGGTGGGTGAGTGTTTGCCCAGCGGTCAAAATGTGAAGGGTTTTTTTGTGTGTGTATGTGACTGGAATGTCTTTTTGGTTGTGACGCAACCTTCTTGAACTCACGCTAACCTTTGACTGGCAGAAAGGGCGGTTGGACTACCACAGTGTCTCTTGAGTATGAAAAGATTCAGTTCAAGGGGGACATCTTAAAAATCACTTGTAAATTATTTCAGTATAGGGTGCAACAGATGAAATAAGAAAAGACGCAGAGGAGTAATGACCCCTTTGTCCTTGTGTTTACACCTATACAATGAGTGAGAAAATTGAGCAAACCCTTAATATGACTAAAAACTTAAGGAAAGTTATCTAAAGTGAATAAGACTGGAATAAGTGCATAAGTCTGTCATTCTGTTCCAGTCTGTGGTTTTTGCACCACAGCTTGACTTTGACACACTAAATGTCAATTGTATTGTCCCGAGAGACGGCAGTTGGCTTAGTGATTTGTAACTTCAGCAAACAGGTTTGTGTCAGTAGGAAGTCATTAAATAGTTGCCATGGACGTTGTAAGTGGAGACTTTTATTGTGTGTTATGCTTGTGTGTGTGTTTTTTGTTTTTCATTTTTTTAACAACATTTGACTTACTCAGTTGACTGTTTACCTTAGCAGAAGAGGGTTGACTGTTGAAACCGGTATGTCATAATCAATCATTGCTCCCCGTTTTGTGAGTCAGGCTACAGTGTTGTCAGACAGGCTTTGCAAAGGTTAAAAAAATGACAAGAGTATTTTAGTCACCTTAATTTTGGGCCTTTAATGTGAAAATCTGACTTTTATTTGTGTCTTTTTGGGTATATTTTTTTTATATTGATCATGCTGTAGCAAACCTACAAAATGTAATCCACATGGAGCCAGGGTTTTTCTTGCATATGACAAAAAATGTTGGTCACCATCAAAGAGGTGCTGGCCTTCCAAAGGAAAACAAAACAAAAAACAGCCATTAAAATTTCATTTCATCAAGCTTCAATTTAATTTTTGTTTTTTAAATATCCAGAAACAACAGGAAAATGCACAGAGATCTGTTAAGTAAGTTACCCCACACTTAACCATATTAGCCATGTGCCAGTCAAGTATTTGAACCAAATACTGATCTGATACTGATTTAAAAAAGTGGATCGCATATTGGTGACAATGACACAATCCATCAGTTCAATCATAGCTGTTCTCTTTTGTTCAGCAAAACTAGCAAACACCAGCCGTTTGGAGGTGTTTCACACCGGCTATATCAACAGCTGCTATTTGTACGTTTGCAGATGTTTTTTTGTTTTTTTGGGGGGGGTGTAATCTTTTTTTTACCTAAACTGTGGTCAAAGCAAATGTTTTAGTAAATGACATCCTGTAGCGCTGTTTTCTGCCCATCTCCTAGCCCTGGACCTGTACAGGTCCTGGATGGAGGGAACATCAGCACCAATGATCCTCTCTGCAGACATGATTGTCCTTTCCAGTCTGGCCCTGTCCTGCTTTGTGGCTGAGCTGAACCAGACAGTGATTGACATGCATAGGACAGATTGGATGATGATAGTGTAGAACATGACCAGCAGCTTCAGTGGCAAGTTGAACTTCCTGAGTAGCTGCAGGAAGTACAACATCTGCTGGGCCTTCTTTCAGACAGAGTTTATATGTGAGGACCACTTCAGATTGCGGGGATCCACTTCCTGTCTGTATGCTGACACATCATATTTCTGGATCAGACCAATGACAGTGGTGTCCTTGATAAACTATAGGAGTTTCACATATGGTTCTCCTGAGGTGCACTCATTTGTCTAGAGAGAGAAGAGCAGCGGAGAGAACACATCTCTGGATGAGGCTGGTGCTAATGGTCTGATGATCCACTGACAGGTGGAAGCTAGGTGAACTTCCAGTGCAATGTCCTTCTGGTGGCTTAACACAAGTCTTTCAAAGGACTTCACAGCCACAGATGTTAGCACGACAGGCCTGTAGTCATTTAATCCTCTGGTGGACTTTTTTGGCACAAGGATTTTTTTCTTGGGCCTGTTTTAACAAATGCAAACAGTTATGTGGACAATGCTATATCGCTATATAAAGTGCGGATGCAACTGAGTTAATCATACTTAGCTGCTTCATCAACACCCCAAGGCCCATTTTAAGTTACCACAAGGTCCAGTCATTCTTTGTTGTACTGTGAAAGCCACTGAAAATAATGGGTTTGAGAGAGCAGCACCTGCTGTTTGTGTGATGCATAACTATGTAGAGTTGGGACCGAGCAGAGCTGTAGTCTTGCATGCTCTATGCAGTTTCTCTCTTCCTGTTAGCCCCCAAAACCCCATTCCCTTAGACACAAAGAAAACAAAAAACCCCAACAATTGTTTGACCCCCTTAAAGCAATCACTTTGGAGAGAATGGGAAGGGAAAAACTCCCTTTTAACAGCAAGAAACCTCCGGCAGAACTTAGGCAGGGGCGACCATATGCTGCGGCTGGTTGGGATGAGGGGAGGAAGACAAGACGAGACACACTGTGAAAGAGAGCCAGAGATTAATAATAACTAATGATTAAATACAGAGTGGTGTATAAATACATAGTGAGTGAAAAAGAAACAATGCATCAGTTGGAGTCCCCAGTAGCCTAGACCTACTGCAGCGTAACTAAGGGAGGATCGAGAGTAATTTGATCCAGCCCTAACTTTTATCAAAAAGGAACGTTTTAAGCCTAATTTTAAAAGTAGAGTAGGTGTCTCTCTCTCCTGAATCCAACCTGGGAACTGGTTCAACAGAAGAGGGGTCTGGAAGCTGAAGCTGTACCTCCCACTTTACTTTTAAGTACATTAGGAAAGTAAGTCTGCAGTCTTAGAGTGAGGTAAGGGGGTTATTCTGTACTGTAGTGTCTATAGCCCAGTTTGATCACACCAGTAAAATTAATACATATATTGTATGTTAAAAAATACATTTACATTTTTGTAAAGTACATTCTGAAAACATTAAACTCAACCATAGCCAAGATTATTTTTTTAAATAAAGCTGAAATCAGAAGCATAATTGAAGACTTGCTTTAACTTGCTCCCTTTAAAAACTGCTAAATTATTTTTTTGTCATTTAAATGTGGAATATTTGTAGAAGAAATGCAAATAGCATAAAATAACTTCAGAGTTTTTCACACACCATAAATCTGCATTACAATTTTGAGATCATAGTGGAAAAGAATAAAAACGTAAAAATAAAATATAGTACAAATACTGTTGATATGATTCATACAACTTGTTTCGTTGCCATTGAATAAGAGCATGGATGGTACCAGTATATTTGGTCAAGTAATTTACCTAACTATAGTTTTAATATATTTATACTTCATTTTAGTATTTCTGACTCAGTTATAAATATTTTGGACTCTTTTGTATTTTATTTTGTGATTAAAAATTAAAAAAAAATAAAAAAATAAAAATAGTCTTAAAATTACAAATTTTATCAAAAATAACTATCGTTTCATGTACTTTGTTCAATAATGCATCAGGAAAACAAACCTGAAGAGCCTTAGTTTATATTTTGTGGCCAAACATTTCATAATGTTGTTCTTTACTGATGAAAATTTGACAGTCTGTTTGAAACTGAATAACTATGAAATGAAGTGTGTTTTAAACCCTGCATTTCTGTGTTTATTTTGGGGTTCAGCTGTAACAGTATCAGCAGGGAAGCTGCTTCTTCTCTGGCCATAACTCGTCCCTGCCGCTAGACATTTGTGGCTGACAGCTGTCTGTCTTTGACTTAAGGTGATTTCATACTAGTACAAAAGATGGACAAATTTGTCAATTTAAGTAAAGCCAGGAATATAGTCCCCACAAGGGACTAGTGAAATGTGTGACTAGTTGACTAACTGATGAAATGTTGGCACCAGAAATGCTAGTTGGTTAAACTAATCATATATTGTTGATTTCACTTCAGTTAGCTTTAAGTTTAATAAGAAAAGATCATTAGGGTGGATTGAACACGAGTCATGATTGAATTAAGCTATTTGGCAACTAGCGTTTAATGGCCCATCACAGCTGTACAGATTCCTAGTGATGACTTAGGCAAGACCCCCTGGAGTCTAGATGCTGGTGGTGGTGATGAAGACGGAGGCTTGGATGAAGTTCTTGGTAATGTGAGAGAGGCAGAGATGAGGAGCTGGTGGTTTACACGAAGGTAACCTGTAAATTTGTATATTTCATTGTAGGGCTGCACGATTTTGCATAAAATGAGAATCACGATTTTTTGGCTTAGAATTGAGATCACGATTCTCTCACGATTTTCTTTTCCAGTATAAATATTTATTGCACTTATTAACTGCACATCAACTTCGTATCAGTTGAGACTGAACATAAAAACAATAAATAAACATAAAAACAACAAATGTCTCACGTTTTGTTGTTGCCGCAAAATGTTGTACTACTTGAAATTCCGTCTCCACCATTGCTCGACGCTGCGTGTATAGAGCAGGTAGTGCAACAATAGAAAAATAGTTGCGGGACGGCACTGTGTAGCGTTTGTCTAGGGTGTTGATCATTTTCCTAAATCCCTCGTTTTGCACAGTGTTGATGGGAGCCATATCTTTGGTCAGGTGATAAGTGATAGCCTCCGTAATTTCTTTGTGCCTGCGGGAGTTCGACGTGTATAGGGAAGCGCTGTATAAGGTTCCTGTTATTGATGTTTGGGTGGTTGACCGGAACGGATTTTCTCCTGTCACTTTCTCGTAGGGCTGCTCGATTATGGCAAAAATGATAATCACGATTATTTTCACTGAAATTGAGATCTCGATTATTTGACGATATTTATTTAACCCTTTAAGACCTACTATAGAACCAAGTCCACCAGAGCTTATATTATTTTTTTACATGTTGTAGTGCCATTTGTGGGAGCATTTCAAGTTGCTATACAACTGTTATAGCCCATATTTTAATAATATGTATGCATTAAGTCCATAGTAACTACATTAATTGCAAAAAAGTGCAATAAACTACAAGAAAATTGAAAATCGTTTTTGTTTTTTTACATATATTTCTACTTGGAGAAATTTAAGAGGTTTATCCCTCAAAACTTTAAATACAAAAAAATTGCAAAAAATAGTTTACAACAACAGGAAATTTATTTTGAGTGTCTTCATAGTTTTATTTTGGAGATACAGCAATTTTTATATACTGCAGGAAAAACAAAAAAACAATCCTATGATGCAAATTTGCAAAGAAAACAGCAGGTGCATCAAAACAAACTATTTCCAGCAGTGCAGTATGAATCGAGATCGCGATTTTCTAACGATTAATCGTGCAGCCCTATTTCATTGTATATCTTACTGTAAACCTACTGTCATTTAATGGTCGGGCATTGCACAGCTATAAGCATTTCACCTCATGTCATACTGTGTGTGTGTGTGTGTGTGTGTGTGTGTGTGTGTGTGTGACACAAATAAAATTTGAATTTGAGGGAGAATGCCTGATGAGCACTGAGTGAAAGTGCACAAAGTGGAGGCCGATTGGCTTGAAGATGGTGGGCCGAAAGATGATTGGTCCAGACCAGTGATGTCAGCAGTGAGCTTGATAACTTGGGAAAGTGGAAGTAATGAAAAGCACTGTCTAGCCTCCAAACATTCGGGTAGTACACAGATGTGTGATTACACATCTTCCTTATTGAACTTACACATAAGGTTCATTTCAAAGATGTAACACACCCACCTACCACTAGTAAGGGGTAAAGTAAGGCAGATGACTGCAGTAGTTTGACCAAAAAAATGAGTAAATTGGCACGTAGCAACTCGACAGGAGCAGTGTGTAACCACATTTGTTTGGATACAGTTTCCACTCCTTTTTGATTGTTCTCAATTTGAGTGTATTTTTTCTTTCATGTTTAATTGACTAGTAAATTAGTCAACAGGGAACCCCTGATGAGGTGTGAATTACGTTATGCCTCAGTTGGCTTGGGGGTGACGACCCGATCTTGTTAGACCTCACCATGCTCTTTTACCTTCTTTACCTTTAGCTCAGATTGCATATTAGTTTGGAAAAAAAAAACAACAACTCAGTTTTATGTTGCAGCTTATGAGACATGTCATAAAAATGATCTATAATTTGGATTTAACTGTTAAAATGTCATTATCTTAATATAAAGTTAAGATGCAACTAAGGTAATTCTTTTCCTTTTTTTTTTCCCATTTTTGCGGGGAAAACGCTTCTGCTCTGCACTCTCGCTCTCTTCGTTTCATAGATATCTGCCATGCGCACAGGAGAAGGTAGAAATCAAAGCTGGGGGGGGAAAAAAAAGTCCTCACTTCATCAAATCTTGAAGGCTGTAGGTTAACTACACACCTGCACTGTGCTTCTTGTGCATGAATGTATGTGGTTGCCTCTATGTGTGTTCCTCCTTACGCAGGCACTGGCCCTGCTCTGCCTTTGCACTGCTTCAATAATGAAGGAGCTGTAAAGGTCTGGCAGTAAGCCCTTTGCTGAGTTCTCTTCCACCTCATCCCTCCCATCCTCCCTCCCTCTCCTTCTGTCTCTCTCTCTCTCTCTCTCTCTCTCTCTCTCTCTCTCTCTCTCTCTCTCTCTCTCTCTCTCTCTCTCTCTCTCTCTCTCTCTCTCTCTCTCTCTCTCTGTTGCATCCTAAGGGACCTCCTCTCGGCTCCGCTCTTCAGTTTGCACCGATGTTCCCATTAATGAATGGCATCATCCGGCTTGCTTGTTTTGCACAGTTCAGTTCCACTTCACTGCCTGGTGTCTGACCTGCTGTGCCATCTCTGATTCAGAGAGCACCACATCATTACTCAGAACAACCACAGCACACACTAACTCAAAAAACCTCTAGAAGGGCACTTTCAAAGCACATCCTCCACCAAGGCAAATGTCCCATTTCACAATTTTTAAGAGAGCAATTCAGATTGGTCCCCATATTAAATTGTTTCTGCCTTAGTGGAGTCTTCCAGCATGAACAAAGTCCCATGAAATTTGACTTTAGAATGAGCACATAGCCCTGAGAATGGACCATGGACTCCATAACCATTTACCATTTCCCTCGGGATGAATAAAGTATGATCAATCAATCAATCAATATAAAGTACAGACACACTGATCCCTTTAACATGCATTCTTTCTCATGACCAGGTAACTCATCTGGATGTCCATTTGTAGAAGTAGGAGTTTACAAATGAAAATGGAAACCACCCTACTGCTCAGTTGATCTATGATTGTTATGTTTATTACTTTATCATTTCAGTTGATAGTGAAAAAGTACAGTAACGCAGGGTATCCTTTAGAGTGGGCCTACATTGTGATTGACAGGTCTCCACTGAATGAATATGGTAGGGTTGGGCAATCTTCTGAATTGGTCTTGTTGCCCTCCTGTGAGATTGCCAGTAAGTGAAACCACTTGTGCAGGGACAAGTCATGCAAAGGTGGCACTGTCCAATCTCCATGTTTGTGTACTGTGTGGCTCAAACACAGAGCAAAGCTATCCAACTAGCTCGACTGCTAGCAAAATAAAGAGACACAATTGGATTTATTTTCTAATTCCAGCCTGACATGTAAGGCTATACCAGCAGGAGACATTTGTGCATATATGGTGTTGAATGATCATAACGAGCCTACCGTAATTAGTGGGCGTACATTTGTGGATATCACCTACAAAGTTAAAACTCTTAAGTCATTGAATTTGCTGCTGCTTCTTTTTTTTCTTTATGCTTAAAGTTCTAACTTGTTCCGTTCATTCTGTTGCTATGAGTATTAAATAGCTTGTCTGTCTCTCCTCCCTTCTTCAAAAGGCACCACACTATGGAGTCTTTCATTTGCAAACAGGCCCCTACAGTGAGGTAGGGGGGAAATAACTGAGTATCTCTGCAAACAGACTTTTACATTAAGCTTTAATTTAAATCAAGATAACAGACAAAGAGGTCCTCCTGCATTCTCTAGTTTTGTTCCAATGATGAATCAACGCCATGGCTACAGATGTTTTTAAAGAGTGCAGAGCTCAGGATTTATCAGAGTTGAAGGGGAAAACAGTGTTGATTGGCCAGCTGTGGTGATCAGTGATGGAGTTACCACCAATAAGAGTTATGAGTTTACCTTGAAAAATGTCATCCCTTGTTAGTAGGGTTTTTTTTTCCACATTAAAGTGAAGTAAAGAGGCTTATGTGGATTGGAGGCAAGGGAGGCAATGCTAGTTATCTTGGGCAGCATAAGAATTTACTTGCATTTGAGACTAACAGTAGACCCTCTACAGAAATATATTTGGGAGAATGCATGTGAATCAAAAATATTACAATACAAGTAGCTCAAATAGCTTTTTGATTCGACATAAAAACTAATTTTTGTAGGGAATAGATGAGTTTCCAAACTCTCCCTACACTTAAACTGTGATGTATAAATAGGGGGTAGCAAGACTGAGGAAGTTCATATAAATTATGATGCACCGTCCGTCAATTTCTTAGTCAGTTACACTTCTTGCTTGAAAAGTCCAGTTTCAAAGCAACAAGATGGCAATAGTCAAAACTGACCCTTCATGACAGGACTTCACTAACTGGTGTTGTCACATTGACTTTGTGTTTTATATTCTGTCTAGGATAGGGTCCTCTCCTCTGTTTGAAAGTGATATACAAATAGATAGCACTTCCACAAAGATAAGACCGAGTGTGTGGGGGTGTTTATGTGCGATAAGACATACACAGATTTGTTTTGAATGTCAAGAATAAAGTATACTAATTATATTAACCAGTACTCAGAAGTGAGGCTCCTTAGTTGCGCTGCTGGTATGTAAAGTGTGTTTGTCAGCTACTAATTGTGAGAGTTGTCCCTCTCTGGATGGATGGTCTCTTGCTTTCATTTTGACTCCTACTCATTCGTGCATGCAAGCAGTGCTGCTAGTCCTTGAAATATCATCTTAAATCTCACTGAGTGTCTGCCCTCTGAGCTGACACTTAAAGATGCAAGAGGGGCAAATGTCCTACTTAGAATTGCTCTCTCTCTCTTCTCAGTCATTGGCCCTGGTTGTCAAAGAGCCCAGACTAGACCATACTATGTATTCTGACCAAGTCCCAAACCCACGTCATGGCTGTTAATTTTTTTAAAAATGTTCACTCACTGGGAAAATTAGCATCATAAGCAAAGCAAACACAAAACTCAGTATGTTAATTAACAAAATATGATTTTAAATCTAGTCATCAGCATAATGAAAGATGTTATTGCTATTCACATGGCTTTAGTTTAATTAGTAACTTTAGAAACACTGCTGCGGGGCAGACAGTGCTTCCGTTTTATTTGGTTAAGTGGGTAGTAAGTCAAAGAGAGAAACAGTTTCAAATATTTACCCATTTTTGATAGTACTTCAGGAGTTAAAAACAATACTGTTTAATGTAAAATCAATTTCCTCTTTTTTTTCTCTTTTGCTTTGTTAGTGGAATTTAGACAAAGGCCTGACATTTACTCTGGACTCATACTTGGATGTGAATCACATAAGGTGGCTGTAGACATCTTTTCTCTATACCTCACATTCCTGCTTTGTCTCCTCACAGTCACCCCCTAGTGTTTAAAACTGACATAGCTAGATGATTACGTCCAGCATACTATACCTATATCCCATCTGCGCCCAAAAGGCTTTTTGTTGGAATTAAGAATGTCTTTCAGCGCTAAACTTGTTTAAATAAAGGAAGAAGTCAAATAGTGCATTGCACAAACACAAGGATATATGGTCTTTCTTTATGAAAGCCTGTTGGATCTGTTGTTGTGCTTCTAAGGAGTGTAGCATGATTACATTTATAAAGCCTGTCCTTCAATTTGCTGGACCTATTAGTTAGTTAACTGTATCCAGTACATTTAGTGTTGTATTTGTACTGAAATAACCCTGATGTAAAGATCATGCAGTCTGTTTGTTTGTTAAAGGATGGAGGAAAGAAAACGTCCTTTTCGGCTTTGAGATCCTGGTTTACTTGCACGTTATCTATAATTATCTTCACAGATGCATACATGTGCACACACAATGCATAGTGTGCTGACAGTGTTGTTTCTCCTTAGGCTAGTACAGTTTTCATGCTCATTCACTTATTTTGGGTGTGTTGGGTTTATTGAATGGTTAACCCAGTGGATGCAGCATTATAATTATCTGTATTATACTAAATGTTTTGAACTAATAGTAAGATGAAAGTGGCCTGAACAACTCCCATGTGACCAATTGTTATTTCTAGCTGCAGCATCACCTTTTTAAAAACACCTACATTACAAGCATTTTGATGGTTTAACACATTTCACACTTGCAGAAGACAGAGAAACGCTATGTCTAATTTAAAGTTTATTAAAAATATTCAAAGCTGGCTTCTTCCTGGTTTAAATGTTTAGGGAGTGACTCAGAATATAAGAACAACTGGCACATAGTTCAGGCAGCGACTTAAGTGAGGTCTCTCAATTTCCCTCTTAAATTTCACCATATGAAAAAGAAAAATACATTTTGATCTTAAGTATATTAAACCCAGCTTAGAAAGTCCTTGTGAAAAATAGCAGTTCTGGTGTTTGTTTGTTTTGTTTTTTCTTTTGGAGAAAGCCAAAACCTCTTTCATTGGTATCAATGTTTTGTTTTTGTTTGTTTTTTAAGTTTAAATATTTGCAAAACAATTTCTGTTATTCTAAACTAGAACACCTGTTTGGAAGGTGAATGAATAACCTGCCCATCTCCTTTCAAAACATACAACCTGGCTGAAATTAAACAGTCATGGTCATCCAGAATTTTTCCAGACTGAGGTGGAGGTAAGAACACAAATAACAGGTTCAGCTCAAGCAGTCATCAAGTGGTCTTTACTCTGTGAGCTCCCTAGTTAAAAGGTCCATGTCATGTTTCATTGTGCACATGGGATTGTAGTGCATTGGCAGTGTGTTAGATGTCTATGGGCAGCTACAAACTGCCCATCTACCTGTAGAAATCATTAGATAGGGGCAGTATCAGAAGTATGTGGTAAAACCGGTCTGTGGGCTACTCTTGCTTGTGCTATTGTTGGTCCATCAGCCAGCCACGGAGAAAAGCGAAGTTATAAACATACAACGAGCTGAAATGAAACAGTGTTTTAAAGCAACAAAATGAATCCACTGCAACTAGGTTTCTACTTTCATACTTTTATTTCTTTAACTTTGGAGTTTTATTGGGGGGTGCTTTTTCCATTCCGGTTAAATGCCACTATCACTCCCTTACTTGTTCTGTTAAATGCAATGCATGTCATCCATATCCAGCAATGAGCAGTTGGGATTTTGGAGGACTGCACAAGTGTACGTTTGCAAGTGTACGTGGACAAATCACAGGACCATACGTTTAGCACAAGAAGGCAGGTAACTATTTGGTGAATTCACTACAGGTGATTTTATGTGTTCATTCACTTGCAACTTAAGTGGACTATCTACTTCTGTGCTACAAAATGAAATGAAAATAGTAGATAGATATAATAGAATATTGTGAATTGATTCTCATTAAATTTTGAAGGCTGGCTTTGTTTTCCAAGAAATGCATAAATCATTATATTGTTGAGGCCTGTTTAAACTTTCTTTCTTTTTTTGGCTAAAAAGAAAAATGGTTAAACAGGACACCATCCATTTTCATCATAGCATGTCTAATTCAGAATCATGGCAAGGATAGATTGGATCTAGCATTGGTCACTGAAGACAAAACAAAATCACACAGTTAAGTCTCCGCTACAGAATAGCTGTCCTTGATTTTGTGTGTATTTTATTTTTAGCTTGAGAACATGGCAGTAAACTTATTCACCAGTGAAAACCTCATTATATGAAAGAAGTAGTGTTTTATCAATCACCTTTTCAAATTTAATTCTTAAATAACATTTAAAAATGTGAAGTGTGTGCATTGTCTATTCCAGTGCAGCCTTTTTTTCATCCCGCACAGTGTTGTCACTGACACTTGGTGTCATTGCATTTGAGCTGGATAAGGAATTAATTTTTGGGATATGAGAGTAACAGCTGGCTTTTGGCTCTAGAGCCTCGTGGGTGCTAGCCATCTTGTCATTTACAGCCAGTGCATTGCTAGCTCTGAGCTCTCCATTTTCTTAATGGTGAGTTGGTGGAGACTCTCATGGTGGTTCAGGCAAGAAATGAGAGCAGTAGCGCACTAATACAGACCCTTTGATGAGGAAGTAATGGAGTGTTCAGCGACAGACACCTGTGCCTCTGCAGCCACGCTGCTTCTCTATGCGCACACACATTTTTTTTTCCCACCCGCTTCCTTTTACCAGCTCTGCTACTCCCCTCCCCTTCTCTACTTCCCTCCCCTCTTCCTTTCCCCTCCCTCATCTGTCCTAAAACGAAGCCACTCCCCTTGTACAGAGCTGCCAGGCTTGTTTGCATATTAACTGTCTAGTTGCCAAGGAGCTGTGGCTTCATGCCATGTGACCGTTGAAGCATGTGTACGTTGTTGACTGCTATACTTTTTTTTTTTCCCCTTCATTTTTTAAAATCTAGTCCGGGTAGAAAAAACATTTACCATGGAGCAAAAATGTTTCATTAAAAGCAACATAGTTACTGAATCTGGTTTTAAATGAGGCATTATTCCGACTCTCTGGAGGCTTGTACCAGGTTATTTTATTCTTCAAATACTTGATGTTTTTTTTCCTGAAGATAAACCATTGTGGGATGTACAAAATTGCATACTTGTGTAAACCTGTGGCAGTTAAAGTAATGAATGACAAAGTTTCTTTATTTTTTCACTGTTGCAGTTTAATGAGGACTGTGAGGAGACTGTATTTTTAGTTATGTTTATGTTTGTCTAGGGTGGATTGAATATATGACTATGCAATATGTGACTGTGAACTCATTACAATGTGAGTGTGAGTGTGTGTGTTGTCGAGTCATCCTTGGGGAGTGTAGCCTGGTGGACATTATCTGACAATAGATTTGTTTCGCTTGGAGATAATGCTGTTGCTCTGCTCGCAGCAAGCATGTGGTCTGCTTTAAAGTCCAAACTCCAAGGCCTGACTTGGCAGGTTGATACAAGGCACGCTGCTGCAAACACTTAGAAAGGAATATTGCTGTGCACACATGGCTGTGATCTCTGTAGAAAAGACAATATAGAGCTTTAAGAGCAAACCAGAGGGAGATGGTGTGAGAATTTCTAAAGCCACTGCTATAACAACACCCCCATTTACACACATACAGATTTTGAATAAGGCTGTTAGAATATGTGTACAACATGGAGTGTAAAGCCATATTGTATTGTAACCTCAACACACTACCCCACACATTTCACACCATAAACTCACAACCCATGTGAGGAGGATCGGCATTTAATAATATAATAAGTTATATATAAAGTAACACTATATGGGATGTGTTCCTGCCTGGAAGTCTGACTCCTTGCTTCCTAGGATAATGTCTTACTCTGCGTTTTATTTACTAATGTCTTCACAACCGCCATGCAGCTTGTGTCACCCTGACCGGTCAGATGGCATGTGTTTCAAAAGCTGTTCGTGTTTTGAATTGTGGTAATTATTCATCCCATGAATGCAACCATTTAGTCCTTTAGTTTCTTGGTGTCTTAGATTTGGCCATTAGAATAACTTCTTTTTTAGAAACGGCATGAAAAGTGTGTCCTTCCTTGAATTGAACTGGACAGACAACAAACTGTGTTGTGTGCAGCTGCATTTGAAATTGACTTTGTGTTGTGTGGGAAGGATATTGGTTTACCTTGTTTTGCACAGTAAACACAGACTAAAAACAGCTGATGGCGTCCGTCAGTAGCTCAGGCCTAACCCAGTCGTTGGGGGGTATTGTACCTGGCGTCAAGCCAGCCTGTGTCTAAATAATTCCCAATACCATGTGCCAGGCTGTGCCCATGGACCCTACATTGTGCTGTCAGGAGTTCCCTGAAAGGCCTTCTAGCTCAAAGAGTTTGTGGTTCACAGGAAGAGCTCCATGTCTTGGACACATCCCAGCTTCCACTCTTGGTCACCCCTCCCCCAAGACTCGTAGCAGGGTGACCTGGCTTTGACCCGGTAAAAGTGTTTGAATTCACCGCTGGAGACAGTGTAGGCTGTGTGTGCCAATTTAATTAGGAAGTTGAAATCTGTTATACTCTGTTTGTATGAGAAATTAATTTTTAGCCTTTGGAAATTTGTTTTTCTGTTTGTTCTTCTGTCTCTCTTGGAATCTGCTGTTCTATTTATAAATCAACATATCACTATCAGTAACCAATATGAGGAAGTGAAAAGCTACGATGTTGACAATCTGTGGCGTGGGAGAAATCCAGTACTTTGGGGGTTAAGTTGTGAAAGTTAATGTAATAACTGCTAGCACCATCTGCTGGCCTACTTCCTTACAAAGAGAGAGAGAGAGAGTGAGTAAGAGAGAGAGAGAGAGAGAGGGAGAGAAAAACGAGTCTGGGTTTTAACGACATCTCTAATATTCATGCTGATGCATTTTGCTGCTTTGTGCTTTCATTTTCCGTCGCTCTGCCTGCCAGAGTCTCGAGCTCGCCACACACGCCCGAGCCAAGGAGAGGGGAGGGCAGCGAGGGAGAACAAGGAAAAAGATAAGTGGGGGAGAAAGGAGGAAAAAACAATCAGCCAAACAAGCGAGCAAGATAACACAAAAAAGGCTTTTGTGTGTAATAAAAGGAGTAACCTACCTTATCCCAGCTGGTGAAGAAGACGAGGAGAGGCACAAAAAGAGAAACGACTAAGCGGGAAGAGCAAGAAAGAACAAGAAACAAGAGGGTGAAGGCTCAGAGAGGCACTGAGTGCACTCACGAAAGGCAGGCAAAAAGAGGAATCAATGAGAGGGGAGGAGAGAGGAAGGCAACTCTGACACACACACACACACAGAGTGAGTGAGGGAGACTTGGGTGAAGCCGGACGACAGTAAAGCAGCACACAGCAGCAGAATGAGAGCTTCCTGGACTGCCACGCACCTCCTCTACCGCCAACAGCGCTGCTCCCCCATCACCCTGTGAAGAGACAGGCGAGGGTGAGAGAGAAAGAGCGAGTGGGAGAGAGAGAGGAGAGAGAGTGAGCTCCCATGCGCTCCTCTTGAGCCCTGCCTGCTGGGGGAGGAGGAGACGAACAGATCCGGCGCTCTTGCACTGCCCGAGGAGAAGAGCTGACCGGGAAGGAGGAGGGGAGGCAAACGAGGAGTGAGGGAGGGGAGGGGGGGACACACGGCTCAAGGAAGAGTGAGAGACAAACGAAAAGGAGAGAGTGAGTGTGTTTGTAACAGAAAGTGTGAGTGAGCAACGGAGAGAGAAGAAACCCAGCGAAAGGGCAAGGCTTTTGTTAGCCGGTTGGAGAGGGGGAGGAAAGAGGAAGGGAAAAAAAACACCATGTCTACAGTGAAGAGGCCAAGAGGAAGGGTAAGTGAGCTGTGCTGAGAGCTGGGAGGGAGGAGGGACAAGGGGGAGGAGGAGGGGCCGGCAGGAACTGAACAACCTCCTCTGCTACTGGCTCATGCTGCACTGCCGCCATCTTGAACTCATTGCTGCTTTTTTCCCCTTTCCCTCTATATTCATTTGCTTTGCTGTGCTGGACCTTAGCATGGTTTACTGGATGTACAGTATTTTCCCCATCCCCACTGTCCAATCATACATCACTTTTCATTCTCAGTTGAATTCTGCTGCCCTGTTCTGTAGTTTATGTACAGTGTATGGTGTGTGTGTGTGTGTGTGCGTGTGCGCGCATGTGTTTGTGCCCTCTATGAGTTGAGCCTGTCAGTCACCAGAGACCTCACTACATGTGGAAATGAGAGGGTGGGAGCGAGGGAAAGGTGTCCGGCCCAAATGGAGCTTACTCTACCTTTTCATTAGCTGTAATAGTCCCTGCCGTTTTCATGGGACTGCGTGCTGCTAGAGAGATTGAAATCACTGCAGTGCTGGCAGGCTGTAATTTCAGTTATTTATAGATGTATTACACAGCTGCAGTGCTCTCACTTTTGGTGCATTTTATCTTTTCTCTCTCTCTCCCTTGCGCTGCCTTTCTGATAGAAACCTGTTTTCATATTTAGTCTTCCTCTTTCCTACCTCTTTCATGTGCGTTCATGTTCTTCCGCTCTTAAACATTACTTTCTACTCCTCCCTCTGTCTCTCTCTCTCTCTCTCTCTCTCTATTTTCTTTCTTTTCACCAATAACTTAAATGAGAACATTCCAGCATGATCTGGTAAATTTCCTCCTAATAGCCTCAGCGGCGTGGCACACGTGAAAATCATAATGCAGCTTTTGTGTGTATGTGTGTATTTTTTTCTCCCCACTTCTTCCAAATGAATTGCTAGTTATTCAGTTCCCTCCCCCACTTTGTCAGTGAGGTTCAAGCTAATTCTCTTTATTTAGCTAGCAGTGTGGAAAAAAAGCAACCAGCCGCGCCTGGGCCATGTAGGCATACGCAACACATTTTTAGATTAGGTCATCCATTTATGGGTTCCCTCTCTGCTGGGCTTAAAGCCCACCACAGGGTGCTTGTGTAGTCATAACCGCAGTCACGCCATCTATTATGCACATATTATCATGTATCAGGCAGGCTAGATTATTTATGTCTGCGAGGCTCACTGTGACCTGCTACATTGAACCAGTGTTTAACCCTCCGTTTGAAAAGCTTACTTGAGCCAAAAGAATTTCAGTTGACTTTTGATGTCACATGGTTTCAGAGTTCAGACAGAGGGTCGTCTGCCCTTGATCTAAATGAATTCTTGGAGGAAACATTGGCCTTTCATCAAGCTCAGTGTCTACTAGTAGAGTAGAGTTAAAGTGAGCATCATGCAGAGCATGGCAGGTCCACCCCCCACCCCCAGCTTTTGAGATGGGGACAGCAACAAGCTCTGCTGCCGGAGTGCTTCACACAGCCTTGAGAAGGTTCTGTTTTTCTGAATGAGTGATATTTTCATTCGTCACACGAATGCACCCTAGTATGTTGCGAATTCATAGAAGGCTGGATTTTAACATTTAGTTTCTTCCTTGTTTTAGACCTTGTTTCATATTTATTACATTCAGCTGCTTACTGTACAGTAAAATGGCATCGCACTGTGCTTCCACGATATTCTATGAAGGAAACAATATTTCGATTGTGTTAGCTGAGCTGTGTGACTATAGTGGATCCACATGCTGAATGCAGCTATAAATACAAGCAGTGGTATTAATGGCTTGTTTTGTTTTGTTTTTTTAATAAATGCTTATGGTGTTACAAAACAGGAAGATGTTTTGAACAATATCTTTTTTTCCTTTTTTTTTTTTTTTTTTTTAAATTGTTTGTTACCAAACCTAGTGACAACACACCTATATAAGTAGAAATGCATAACCTGTAAATGGCTGCAGGCTGTATCAGTACATCCACATTGTACCTCATTGGCTTTGTAATCTGTTATATGCATTATGTAAATTAAGGCTGATGTTGTTGTTTTTTTTTTGTTTTTTTTCCTGTTTTGCATTTTTTATTAATTTTTTGTGAGTCAGTGTTTTGAAGCTAGTATTTGGACATTTGTTTTGTTATTAAGCTTTTTCTTTTTAAAGATCTTTGCATCACTAGATTTTTCTAAGGTGCAGCTTTTTGTTTCGAAGGCTCGATGACATCACACACCTTTTACAGTACCATGCTCACTATGTTTCTGTTTATTTTTCTCTTTGACCATAGCCTCGAAAGAACGCTAATGGTCCCGGAAGCCAGATACGGGTCCTCAGTCCCCCAATGAAGAGCAGCTCATCCTCGTCATCATCCTCTTCATCTTCCTCTTCATCTTCATCCAGCTCCTCATCAGAGAAAAGGGTTCCACGGAGGACGCATCATCAGATGGATTCAACTCCACAGGACAAGCAGGAGAAGGCAAATAGGATAATATCAGAGGCTATTGCAAAGGCTCGGCAAAGAGGGGAGAAAAACATCCCAAGGGTTATGAGCCCAGAGAGCTTCCCCAGCTCTTCTTCGCAGTACAAAGCCCACCGTGATCATGAGCACAAAGGAAATGGGAAGGCACGGTCCAAGGAGAAGGCCTGCAGAAAAGCTTGTATTGTACCCTCCTCCAAGCCCAAGCAGAAGGCCAAGATCGGGTATGTAGTCACAACCATTAATGCTCAGCTATAAACTGCTGCAGTGCGCTGTTGCTTTGGCAAAAAATAATCCACTAAGCATCGCTTTGATCTCATGTCTTTTAACTCAACTCATGCTTTAGTAACAGCGGCATTTCATGAGCCCGTATGCGCAAGTAACATGTGCCACTGATTAACTATCTGTCATTATACTTAATATACAAAAGACAAAGAAATCGTAGCTTCAGCGTTTCAGAATTCAAATTAGGATTTTTAAAAAATTGTATAGCAATAATATACACCACTTTAATATGTAAATAGGATAAACAATACATTGAGACAGAGATTCATATAAAATGAAAAGTTACAGGACCAAATCTTACATATTGGAAAGCTTATGTCAGCTATTGTATTTTCTATAGATTATGTAGTGAAAAACATGTTAACATTATTGATCACTATTTTGTCACTACTGGAAAATGGTTAAACACATAGCTTGCGTTCAGTAAAAGTCACGTTTATGTTGAGGCTCTTCACTTCACTTCATCCACATCCACTTTTCTAACAGTTCCCACTGAAGCTTAGGAATTTAAAGGGATGGTTTAGAGTTTGAAACTATTACATATTTATGATGATTGTTCTAAATGTTTGATTTAAGAGCCAGTTTAAAAAGAGCAATTTTCAATAGGGGGAAAATTTTTTTTTTCAAGTTCCCAAGTCACAGATCAGTAAGTTTAAACTTGAATTAATGTTACTATACATGTACTTTGTCTTTTTCTGACTTAAGGTAATTCCTTCTTGCTATTTGCATCAATAAAGCAGCAGCATTTGACTGATTTTAGGTTCTTGTGCATCGGTTGATTTTTATTGGTACATTTCTACATTTATTTTCTGCCTGTGGTTGCCAAGATGGAAGCTCAAAGTTCAACAGACTTTACTGCACGCCATAACAATAAACCAGGCTCAGTCATCAGCATAGACATGGGAGGAGCACACAAAGACTCCATTTACATGCAGGACAGTGCTTCTTAGTATGTTTTTGTGAGTAGTGCTGATGTAAAGATACCTTAATCTGTCTCCCATCCCCCCGTTTTTAACTGCTATAAGCAGTATGTAGCTCTAAGCCACACCCAGCGCAGCCTGTTAAGATATCAGCTGGTGCAGATGTGAATGCAAAGGCAGGGAACTGAAGGAATGGGGGAATGTTTAAATATATCACATTGTACAGCTAGAAAAAAAAAAATCACTATTGGTTTTAAAGCAGCACCCACATTTGAAACCTAGCGTGAGAGTGGCTGGAAATGGTCAAACTGAATATCTGGTTGGCTGCGGCCTTGGTTAATAATTAGATGAGGTATGCTGAGGGAGAAAATCTGTAGCACATAATGAATTTCACATGTCCTGTGTGTGAAAATGACAAAGTTTTGGAAGTGCTAATGTTTGGGAGAACAGTGAGATGATGGAGGCATCAGTCATTGTGATACAGTCTGCCTACACTTTCAGGTTTAGTTGGAGGTAGGTGTCTGTTGGTGTTCACATTAAGTCATGTCTCAGCTCCATGATGAGCTCCATGAGGTTTGTGGATGTGATTGAATTTTTGAACAAGCTCAGGTGTGATCTTAAAATGAAAGCGTTGTTTGAACTTGTTATTTATCTTTGACTTTTAAGATCAGGAAGCTTCACTCATATTGGTTAGAGAGTGCACACCCAGATCTTTTACTCTTCTAACCACCTTGCATCCGTTGAGACAGTTCTTAAAACCATCAGTATGTAATCAAGTGCAGTCTAAGACTTGATGGCTTTAAAGGACAGCTAACCGTGTGTTTGCAGTCTGTCATTTAAATGTGTCACAGATAACAGTCATTGTTGTTATAAGCTAATGAGCTAAGTAACCCAAGCAACCATACCTGGGGTAAATGTTGTTTTAAAAAACAAAAAAACAGTCAGACCAAAATACAGTCAGTGATATAGACCACATTTTATAGCACCCATTTCTTCATGTATTCCAGCCATTTTGAAAAATGAAGTGTATTCAGGTCAGATGATGGACCGGTCATCTGACTAGAATGACCATACTGAGAAATTTATAAAGTGCACGACATTTCAAATTAGTTTGACTGCTTTGCTTTATTATTTGCTAAACATTACATGACATTACTATGCCTTAATTAATCATATTTTGGGATTTAAGCTATTTAAGCTATTAAAATTGCTCTTAAATATGTTAAGCTGTTAAAATGCAAAAGACTTTGGTGCGAACACGGCAGTGACGTATAGCTGTCTGTATATGACAAGAGGTTTGTAGGAGTGTGTGAATGTTTCCTCTGAGGTGTGAAGATTCATAGCTAAGAAAATCTTGAGGCTAATGGAGCTTTTACTTTGCTAATTAGCAAATAAAGAACAGACAAATTGGAGCGGATCTTTTTCAAGAGCTCCACTTAATGATGCTGCTTGAAGACTCAAAAACCAAAATAACTGTGACTCTTGATGGCCATGTTGATATAAACAAAGACACTTACAGGAATAGAATGTGCATTCACCTAAATCCAGCAAGTCCAGTTTAACTGAGACAGGCAGGTGTAGACCTTGAATCACGAAGTCAAAACATGATCCGCCACAGTCTCACAGCACTCTAATCATAAACATAAAAACTAAAACCCATTGTCCTGAGCACTGGATGGCCTGATTTTGTCATAAATACCATTTTCAACACCCACTTTTTTTTTCTAAACAGTAATGAAGTAAATGTATTATTGCAAATGCACAGGGAGTGACTACTTGTTGATGAAAGACAGAAAGGAGAAAACTTTCCAGGCTAACAAAACAAACATACCAGCTATAAAAGACTGAAGTGACTGGCACTGTTGTAACAGTTACAGTGTTTATTTTCATTTTTGCATTGTACATTTTGACTATGGACTTGTAGAACTACTTCACAGGGCCTATCCATAATAGTGTTCTTGCATTAAGGCTATGAATGGCTGTATTTCTGACTGTGCCTTGGCCTCTTGCCCAGGTTGACTCTTGGTCTGGCAATAAAAGCCCAATTCTACACACATTTGCATACATTCAAGAGTACACAATTAATTATAGATATGTTGTATAATGCATAGTCTGTTTACTAGTTCTTTCTTTTTTTGTGAAGAAGATTCAGTTTCTATTTTTGCTCCACACAGATGCAGTTGGAATATGTTTATATATGTACAGGGAGGGGTAGATCTGTTGCACTTGTGATGAAGACTGCGGTGATTGAGACTATAACACGAAGCGTCTTTTCTGTATTCATAGTGGAGAGAGTCCTGTTTATATGCATGCACCACCAAGGATCTCCACATAAAATATTAATGTATACCGACTGCAGAGGTACTAACCTTCCGCTAAAGTCATTAATTCAGGCTCTGCTCTGTTGAGGGTGTGTGCTTGGCTGTGTTCTGAAAGCTGGAGGTTGTGTGTATTTGGTGCTGTTTGAGTATGTGCTCACTCTTCCATCGCATCGTCTGACTGTTCTTTAAGCAGGGAATTGGATCCCACGATAAGACCATTACCCTAATTGTCGGTATACTTAAGGCTCTGTTTCTCTGAGACCACTATACTGTCATCACTACCTATGTTTCTCGGAGAATCAATTCTGTTTAATGCCTAATAAGTGTCCTCTGGATTACTTGGATAGTTTGCTCACCAGATGCTTGGAAAGCAAATTGGGGGGTCATACAATCATATGGAAAATCTGCCTGTCTGATGAGAATAAATAAATTAATGCAGCCGATTAAAATATGGGTGCAACAGCCGCTGTGACAGGTGGACATGACAGATATCCAAGAAAAATCAAACCGGAGAACAAATGTTACATATTTGTTATCTTTGTCTTGGCTAATATGCTTCAGTATCAAATGACTCTTCTTATCTGGGGATTTTTAATGAAACTATAGCCCAACAAGAATTTCCCAACACTAAAGTCCTAACTGATGTCCTACTTTGGGAAAACAAGATGTGGTACATTAAAATCAGCTATTGGGGAATTCTAGAGACTAATTTTCAACTTGGTTTATAACCGTCTTAATAATTAAATTGACTTTAATCACTATGACTGCTGAATATTTATCAAAGCTTAAACATAGACCATTAGATCCCACAGCATTTAGGCAAATCAGACACATCATCATGGAAGCTCTTATGCTTTGCTGCTATAAGGTGCGATAACCCTGGGGAATCATTTCAACTGTTAGTACTACAGGTGTTTATGTTGAATCTTCAGATTCACTCGTTTGTAGCGTTTTTTGTTTTAATCAAAAGGGCGTTACTTAAGCACGTATTTGTGCCTCAAAGATATATCATACCATAATATCATACATAAAATTGCTTGTGGTATGCTTTGGAAATGACAGACCGTAATAGTAAAACAGATTAGTGAGTTAACCCATCATTGTAAAATAGTTCATTTTTAATTATAAAAGCTTTACTTGCTTTCAGCGTGACATGATGGACTGACCCTAAAAGATGTTGTGGACAGGATGCCTTTTTCAGGGTCACCATAGGACCTGCATATCCTGTTTTTAATATTGTGTAAATACACCTAATCTTAATAAACAGGACTAGGGCACTGATAGATTTTTCTTTTCGCTTTTCAGCCAGAATTTTATAAATTTAAATATTAACCAACATTATCTACTCTAAGGAGAGGAGGTGGTTATTTTACTGGATAGGCTTGACCGATCACGGCTCTCTGTAGGCTGGAATGTGCTTTTCTGTGCAGCCTACCTGCTGAAAAATACCCTCAAATAATTATCAGATGAAAGCAGTGTGCTGCTCTTTTTGTTCCACCCTCCCCCTCCTCTTTACATTTTTTTTCCTAATATAAATTTGGTTCAATCAGCATGCTCAAAGCTGTGCATCCAATGCTTCCTGTGAGCAGGCATGTTATAAATATGCTGATACTACAAAGCAGCAGGGTAGTAGGAAAATATCAAACAAAATGGTGCTTGTGAGATCAATTACATGATAGAAAATGGAGGTTTAAGTCTAGTGTATGTGCTGCAGCGTATAGCTGTTCATATTTCAATGCTTGCCTGCTAGCTGTCTAATCTCTTCTCCCTCACTTTTTTCATTAGGGAAAGCTAAAGCTGTTTTTTTTTTTTTTTTATTGTTTTCCTAGTTAATCCCTTGCAGGGTGCATTTTTGTGCGTGTTCACATGTGCAGGCATGTGATATATAAACATTCTGGGGGTCTGTGCATGTCTTAATGCAAACTCAGATGTTCTTATATGTGTGTGTGTGTGTGTGTGTGTGTGTGTGTGTGTGTGTGTGTGTGTGTGTGTGTGCGTGCGTGCGCGCGTGTGTGTCTGTGTGGAAGAGAGAGAGGCTACTACCCATTTTTAATTTAAAAAAAAATATGTTTGCTGTATAAAGCAGAAATCCCATGAGGCCATGTGCTCTGCGCTGATATAGTATTTGTGTTTTAGAGGGTGCTTGATAGAGCTGCTGCTGCTGCTACTGTTCCAGTTGTTTGCTATGTGGTACTGAGATTATAGCCTTCCATTCATAAGAAGGGGGATTTCCTGAGAACGACCTGCACTGCTGTGTCAATAAGCCCCTCAGGATAAGAAACGCACACAAACACGCAGCATACTAAACGGCATTTTTGAGTATAATTCGTTCACTCAAAATCATAATTTTCTGAGGTAGGCTATCTAATAGGTGAATACTGTTCCTCCGACATGCTGAAATGCCTCATTGCAGTTTTGGCTGGCAAAGCACCATCAGATCTTGATTCTATTAAAATCAAACCCTCACTCATGCACTCTCACTGGCGGCATGCCAAGTAGGACAGGACAACACTGGGGGACAAGGGATGGGGTTATTTGGCACAATGGGGGAAAAGCAGCCAAGAAAGCCGAGCAACTAGATTATTACTCTCAGGAAAAAGCTTGTGATAGCCTATCATCAGTGATACAGAGTAATGTCAGATCAGGGACAACTGTAGTCAAATTAAAGATGTAGGATTATGTCTTGAACATGGCCTTGTAAAATTTGGAATCTTTATCAGGAACAAACATTTCCACCCAGCAACTCTGGGCGGAAATGCACCATAAAGTACAAATATAGGAAACAAAAATGAGTAGAAGTGGTGTCCTCTGCAACCATAGTGGTTATCACATGTCAAGAAACATGACATGGTTGCCAAAGTTATGAGGTCACCTTCTGATATCAGTTAGTTTTAATGGACAAACTATTCATCGAATAATGTTTCGGAGGGTTGGTCTGAAGGTCATTTGTTTTGCTCAAGATTGGGAAACATCAGTGAGAACAAATTTAATAATTTGAAATGGTTTTGACCCGATTGATAAAATTCAACATGAGAAATTGCATCAATATAGAGTTGACTGTTGGTATTATAAGATAATTATTTGTTTAACACATGCCACAGAGACTTTGTTGCAGACAGTTTCTTCTTGTGTTCACTTTCTCATAAATTTGGCATTTTCCTTCAATATAAAAAAAACAAAACTCTTTTTACAGCTGTCTCTTTGCCTGGTCAGGCTGTTAGGCATTTTGAATACTTAGGAGAATGAATAGAATTTTTGTAATTCAGTGGTTTTCATGCTGATCTTTTAAAGTTCTTTGCATCAGGGAGAACTAACTACTACCCAGAAGAGTCTGCTTTTGTACCACTTTTTGTCAGTAAGGGGTTGACTTCAAAGTCTGAGTTTATTCCCTGTCATTTGAGTTACCATATTTCAGCTTGTGGGAAGGCTATCCAGTCAAAGGGAGAATGTGCATTAGTATTGATGTTAGTAAATCTTTGGGTGGTCCTGTGTATCAGCCACATAAGCGGTGGAACAGGATGTTACCATCACTAAGATGTGGGTTTTGTTTTTTGTGTGTGCAAGTGTAGAATCTATTTTTCATTACTATGGCATCTATGTAAATCACGTGACTCTCGTAAATGCCATGCACACATGCAGCAGATGTCGATACAAATGTATCACACCGGCATCCGTATTTTCTGTCTTCACTTTCTGGCTCAATTGATGTTTCTACAGTCCTCAAGTATCTTGCTTCACAGTTCAAGTTTTCCCATATGGGGGTCAGAGAGATGCTTTAGCCCTGTTATGTGCTGTTAGTTGCCGAGCTGCTAAATGGTGATGTGACACTGCTATTCAGCAAGACCCATATCACAGCCAGCTTTTATTTAGTCAACGATAAACATTGTGTTCAGTCCCATTTAGCTACTTTATTATCATTATTATCAGTATTGTTTTTGTGTTGTTTCATTTTGGTTTTTGTCTTCTTTTCTTGGCGTCAGAGCTGGAAACTTTCTTTTTTCTTCCACTGTGTCACTCTGACTTGGCATATATCTTAGCCATTCGTAGCGTTAGTAACCATGTACTGGTGTTGTTTTCACAGGAAGTGATGTCATGAGGAAGATTTAACACCCACATAGCCAAATACACTCCCAAGGGCATGTTGCATGGCAACCATAAAGTGTCATTGTCAAGAGGATTTGTGAGATGTAATATCATCCAGAGAGGGGTGGAGGGGCAGGGACAGGGACAGGGATGCCAACTGAGGGGACAGCTCTTCAGTGTTGCTGGAAGTCTGTTATTTTCTACCTTACACAGTCAGATATTATAATGGGTATGTGGATGAGTGTTTGTATCACCTGAAATGTATCTAGTCTATCAGACCACTAATTCTATGTTGCTTCAAGTATTTTTCCATGTAGATAAGCTTCAGATGATTAATTTTTTGACATTAAAAGTGAAATGTGTGAAAAAGTGTCAAAAATATGTTTTCGAGGAATTTTATTTTGTTTGTTTTTACTTTATTTTAACTATGAAAAAAATTGGGTTATAATGATATTTATGCACACTTACAAATATATACGAAGATAAGACTTTTAAAGAAGTCTTAAATCGGAATGAAATGATAAATTGGAAACAACAAAATTAGTGGCTTTACATATTGAAGTTGCTATCTTGACAGTTTGTTTCTTTGCTGTCCTAGTTGCACATATTTTTCCTCTCACACTCTTAACATGTTTGAAAGCTTATAGGGAAGAAGATATATATTTCCTATCAATATCACACCAAGCCAAAGATTTACCACTTGCGGCTAGCAAGAGATTATGCATGTGGAGAAGTGTCTGCATATGTGGTTAGAGAATATATGGAGAAAGGTCACAGAAATGATATGTGACTGAAAGAGAGGAGATTAGAATATGAAATGCTGGCAAAAAATTTAAAGCTTGCATATAGTCATTCTGCAGTTTAGTGATATTTGCTGAGATGCTGAAGATATCTGGAGCTCTGGTACTATAAATGTATATTAGACCAAGGTAAGAGTTTCATCACCCACAAACTAGGAATGGTATTTTAAAGAGGAAAAAAATATTTACCAAATTAGGATCGAATGACGTTGGTGTGAATCTTCCATTTAAGGAGGAGCTTTAGTAAAGCACCGAATTCCTCTCTGTATAAACTGAGGCAGCGTCCATTGTGAGCATGTTAATACGTGCAGCCATTCTCTACAATCGTTCCACTGCTGTTATATGTATGTTGGAGTTTGACATTAAACTGCATTTATTCCTTTTGGAGTACAGTGCAGCAAATGCTTTTCTTTTTCAATGTATATGTTTGCAAGGGGCCCAATAGTTTTGGTTGTCTTTCCACCCTTCTCTTAGAAGTCATTAATGATAGCCTTTTTGTTAGAAGTAGTTCCTTATCCACCCACTTAAAAGCTGTTAAAATGTCTCACTTTAGATTTAGTTCAAAATAACCCTGTTTCTTCTGAAATAAATGTCAGTTCTTTTGAGGTGTTTTTGCTTTCTGTGATGAGCTCTTAAAAATGCATTCACTTTGCATTAATATACTCCCTAAAGTTTATGCAAGTGCAGAATTGTCAAAAACAATGAACAAGCCAAATTGCCCATGTAGAATATTTATACTTGATAAACAGCTTGTAGAATGTTTAGCAGGACTTCATACACTTGAACACGTTTATTGGGTAGATATTTTTTTTTATCATTTCATATTTAAGAACTCTAGACATGGACACATTTGTGAGATAAACAAGATTTTTAACAATGTTTTGAAAATAAATGTAGATTAATTTTACAGTGTCGAATCAAGCACGAAAAGGCAGAAAACACTAATCAGAAGCCTCTGGATTGTACCATTAGGGCATTTGTCCAGCTAAAATATGCCTAAAGCAGAGTAAAAATTGTATATTTGGTACATGTTTTTTATTGTTTTCATGGGGTCTTTTTCTCTCTCTTAGGAAAATTGTCATCAAGATTGGAAAGAAGAAAAGGCGAAAGCCCGAGTCTTCAGAGGAGTCGGATGATGACCCTCCCCCTCAACACACTTTGAAGGATGATGACTCTGTGAGTTCCAGTATAAAGTATACACAAACTTATGCAGACATACATGCACAGTACAAGCCAACAAGGAACAGGGGCTCTAATGAGACTGGGAGAAATTAGTGCATTTCATTGCCGTTTATCAAACCAAACTATGAACCTTACATATGAGACAACACTAGAATTTTAAGTTGGAACTTGGCTATATTTGACTGTGTTATTTCCCCACTTTATTCAGATTTTGTGCAGGTGTTATTGAGAGCAGACGAGAAATACGAGACTCTTTTTCTGTTAGCTTTCTGATAAAACTTAAGTGGTGTCCTCGGCCTGGCTGTTCACACTGCTGCTGAGCATTATAGAAGACTTAACAGCTTTAGTCTGATTCTGGAAGGCTCCACTCTCTGGTTCATATGGAGGTCATACAGTGGGTGGCTATCTCAAGTGCACATTCTCATCTGTGTTGATGATTGAGAAAACTGACAGCAGAGGTTTTTATCTAGGTCAGAGCATCAATGATAGAATGGCAAATTGAACTAGGTGTCACCTGAGTTTACCCTTTAGCATTTAAAACACACTTCTGGTCTGTGTGGAGCTTTTCTCACTAGTAGGTTCTGACAGATATCCAAAAGGTTATGAGTGACATGAATGAATGACTGGGGACGACACCCCACTAACTACAGTGTGTTGTATGATATAATTACGCCCGCTAAGTGGCACCCCAGGACTTAATTAAAATAGTCGGTGGATGACTCATTTATGATGATCTTGTGGAAGACGTTGAAGTAGCTTGGCCGCCGGCTGGAACAGGAGCATGATCTCCTCAGGGGCTCGCTCCTATTGTTGTGGCATGCGGCAGGTTTGAGTCTCCAGCTTCTGGTCAGTTTGGGTTTGTGAATGTGAGGGTATATCTCCACGGGAATACTGTGCTGCACACCTAATTAACTGTGGCTCAGTGGCATTTATTCCTAATTAACTACATATTATCATTAGGAGGGGCTCGTGTATTGATGCAGGATGCAGCTGCCCACGCATATGATAATTATAAAGGCTTGACAGGAAGGAATAGAAAGAAGCCGGATTTTAGAGCACTTTTTTTTCTGATTTTAAGGATATTTTTCTGGACTTTGACTTGGTTTTAGTAACGTAAGGCCAGTAATAGGTTATGTTGGGCAATGGCCTGCACAATGGAAAACTCTATATTATCATTCTGAACAGGGAAATGTATAAATGTTAAGTGCTTTTGCTAGGGCTGTTCGATATAACGATGTATATCGGATGACGATATAAAAACATCTATTGTTTCATTTTACGCTTCGTGGTGTCGCAAAATAAACTATTTATGGCAATATTTTTTCATCGTTTTGATGGTCACTGTAGTGACTATATTAATTTCTTAAAATTCTCTCTTTCTCTTTTATTTAATATAACCACACTACGGATGGACAAGCACCTGTTTTTATGTGCTGTCATTGGCAACAACGACGGTAAAATCATCGCGTGTCCGCTTGTTTATTTTCCAGGTAAACCTTTCACAATAAAGCTCAAGATCCTGTTGAGACTTTTCAAAATAAACTGAATCACATGAAAAAGTATGCAGAGTATTTATGGATGAGAAGCAAAAAAGAGCCTTCGGGTGCTAAAAAATAAACCTTAGACTCAAACATTAGAACAGGCTTTCCCCCGCAGCACGCTGTGTAATAAATACTCACAAAGAAAACGGCGGCCGTTACAACCTATGTCTAAAAATGTATAGTTTCATGCATCAGTTAAAACACTCGACTCCAGGTACACGACACCCAGCTGGAAAAACTTCAGCTACCCGAGATTCACAGCGTTTACAGAAAATGTTAAATTTTTGTGATTTGTGTCGTTATCAGGACGATAGATGTTTTATATCGGGATATGAGATTTTGGTCATATCGCACAGCCCTAGCTTTTGCCATTTGTGTTTTCAACCAGCAAGAAGAAGGATAACATCTGTGATCATAGAATATTAAAGAAAATATATTTGACAGTAGACCTGATTGTTAGCCTAATGCTTTTCTAATCTTATTCTAAATTCTAATAATAAAATGTTGGAAGTACTGGCAGGGATTTATATGAGTAAAAGCATGCTCATTAGTCACAACTTTAAAATAGTTTGTAGATTTTGTTGCTGTCTGTTTAAATCACACTAAGCGTAAATGCATGTGTAATTTGCCTTAACTAAGCAGTGGGACACTCTAGGGCTGTACGATATGACCAAAATATCATATCCCGATATAAGAAATCTATCGTCCTGATAACGATATATAAATCACAAAAATTTAACATTTTCTGTGAATCTCGGGCAGCTCGTCTTGCAGGAAGTGTTTCCAGCTGCGCGTCATGTAGCTGGAGTCGAGTGTTTTAACCGATGCATGAAACTATACATTTTTACACATAAGTTGTAAAGGCCGCCGTTTTCTTTGTATTTATTACACGGCGTTCTAACGTTTGAGTCTAAGGTTTATTTTTTTAGCACCTGGCGGCTCTTTTTTAAATTTTCATCCGTAAATAATCTGCTCTTTCACGTGATTCAGTTTATTTTGAAAAGTCTCAACAGGATCTTGAGCTTTATTGTGAAAGGTTTATGTGGAACATAAACAAGCGGACACACGATGCTGTTACCGTTGTTGTTGCTAACCACAATGCATAAAAACAGGCACTTGTCCGTCCATAGTGTGGTTATATAAAATATAAGAGAAAGAGAGAACTTTAAGTAATTAATATAGCCACTACAGTGACCATCAAAACGATGAAAAAATATTGCCGTAAACAGTTTATTTTGCGACACCACGAAACAAACGATAACGTAAAATGAAACGATAGACGTTTTTATATCGTCATCCGATATATATACATCGAACAGCCCTAGGACACTCTGAGCCTTGATAATACGTCAATCATGAACCTGATCATATAGCGTTTTTTTTCTTTGTGTTTTCTTTAGCTAAGTTTATTACCTTGCTTTGGCGACCTATGTGATGTAGTTACATTGTTGCTTTGGTTTGTAACAGGCACACTAGTTAAGAATGAAATGAGTCCATGCTCAAGATTCTGTTAGAAAACATCTGCTCAGTCTTGATCAAATCTTCAGTCTTAGAGCCATATGGGAAATTTTCATGTGAAGCAGTCATTAATTACCAATTTTATTTTGCAGTTTCAAAATTGATTAATGAAGTATTTGAGATTACTTTGTTTTGTCTTTTGTGTAAATGTGCTTCTTACTCCTTTTTTTGGCTTATATCTTATAATTTTTTAGAAGAGGCGGTCTAATCGACAGGTGAAGAGGAAGAAGTATGCTGAAGAGCTGGAGACCAGGTTGTCAGATGAAGAAGTCAAGGTTATTGTCAAAGCCAAGAAAACCAATACTGCAGCATCCAAGGAACCCGCTCTTCAGCTATTTGTAGTAAGTAATTCTGCATATAACTCTGTGGGAAACACGTTTAATTTCAGTTGTTTCAGTTATAACATAAATGGGAAAATAGAGCTTCAGTGTATTAACTGGAATCAGTGGATGTTGCATTTGTGAAAAAGATACAGTACACCCTATGATTGACTAGCTGGTAGAACCATCTTTAGCAGCAATAACTTGAAGTAACTTATTTTCTGCATGGTTTTATCAGGTTTGTGGGAATTTGTTTATGCACAGCTATCTTAAGGTCCCGCCACAGTATTTGAATTGGGTTAAAGTCTGTACTGAGCAACTGCAACAACTTGGTTCTTTTCCAGTTACTCTATTGTAAAGTTGCTGGTGTGTTTGGGATCATGGTCCAATGACCCATTTTAGACCAAGATTTTAACTGTTGGGCAGATGGTCTAACATTTGGCACTAGAATACTTTGGTATACAGGGGAGTTTGTGGTCGACTTGGTGACTGCATGGTGCTCATGTCCTGTGGCCTTAAAACAAGCCCAAATAATTGTCCCTCCAACTTGCTCTTAACAGTTGGTATGAGGTGTTTGTGCTGATATGCTGTTTGATTTTTGTCAACCATGGTGCTTTGGTCTATGACCAAACCTCTCCACTTTGGTCTTGTCTCTCTTTTTCACATGTATTAAGAGTTTTGACTTGAAAAGAAATAGAATTGTTTGTGGAAATAATGCACATAAACATTGTTGGGAAGATCTTATTTTTGTACCATAAAAGAACACAAACACACTCAGTAAAAAAACAAAACGAAACAAAAAACAATAGGACTGCTTGCTCTGCTGAATAGCCTGTTCTTTTCAACAACACACTGTGACGTACAAACCAGGACCCCTGCAGTAAGGCTTTTAAAAAGAAGAAGGATAATATTCACTGTCCTTTTTTTATGATTTAGATGCAACAGCACAGAAGTCAGAAAGGGCCACAGAAACATTTTAATGCTTAAAAATAAAATTAGTTGTCCTCTAATTTCTGTTGTCTAAAACTGTTTTTTTTCAGTTCTGGGATATTTTTATGTAATGCAGAATCACAAATTTGACAAAGGAATTTATGATGTGTAAAGCGTAAGAGAGCATCTGGTGTTTGTTTTTGTTATCATATTATGAAGACATTTATGCAACTTAATGCTCTGGGGTGACTGTTATGAATTTATCAGTTGACATTAACCATATCATGTTCTCTCTAGGAGAATCCCAGTGAAGAGGATGCTGCTGTTGTTGACAAAATCATGTCTTCTCGTATTGCTAAGAAGGAGGTAAATATTTAATTTGTTGTTTTGCCTTATTTTTTAACCATTGCACAGTTGTGATAAAAGCTTCTCTTGCAAATTTTTAGCTTAATAGATTTTTGGGACTATGTATTGAGTTGTATTATGTTTTTTTTCCCCCTTATTATAGCACTAAAACTAAATGAAAGCATTGCTTCTCATTGTTATGTTTTTGCATTCTTTTTCTTTAGGTCTCTCCAGGAGTGGTCATTGAGGTGGAAGAGTTTTTTGTAAAATACAAAAACTAGTAAGTTATTCATATGTAGTTTCTGGGTGGTTAGTGGCAAATATGTTTTTGTCTATAGATATATCTATAGAGACAGAGGCAACATGAAAGCTAGAGGATGTAATTAAGAACTTTTGACATTTCAAATGTCAGTACATCACAGGCATGCATGGGACAACTTTTAGTATTGTCGTGTCCTCAATGTTATGATGACTGTTTTTTCTGTTAATAAAGAAGAATACAAATTCTAGCGTATTCACACACCAAATTATCAGTTTTAATGTTTTGGAAATTAAGATTTAAGTGTCATACTCAGCTTCCCAGAATTTTTTTTTGTGTGTGGCAGATAATCTGTCATCAGCCAGATCACATCCATCATTTCACAGCCAAATGATAACGAGGATGGAAATATGAATGTGAAAACACTTTAATATTTCTAAACAAATATGACTGAGAACAGCATGCCAGTGGATACTGTGACCACATCTGCAATCTGTGATCACACCTGCTGGCCTCAGCAATTCCCCCAGATGCTGTTTAGGTGATTGCAAGAGTCCCTTACCTTACTGATCTTGTGTGTGTGTGTGTGTGTCAGCTCCTACCTACACTGTGAGTGGGCCACAGAACAGCAGCTGGAGAAGGACAAGAGGATTCAGCAGAAGATCAAACGCTTCAAGATGAAACAGGCACAGAGGGCACTCTTCTTTGCAGATGTAAGGATGTGCGACTGGTTTGTGTCTGGGGACGTACTGTACTACCCGTGTCGACACAAATATTTGGTTATTATTTATTTATTTTTATTTATTTTTTGGGGGGGGGGGTTCTTTTTGTCGAGGACATTTCTATAAGTGGGTGTGCGTGTCTCCACAATTTGGTGTGTCTTTTAGGATGCAACTGCACGTTCAGTACACATCTGCGTGCATATATTTGAGTCTCTTTACTCACTCATTTGATACAATATAATGTTTATCTCAGTTTCCAGATGGTGAGTGGGCACTTTGGTTTATTCCCTTTATTTAATCTTTTTCATTTCCTTTTGTGTTTTCCTTCTGTCTCGCTCAGATGGAAGAGGAGCCATTTAACCCTGACTATGTAGAAGTAGATAGAGTGCTGGAGGTGTCATATTGCGAGGACAAAGATACAAGAGAGGTAAGCGAATCCTTTTTCATTTCATCACATACGTGAGTTCTGTATTTGTGTAAGTTCCTGAACGGTTTTCTTGGTTTTGTTCCTTTCAAAAGATTCTCCACTCTAGCAATGTCTTTGTATCTCAGAAATGCCCAAGGCCATCCTAATGGGCTTCCTTGCAGCCTTTGTTAATATTGTAAAAGCAAAGCTTGGCCTCACTCTAGTCTTTTTCAGTGCTAATCCTCCTCTGCTTGTTACAGGAAGTGGTGTACTACCTGGTGAAGTGGTGCTCTCTGCCTTATGAAGACAGCACCTGGGAGCTGAAGGACGATGTAGATCAGAGCAAGATTGAGGAGTTTGAGCAGCTGCAGGCAGCCAAGCCAGACTCACGCAGGGTGGTAAGTTGTGCCTGCCAGCCTTCTTCAGTTATCGCTGTATTTCCATGTTTCTTTATCACTCTTGCGCGTGTGCGTGTACACACATATTACAGTGATCTAAATAAGACAACACTCACACAGGGGTATGAGCGAGCTTGAAAGACAAACCCCTGCTGTCAGTCACTTCAACATCAGTGAATGATGTTTTTATTGGAAAGGTAAAACTAGGAAAACATTTTCTATTGAAGATTCACAAGACGTACTGAACAGACGGAAGTCAAAATTAGGAGAAACGAAATAGACGAATCTTCAAAGAGAACAATGTTTTTTTGTTTTTGTTTTTTATCATACTCTATAGTTCCCCTTTATTGAGAAACAAACTGTTGTATTTATAACTAGACTACACAGAGATCAGTCGTGTAACTTGTACTATGAAGACTGACAGTTTTTGTTTCAGGTTATCTTTCGTCTTTTATTTCCCTGTCCACTACAATAGTTCACACTTTGCATACCTGTGGTTGTAACAATAGGTCAGTTTTTACACCTCTACACCTGTGTGTATATCTTTTTGCGTGCAATGTTACCATATAGGTTTGCAGATGCAGAAAGGTTGGCGTGCTGGAGATTTTGTTTTTATATTGCATGTATGTCACACTGCTGGATTTCCTTATTTTTTATATATTCTAAACCAATGTCATTCTCCAGTTTGCTTGAATAACCAACATTTTGCTTATGAACACTGATGCTAGCTCCACATCCAATTTACTATTGTATAAGTTACAGATCCTTTAGCCTATCTCGGCTATAGTACACCCTGGATGGGGTGCCAGTCAATTGTACGGTCATAATGCTAACATTATGTATAAGAAATTGTGTCATGCATTTGTAATATTTACGTTCTATGGAAAAGTGTTCATCAAAAATGTAAAGTTAACTTCCAATCTGCCATATATGTCACTTAGGAGCGTCCTCCTGCCAATCTGTGGAAGAAGAGGGAACAATCGAGGCAATACAGGAATGGCAACAGCCTCAGGGACTACCAGCTAGAAGGAGTCAACTGGCTTCTTTTCAACTGGTACAACAGGTTAGTTTTAAGCACTGTGAGTATGCATACCTGTAAAAAATCTGCAGCTATTGTGAAAAACCCAAATAGCTTTTAACTGGTATCACAGTACAGAAATTATGCCATCATGTAGTTTTTGTAGTTGTCAGCTGGATATCCATGATGTTAATCTCCCACTCAGCCACACCCCAGAGATGCTCTATTGGGTTGCAATATCACAGCCCAATAGAAAACCTGGAGAGCATTTCATTCCATTGAAGTCATTGCCGTGTTAAAGAAACCTGTTTGATAAGATTTGACATGATTTAACAAGATCCAAGCCAACATGAGCGAAATATGCTCTCTTTTCCAAGTCCCTGTTAATATTCTTGCTGTAGCATTTTGGATCAGCTGAAGGCTTTTCAAGGAGTTTTAGGAGGGCCTACTAATACTGAATTACAATAGTCCAGTCTAGAAGTAATAAATGCATGAACTAGTTTTTCAGCATCACTCTGAAACAGGGTATTTCCAATTTTAGAGAGAGTGCACAAATATAATAAAGTACTCCTACGTATTGTTTGTTATGCACATTAAATGGTCAAAAATGGCTCCAAGATTCTTCACAGTGTTACTGGAGGCCAAGGTAATGACATCCAGAGTAAGCATTTGGTTAGATAACACGTTTCTAAGATTTTTGGGGCGAGTACAATAACCTCAGTTTTATCTGAATTTAGAAGCAGAAAATTTGAAAATCATCCAGGTCTTTAAGTCTTTAAGGCATTCCTGCAGTTTAACTAATTGGTGTGTGCTATCTTGCTTAATGGATAATGTTGGGTATTACCTGCAAAGCAATAAAAATGTATGCTATGATACATGATATTGCCTAAGGGAAGCATATATAATGTAAAAGGAATTGACCCTAGCACGTGACTCTGTGGAACTCCATAATTAACCTATGGTGTTTGAAGAGGACTCTCCATTTACATGAACAAATTGGAGTCTATTTCATAGATATGATTCAAACCAAAAGCAGTCAACTGTATGACGCGTTGCACAGAGCCCCCCACACACGCTTCTTTTTAATTTAAGTGAGATCAAATTTAATTATGGAACCATTGTTTTATAAAAATAAAGGCATATAATTTCATACACATCACAAATTGCAGTGGTTATGTAATGTGCCCTAATTTCATAAAGGTAATAATATTTTGTTTTTTATACTTCAGAGATGTGCTTATCCAATTCTGTGGTCTCTTTTGGGGATAATATGTAGTGTTGCTAATCTGTTTAGCGTTGTACAAAGAGGTTTGTTTGTTGTTTTCTTTGCTCTATTTGTATCAGTGCAAATTGGATTAATAACAGAAACGTCCATCAGTTCAGGATACTGTAGTATATTTGATTTATTTTACATACATTTTGTGTTTCAAGAAGAGGTCTTTTGGGTGTATTGGCATTGCAGATAATAAATAATGAATGATTTATCTTGCTTTGAATCCTGCGTGTGTGGGACCATCTTGTGTTTTTCTGTATTCACATTATTTGTTTAGGCCTGTGAGGGTAGTCAAATTTCCTGTCAAGGTGCATACTGTTGCGACATTTGCTTTTCTTCGCCTACAATCTCAAAAGATGTGCTGCACAGTACATCTGCTGAACACAGTGTCAGTGCGCTTGCATTAACCCTGGGAATTGGTTTTGTTATGTGTGAGCATGCAGGAGTTTGTGTATGCCTACGCAGAGAGATTCATCAAAAGTAGAGAGCTGCTTAAGAGGCCAGTGGGAATATCTGCACGTTGCAATTAGCATCAAGACATAATACCCCCACCCACTGGACAGCTGAATAAATGGTTAGCTGGAGTACACCACGCAGCAGAGGCAGTTGCATTTACCATTGTGTGCTGTATGATATCTTGGGACTATTATTACTGCTGATTATCTTGTTTTCACTGTTTTTTGTTTGTTTTTTATTGTCACCGGAGTTCTGCATTTTCCTTTCATTTTCTTGCTCTTCCTCTTTTCACCTATTCCCCTGGCCATCTGTACACATTTTGTATATTGTTAGAAGAGAAGAATTTCTCATAATATACACCACGCTGTGTTTGTGATAAAATTGCATACAGTACTTAGATTCAAAACATTTGCACCCCCCCACACACCTACTTTACTTTTTGTACAAAGCAAGGAATTTATTTTCTCCTGCTTTCTTTTTGTCCTAAATCCACTGTGTTTTCTTTTCTAAGACGGAACTGCATCCTGGCAGATGAGATGGGCCTAGGGAAAACAATACAGTCCATCACTTTCCTAGAAGAAATCCATCGCGTTGGAATCCAAGCGCCCTTTCTCATAATTGCCCCACTCTCCACCATCACCAACTGGGAGCGGGAGTTCCGTACCTGGACCCACCTCAATGTCATCGTTTACCATGGAAGCATGGTCAGCAGGCAGATGCTCCAGCAGTATGAGATGTATTTCAGGGATGCACAGGTAAATGAATATATCAAGTGCAGAAAATAATACATTTTAAAATGAGTACAGCAGATTCAACACAAGAATTCACAATTATTGCTCTTGAGTACAGTAGTTCTTATTTTACAAGTACCAGTGTTATTCTGTCACACAATCAAGAGAATAATATAGAAAGGAGCCCTTTAAGAAGCTGAAATGTGCTATGTATTACTTGCATCCTTTCATATAGTTTTGGCCAATGTGTAGTAGGTACCGTAATATGATTGTATATCACCACGCTGGCTGTTTTTGGCTATGAGAAGACTTAAGGACCTATAAAGGAATCAGCTCTGGATGCACAGGGGTACTCCCAGCTTGTTTCTCTTACCAACCACATAGAGAAATGTAAGGATTTGGAGGTCTTTTAGTTCATTTTAATATATATACCTAATTTTTCCTTTTTAAAAACAGGCAAGCAGAACTCAATTCTGCTGTGCTTACCTTTTAAGAGTGAAAGGCTGTGATTCACTTAGATTAAAGTAATCACAGTGCTTTTTAAAAAACAGCAGCACTGTGTCAGTAACATGAAATCCTATGAGTAGTGTAATGATAGGTTTCAAAGCAGGAGGCCTTCTTATAACAATAGGAGTCGGATATTGAAAAGCCAGGAAAACCGTGATTGTGTGTGCAACACAAACGCTAGATACCCTTTACAGTCCTATAGCTAGTGCAGCAACCTCATTTAACACCATGTTTTTCAAGGAAAACTCATCTGCTGTAAGACAGGAACAAACAACAGTTCAAGCACAGTGGATTTCTGTGCTTGGTGCAAGTTGTTTGTAAGGTTTGTGTCAAGGCTGTGTTCAGAATCGCTTGAAAAGGTATCACTTTGTAGCTGTATTGATTTTTGTCAGCCTGTATAAAATATAAATCTATAAACAGCTTGGGTTTGCTCAGAGAGAGATAGCGTTTCAACAAATATCTGGTTTATAATACTAAGATATGCATATAGCAAGAATCCAAATAGGGCCCGTGCCTGACAATATGTAGGCTGCTAGGTAGTTAGTGAGCCTTGAACAGAAGCTTTATGTGGTTGGCAGGCCATGTGATGTGTCACAGCAGGCAGTTAGGACCTTTTAGTATTCTGACGAAACGTAGGAGGAATCTAAGGCGAGAGGAGAACAGAGTGGAGCCGCCACCAGCCTGTCTCCCAGGCAGCCTGTGATGTCATAGCAGCCCCCACGGGGAGATCTCTGTCATCGCTGCTCAGGCATATCAGAGTGGCTGACTCCTCAACAGCAGCCTGTTGGCTGGCTGGCTGGCTGGCTGTGGGAGGGGGTTACTGGATAACTGAGTATCCCTTGAGGACTGTTGTCAAGGCAATGGATACAAATGGAGGGGCGGGGGAAAGCAACGCTTCCCCAGACAAACAAACAAATAAACAAATAATAAATACTCACTGGCAGGTGCTTGTGTACTGGATATGCTGTAGATAGCCTCCTAACCATAATGTATGTTTTTTGATGTTTGAGAAGTCTAAATAAAGGAAACCCTGTGTTTGCTGTCAACAGCTAAAAAGGTTGCAAATATGTAGGTTTCTAATGTCAACACAGAAAAGGACAAGCTTTGTCAGAAGAACTATGTACCTTTCATGTGCATCTGTTTATAGCACTTTTTCCAGTACATTTTTTTTCAGATTCAGTGCTTGTGTAAATAGAAAACAACATTGTTTTAATCACATAACACGTTGAGCATACTTCAGCTAATAAAATACGATATTTTAACTAAACGGATGAAATATGTACACTTCTCCCCTTTTTGTCTTCAGGGTCGTATCATACGTGGTGCCTACAGGTTTCAGGCTGTTATTACCACATTTGAGATGATTCTTGGAGGCTGTCCCGAACTCAATGCCATAGAGTGGCGCTGCGTTATTATTGATGAGGCCCATCGTCTCAAGAACAAGAACTGCAAGCTGCTAGAGGGATTCAAGCTCATGAACCTGGTAGATAAATCATGAGCTTAGAGAAAATTATTACACATTGTCCGAATTTTATTCAGAAATACCAATTGAAGCAATTTTCACTTTACATTTAAACTCTTGTCCTCTTCAAGGAACACAAGGTCCTGCTGACAGGTACTCCTCTCCAGAATACAGTGGAAGAGCTCTTCAGCCTGCTTCACTTTCTGGAGCCGGCACGCTTCCCTTCTGAAAACACCTTCATGCAGGAGTTTGGAGACCTTAAGACTGAAGAGCAGGTGAGCTTAGATATGTGCACATTCTGTCTCAAGAGTTTTATTCTCCATGACAAAAATACACCTTAGAGAAAAACTGCATCAATGTGTGTTGTGTTGTTGTGCTTTTATGGCTCCACACAGCACCTTAATATTTGCAGAATCTAAAAGAGATCTTTCTTTTCAGTGTTGGTTTCAGTATTTTTTTATGAATGGGCAGCCAAATTTCAAACACACTGCTCATCAGTGAAGATACTGTTGAACTGGAGCCTATTCTAACTAGGGCACAGTCATAAAACGCACACATCCAACACATGATGAATAATAACAATTGATAACAGGTATTGCACTGCTCAGTGCTGGACTATGTGACAGTTTCGCATTTCCTGCTACATACTGCTGTTTGGCATTTCATTTTTAGTCAGTGTTACCAAAGAGGTGTTCAATGGAAGGCTGCTGAAAACATCTCAATGTCAGGAGTGTGGAAGTGTGGAGCAGCCAGTGTTCAACACATGGAACTAAATTTAGAAATGTGTAATTCTTTTCATAGTAAAAGCTGCTGGTGCTGTTAGGAGACTTATTTTCTCCACACAGCATAACTGATATTAAATGAAGTCCTGCACAGGGTGTGTAATAAAAAAAGCACTTTGTAAAGCTGGCCCAGTCCTTGGAGTGTAATAGTATCTACACCGTGATGCTGCACTACAGCACAAATTCATGATTTGTGAGATGTAGGTCTTCATAAGATGAAGGAAAAATTACTAGACATACATATGAGATGGCCTAGATTATACCTCTTTGGCAAGCTACAATAATAATGATAATATGTAGAAGGTGACTCTGTAATATAAAATACTGTGCTTGGATCAGCTTTACTCTTCAGCGACTTCTGCTTTAAGAGTGAAATTGTATGTGTTACTATGGTTGCGCTTAACACCAAATGATGCAAATAGTTTCCCCACTGTGGCATTTCTTAACAGTAGCTGGAAATGAAAATAATTTTGCAGTCAACTGCTGAGCTAACACCGAGTTACACTTCTAGCCAGTGATTATTTACATAATGTATGTTATCTACTTTTAGTGGTTCTTTGCATCACCCGCTATACTTGTGAAATACACATTTCCATGTGTAATGATACGTGTCTGTCTATGATATGGAACAGAAATTGAATTTCTTCATTTTTTGCTGCTCTGTAACTTTTAAAATACACTTATTAAATGCAATAAATCTAAATTTGAAAATTGAAATTTGATGACTTGGATAATACTGTTCGTTATAACCCAACACAGCTACAGTTGTATCCTTTTCAAACATACAATTTTTAGACCCCAAACAAGTGCAGCATAGAAGCAGCTGCCAAAGGTGAGTTCAAACTGTCTCTGTGACCCACAGGTGCAAAAGCTTCAGGGTATCCTGAAGCCTATGATGCTGCGTCGTTTGAAAGAAGATGTGGAGAAGAAGTTGGCTCCGAAAGAGGAAACCATCATTGAAGTTGAGCTCACCAACATTCAGAAGAAATACTACCGTGCCATCCTAGAGAAGAATTTTTCTTTCCTGGCTAAAGGAGCTGGCCCGGCAAATATGCCCAACCTGGTCAACACTATGATGGAGCTAAGAAAGTGTTGCAACCACCCCTACCTAATCAAAGGTAGGACAGCGCTGAAAGCTTAAATAAAGAAGTTCTGTAATAACTGCAAACTAACAGCTTTTGTTCTCACCTTCTAGAGCTAACAGCCAAATTTAGCCAATTTACTTTCTTTCTGTAATCTGCTTTTTTATGGTACACAAGTACCATTGTTTCTCATATAATTATGCTCTTAAATATCAGTCATTGAATCGAAATCCGGCTTTAAATAAAATAATTAATTTTGACAATACTTTTTTTTAATGCGCCCATGTCTTTGCTATGACAGGAGCAGAGGAAAAGATCCTAGAAGACTTCAGGGAAGTGCACAGCCCTACTGCCCTAGACTTTCACCTGCAGGCTATGGTGCAGTCTGCTGGGAAGCTCGTCCTCATTGACAAATTGCTGCCTAAAATGAAGGCAGGAGGGCACAAGGTGCTCATCTTCTCCCAAATGGTCCGCTGTCTGGACATCTTGGAAGACTACCTCATTCAGAGAAGGTAACAGGATGTAACTAGACAAACTGTAGTCCTGCAGTTCAAATGTGATATCACCCTTACTCGCTTACCTTTGACCTCGTTCTATCCAGTCTGATAGTAAGGAAGCACCATATCTGTTGTACACAACCAAACAAGGTTTTAGTTGTACACTTAGTAGTAGTTTTAAATGTTCCTTTCTACCTGCATTGTTTAAATTTCTAATTTCCTTTATGTTCAAAGAGATGTCAAATTATCACACCAAACTGCCAGGCACTTTACACGACAGCCTGCTATTTTAATCTTCTCTTTAGCATTTGTAACTTGATAATGTCTCAGTTCCATCACAGGGTTTTAGGTTTAAATTTCAGAGTGCAATACACGGAGCTATTTCAATCAGTATACGTGAATTTTTTTTTTTCTCTTTCATCAAAGATATAAAGCTAATGTGTACAAACTAAGTTCCAGCTAAAGCCCTTCACTGTCCTGTTCTAGCTCTTCCTTTCTCTTTCTCTTCTTTCTTTCTGCTGGCTGCCCACCAGAAGCTAGAACAAACCTCAAGCTATTGTAAACATGTGAGGTGCTGTGCAACACAGACCTCAGACAGGGTTCAGCAGTAGGTTACAAAAGCCCTCAGGGCTCCATCACATTAGACAAGTGGGAGATTCTGAGGTTTCTCTTGAGTGGAAGTGGATAACCCCAGGAAGAGCAAGGGGTAGGATTGTAGGAGGGGATGATTGTGGACTCGAGGATGAAAGAGCATACTCACCTCTTGTAGAAATAGTTTTATATTTCTCGGGTTAAGAAAAAGGGAATACAAAACAAAACAAGAATACTTGATAGTGTGAAGACCATAAGTACTGTGGTCTTGTTTTGAGTATGGATAAATTAATATGGCTGTCAAAGAATAACGCCCACATTTTGGTGTTTGATTAGATAAGCACTATACCTGGATCCCATGTACAAGAACTCAGAATAAACTATTTAAAAAGGTATTGTACAAACATTCATCATATTTATTTCATTTATGTTGCAGGTATCTGTACGAGCGTATTGATGGACGGGTTCGTGGAAATCTGCGACAGGCTGCCATCGACCGCTTCAGTAAGCCTGACTCAGATCGCTTTGTTTTCCTTCTGTGTACAAGAGCTGGTGGGCTGGGAATCAACCTCACAGCAGCAGACACCTGCATCATCTTCGACTCTGACTGGAACCCACAAAACGACCTGCAGGTAGGACTCAGCAGTGGGTTCAGCGAAATGCTGTAGACTTTGTTTTATTGCTGTTTCGAGAAAGTGGCATACTAACAGTTATCTGGGATCTGCTCGTGCAATTAATAGGCAGCAAAACTAGCCACCATGGGAAGTGCATTACACTGTGTCTAGTAAAAAGTACATGTTGTGAATGCTCAGTCATTCCACAAACAACTTACATGTTATTTGTTGAATCTCATTTTAATGAGTCATTTAAGAAGAGCTGTCTGTCAAACCAATGTGTAGATATGAAAACAAATTATATGCTCGGTGCAGTTTCCTCAGTTTTTGTATACTTTACAGGCCCAGGCTCGCTGCCATCGCATCGGTCAGAACAAGGCAGTGAAGGTGTACCGTTTGATCACCAGGAACTCATATGAGCGAGAAATGTTTGATCGCGCCAGCCTCAAGTTGGGTTTGGATAAAGCAGTGTTGCAGAGCATGAGTGGCCGAGATAACAGCCTGGGAGGAGGCACTGGGGGAGGGGTAAGTTTGAGAATTGTCCATACGGTCTGGAATAGAAATGAGTAGTTAAATCTTGAAATCTTGTAAATTAGAAACCATCTTGCAGAATTACACGAGCCCCAGCGCCAATGACTAATGCCTCATATGGGGAGATGCAAATAAATTATAATAACATGTTTTTTGTTTTTTGATCGAAGTGTTCTGTTTATTGTTAACGAACAGTACACCGTCCACTCTCTTCTCCAGCTTTGCCATCTTAAACTCTGAAAAGCTGGATATGAAACAAGTTAATGATCTCCTGAAAATTATTACATTTATAAAAGACAAGAGATCAATGCTGCATTTCTTTCAGCTGCCATTCCAGTAACATAAAAGTTTTGACATACATACCCGGGATACTGAATTACATTAGGAGGACACTGTAGCAAATGTGAAATGACACTAAGCCAATTTTTTCTTGTCAAGCCAACAAAAAAATAAAAACTAAAACGTGAAGGTCACTCTTAAAATTTCCACTTGAAGTGTAACCGATCCTGTTAGTCTAATCTGTTTGTGAGGGAGTGTGTCAACACTGTGAGGTGTGTAGGTGGATGCTTAGCTGCAGTTTGTGTCCCCTGGGAGTTATATGAACAGTAAGGAGGATGTATTAGCAGTTTTCTACATCTGGTTTGACTGAACATATCTGCATACTAAACAAATGCCGGGGTTGGATATATAGCTGCTAATTTTGTGATTTTAATAATTCGGCACGCTTTTTGTCGCTCTATCTGTGTGCCTGCATTTAGTGTGCTATTTCTGTCAACTGGAGATTTGATCAACTCATGCATTATGTAGTGCCATTCCTCCTGTGGTTCCATTTCACACCTGAAGTCTATTTTGTAGACTTCAGGTCTATTATCATGTAATTATAACAGTGTTATAGTTTCATGACTTTAATGTGATTTTTTTTTTCTTTACCTTACAGGCTGTGCAGCAGCAGCTGTCCAAAAAGGCGATTGAAGATCTGTTGCGACGTGGGGCCTACGGGGCAATCATGGATGAGGAGGATGAAGGGGCCAAATTCTGTGAGGAGGACATTGACCAGATCCTGCAGCGCAGGACAAAGACCATTACCATTGAGTCTGAGGGACGAGGATCCACTTTTGCCAAGGTAAAAAACAAGAAATCTGATAAATAGAACTCGTTAAGTACAAATGATTTAACATCAGCTTTATCGCCTTTTGTGTACATGAGTGTGGAGATTGCATATCGCTGGCTATTTAAAATTCTCAACCTGTGCCCATTCCTGACTCAGGGATACGGGGAAAACCAAATATGATTATAACTTAATGTGATTCTGATGTCTGCTTTCAGGCCAGTTTTGTAGCATCTGGAAACCGTACAGACATCTCCCTGGATGACCCTAATTTCTGGGACAAGTGGGCCAAAAAGGCTGACATTGATATGGATATGGTCAATGGCAGAGTGAGTACCAGACTAAAATGGATACAATATCCACAGAAATGGATAATTGGAATGTGACATACACAGGACATCTATTCCCTTTTAACTGCATAAAAGACATAAAGTCCATGAAATTTTTTCCCCCTCTACAGAACAGCCTGGTCATTGACACTCCTCGTGTCAGAAAGCAGACAAGGCCCTTTAGTGCCACCAAGGATGAGCTAGCAGAGCTTTCAGAGGGCGAGAGTGACGGCGATGAGACCAAACCTAAGCTCAGACGAAACTACGATCGCCTGAACAGCTATGGCCGCACAGAGTGCTTCAGAGTAGAGAAGAACTTGCTTGTCTATGGGTAAGATACATTTAATAAGTTTAACCTAATACTAACTATTAAATAACATAGCTGGTATTTGGAAGGACTTACCTGAATTTTTGTCAACAAAGAGGCTCCTGAAAAATTTGTAATAGATTGAATTAAACATCCTATTATCTCCACTTGAATTTGTCCATATACATACAAACAAACAAGACCATCAGGATTATAAATTACAGCAATATGCATTTTTGCTTTAACACTAAAAAACATTATCCAAACTGTATATAGAGTCTGCTTCCATACTCAAATGAGTATTCCTAAGTGTGGCATTCCCATTCTGTTTCCAGATGGGGTCGTTGGAAGGATATCCTCAACCATGGCCGTTTTAAGAAGCAGTTGACTGAGTGGGATGTGGAGTCCATCTGCAGGGCCTTGTTGGCCTACTGCCTGGTCCATTATCGTGGAGATGACAAAATCAAAAGCTTCATGTGGGACCTCATAGCCCCTACCGAGGATGGACGCACAAAGGAGTTGCAGAATCACTTAGGTGAGTCTCAGCAATTCAAGCCGACATTTACTGACTTTATTACAATCAGTAAGTAGTAAGAATTAATTTGAACCACAACACTTTTTTATTTTGCTAGGCTTGTCTGCCCCAGTTCCTCGGGGGAGAAAGGGTAAAAAGATGAAGACCCAGTCTAGTTCTTTTGACATCCACAAGGCTGAGTGGCTCAGGAAGCACAACCCTGAGCATATGCTTCAGGACGATGGCTATAAGAAGCACCTGAAACACCACTGCAACAAGTAAGTATTCACTTATGGCACTTTTCATCCAATTTGAGTTTCATCAATTAAGACAAATAATGTTCCAAATGACCACAATATAGAGGTTCTATATTGCTATTTCAAAAGCATTATAAGATAAAAGAGAGTATGCATTTAACTGGCTTATAGTGGAGATGGGGACTAATTGTCTATTGCTGTGTTGTTTAGTCTCCCGTGCATGAGAAAGAGGTGTGTGAGTGCTGATGTAAAACTTTAAGCTATTATAGAAACTGGCAGGTGGTGATTATTCTCTTTTAACAAAGATGATCTCAAGTTATTTTTCGTGTAATGAAGCCTAAGTGTATGAAAATACAGTTTGCACGTGGCTCAAATTTTAACCGCGGCATCTTCAAGCAACAATAATTAGGAAGCACTAAAACATGTATTGGAGCTGACAGTTCGCTGATTGATTAACAGACTTGACGTTGACACTAGCTGATAAGAATCTTCATGAGGCTTCAGCCCATCTAATGGCTGTCATAGATCTCTCTTATTTACAGAGGGGGGAATAGCGCTGTAAAACGCAGAGCTTGTGTCCATTGGGCTTTGGATGCAGAGCACTGAAGCTTCCATAGAAAGTTCTCCATTGTTTCCTTTTCCAGTATTGCTGAATCCAGGGATTGTCTGATATGTGACACACCGGGCAATTGGGGACATGCAGCTAGCAGGGTTTGCTGACTTGTGCGTTTTCCCTCTGAGGACCTGGAATGTGACTGGTGGGGTGGGGGTGTGCACTGGCTTCTTAACAGACCCACAAATGTAGGACACAGCTCTTGCACAGCAATGGTTGCTATAGGAAGAAGGGGTAAATTACTGTAGACTGTTTGCTAAAAGACTTGAAAAGTTTAAAGCATCAACAGGTTATGAAACTGGATCATAGTGGGTGATAACGATGTGAACATCTTGGACCTTACTGAATAAAATGCAGTAGATTTTTTTCCCCTTTTTACTGCATGCTGAATAATATAATTATGAAAATATACTTATACTATGCAGGTTTAAGAAGACATTTTATGGTCATTGCGTGTTTTGGATGAGAATATTATCTATGATGAAGAATCTCTCTGTTACGCTGATGGTGTTTTCTATGTACAGCCCATTGGAGATTTTTTGCATGCCACTCATGTCAGACATACTTGGGTTATTTGTTTTTGAAAGACTGTGTTTGACTGTGCTGAGATCCTCTGCAGCCTCTCTGAGTGAACCACATCTCTCACACACAAACACAAATGCAACTAACAGAGGCTTGGAAAAGGGGTGCTGACAGGCAGAGGAAGCAGCAGCTGCTCCTGGGCGGGTCCAGTCACACAGGAATATGGAGGGTGGAGGACGGAGGGAGGAGGACGTTCAGCTCTAATTTACCAGAGCCACAAGTCCAGGCCGGTCAACACAGACATCCATCACTCCTACAGATGGACAGACTCTGGAGCCCTCCGGTTGTTCATGGTCGTGTCAGTAAATGAAAGAAGGATTTTGGGCTCATTTATAACAATATTTAGCCTAGTTATACCAGAAGAAAGATGGAATGCCTGACATGATGTATTTGTGAGCAGCAGCCCACAGTTTTTTCAGTGCTCTTGATAGAAAAGCTGTGCTGAAAAGAAGCCTTGGCAGGAGAAGCAATGGATCCATATGATGATGTATGAATATAGTGGTATAAGTGATGAGAAAAAGTGATCACAAATACAAGGAAGCAGACTAGCCTGCCAACAATGGTACTAACAGAGATGTGACCTAAAAAAATCATTTTAGGATTTTTCAAAATTCATTCATTCATTTATTTATTTTTGTCCTTGAAACCTGAGAGCCAAAATTGGCCAACAGGCATCATGATGTGTTCTTACAGAATGACTAGACCGTAGGTCTTCGTCACCAAGAAAATCTCAAGGCTTGCTAGACGCTACAGCTCTGGTACACCAGCACATCGGTTCCCAGCACTTCACTGTCTGCGCTCAAAGCCTGCTGCCTGTAATGTGCGATCATGCATCACAGAGCTAATGTCTCCCCTGTGAGTCAGCCTCCTCTCTACCTTGTCAGCCTCGACTTCCCAGCCTTCATCTACTGCCAGTACAACCACATGACAACTGGAGAGAGACGCTTGTCTGTTCATTCAGTCCTCAGAGCCGAGCTGTGGATGTGCTCATGACTCCCTTGTGACGTCTATACAATAATGTCACTCTAAGTGATACAATAATTCATAGTTAATTGATCAGGGTTGGCACATATGCCGGTCTCTTCAGAAGAGTTGGGTAGAGTCTCCTGCTCCGTCAAAGGCCAGTACAGTGGAGTATTTATAGCTGTACTTTGCTCTTAGTACACTTAAAGATGAGAGATTATAGGCATAAATTGATGAATGTGACTAAATGTATAAGTGAAAATGAAATGAGTATACAATACAGTCTGTAGTCTGACCACACAGTTAATTGCATTCTGCCCAACAAATTGGTGAGTCTGTGTGCGTATGTCTGTGTATTGTGTATTACTTCTGCTTGCTCAGCAGGGCTGAGTGGTCAGGGCTTTGTTCTGACCAGTGGGTTTTCTCTGTGCAGGGTGCTGCTCAGGGTCAGAATGCTCTACTACCTGAAACAAGAGGTGATAGGAAGCCAGGCCCAGAAGGTGCTAGATGGCGTGGACTCCAGGTGAGCTTGACTTTTACCTAGTCTGATGATGTCAACTTGGGTTGTTTGCACTGAGAATTAAAACCGTTTATCACTAAGATGAGTTTTTCCTGAAACTCTTATTGCTTGGGTCTCCATTAGAATTTATTTTTGGCAAGGACTATACTATACTCTTCTTAGGACATAACTCATCTGTTTATACTTAGCAGTAGACAGCTTTTAAACCTTTATGCAGCATTTTTATAATTGTACACTACTCGCAATCTCACTGTACAGAAAAGACCAATGCTTCCTCTGCCTTAATACAACAGTAAATGCCTTGATAGAGATGTTAAATGACAACTCTGGTTAAAGGGTTAAAGGCGTTGCCACAGACTTCTCTCCTGGAGTGGTGTCATTAGCCTATGGTATCAACCTGTTGAGGGAACAAATGATCAGCCAAATTCATTAGAAGGTTGCAGAGCTCCACCTGCTGGTGAAAGACGGGACTTATTTATTTTCTGCTCAAGAACAAGATGGTTCAACTACAGTGCTTTTGCATCTTTGACGTGGCCAGATTCAACACTAAATTCACTATAGCAACCTTATTTGTATTTAAGGTATAATGCCACATTGTGATCTTTTCAAAAACATGCCAACTGCCATGAACATGAAATGACTATTTACATTTTACAAATAGCTTTGTATGGATTAACAATAAAAGACGTTTGTATTGAAGCAAATAGATGTATAAGGGTTTTGTTTTTTGTTTTTTTTAAGTTGTTTAATCAAAAAATATATATATATATTTTTATGCTAAATTGTTTATTTCAAACAGTACATTTGTATTTCTGAGCAGAAAATCATTATATCAAATAAAGCTCTTAACGACCAAAAAAAAAAAAAAGTTGTTTAATCAAATCCAGCTGCTTTTTAAAAATGCATCAAGAAGTATCTTTTGAAAAACGGTCACAACTATCAGCAAGTATATTGAAATGTATAAACATCACTCCCCATAATACCCGTCTAAAGCTGTGCGTCTTCTTGTCCTCTACAGTGAAGTAAAGATCTGGGTTCCAGAGCCTGACAATTCAGAGCTTCCAGCACTGTGGTGGGATGCAATCTCTGACAAGTGTCTTCTGCTGGGTGTCTTTAAGCATGGTAACACAGTTTTTCTACTAATGTGACTTGCTTGTTTGTTTGTTTGTTTTAAAACTTCAGTACAAAAAATGTAATTCTGGATTTTAAGTTCCAACTAAAAGTTAGCTTTTAAGTTAAGCTTTTTCCGTGATGATAGTGGTGAGTTTGGTGAAAAGGAAAAGTCAGCATTTGTTATTTAAAGTACCATCAGTGGAAACCTGCTAAAATATTTTTCGTTGGTGGGAAATGAACCAGCTTGTCTACTTCATATCTGTTTCCATGCATTATCCTTAACTAATTTTGGTGTTTACTTATCCTCCTGTGCTTTCCCAGGTTATGAGAAGTACAACACTATTCGTGGAGACCCTACCCTGTGTTTCCTAGAGCGTGTGGGAAAACCAGATGAGAAGGCCATCGCTGCTGAACAGAGAAACAATGATTTCATGGATGGGTGAGTACACGACACCCACCTGAACTGTTAAAATACTTTGTCTTTTACTTTCATTTGATTAGGCTGGTCCAGATATCTTTTAATCTGTCATCTGCAAAAAAAACCCAACAAGACACAAACTTTCTCTATGTGGATAGGGATGTGGATGATCCAGAATACAAGCCTGCTCCAGCACTGTTAAAGGACGACATGGAGGTAAGGTCACAAGACTCAAAGGTGAATGTTGCTATTTGATATTTATTCCCCAAAATGTTATTCTGTTCATGTGGATGTAGCGTTTTTCTGTTCAGCTGAACAGAATCAACTTTTTAGGATTTCCTTACCTGGATGATTGAGCATGCATCAAGATATTTGATACTTAATTTGACTTGTTGGGGTTGTCAGTTCTCCAGTAATCTTCTTTAAACATATATTCTTCTCATTCAGGACGACGCCTCTTCTCCTGGAGACTTGGTTATCACTGACAGTGCTGGAGGTAAGTATTAGATGCTTGTAATTCACAGCAAATTATCATGATTACAAGCACAGGCCTCCCACGGGCAGGAGAAATCTAGAGATTTCAAGTGGTAAATTCAATAAAAATATTAGAAATAATGCCACTCTTTTTGCTGTTTATTTAATTCAGATCCTGTTCCAGTGACAGAAAGTGAAAGTGCCTACTGGCCCTCCCCCTCAGTGCTGACAGCCAGGCTGAGACGTCTGATAACAGCTTCTCAGCGCTACACCAAGAGCCGCCAGATCCTACACATCCACCAGACTCAGTCTCAGTCCTCCCAGCAGACTATGGTGCTGTCTGCTCCACTTTGCCCGCTACCCCCCACTCTCAACGACACCCTCAACCCCAAGATGGCTGCCAAGATTGAACGGCAACAAAGGTTAGAACACAGATTATATCAGTGATGGCTGAAAAAGAAGCAATTCAATATTCATATGCTCTCGTAAAAGCAGAATATTATGTGTCGGGGTTGGGCAGTGTGGGAACCCATTACCCAATCTGCTGACATAGCCTCCCAGAGCAACAGGCAATTTTCTAGGATTTCAAATGGGCCAATGGATATTCATTTTCAGTTTTAAAAATAGTAAAAATAGTAAATACAAATCAAGATTGTTAACGATAGCCATCAGTCTTCTGATGCACTTTTTCAAATTCTATTCTTAGTATCGCAGTTTCAAACATGACTGGTCAATAGTATGCCAACCAGACATCAGAAATCTTTTTTTTTTTTTTTAAGAGAGAGCGTATGTTTAACTAATAGAATTTAAATTTATTTTCCACTTTCAACAGATGGACCAGACGAGAAGAGGCTGACTTTTATCGCGTTGTCTCTACTTTTGGTGTCGTTTTTGACCCAAACCTCGGGCGGTTTGATTGGACCAAGTTCAGGGCTATGGCTCGGCTGCACAAGAAGACTGATGAGAGCCTGCAGAAATACCTTTGTGCTTTTACTGCCATGTGCCGACGTGTGTGTCGCCTGCCACCTAAAGAGGGAGGTCAGATGCTCATTTTCTTATTTGCAGACATGTATGCAGATCACAATGTCATATATTATGGTCCAGTCACACCTATATCTGAAGGGAAGATCCTTCAGATTATTTTCAACAGTTAGTGTCTCTAAGCCATTTGATCTCATCAAGAAAATCCATTTAGTTGGATAACTTAACGTGAAAACAGTGCTTCATGTAGTATGTGGCTCACTCAATCCTGACTCCAAGGTTCTGTTTTGGAGGATGGTCTGTAACACCTTAGTAAACAAGCTGGCTCAGCAGTTCTGAGGTAGACGACTGACTGATAAGGTTAATCATTTGTGGAAAGATAAACACTGTGACATTGAAGCTCCAGACAAAAACAAGTCTGAGAGTTTCCTGTTGAGAATTTTTTTTTTCTCAAACCTGCTTGTTCATTTTGTTCCAGACTCTGCAGTGGACCCTTCTCTAAACATCCAGCCCATTACAGAAGAGCGAGCATCTCGTACCCTGTACAGAATAGAGCTGCTTCGGCAGGTGAGGGAACAAGTCCTTCGACATCAATTATTGTACGAGCGTCTGCCACTGTGTCAGATGAGCTCTGACTTACCTGTTTGGTGGGAGGCTGGTAGTCATGACCGTGACCTGCTAATTGGTGCTGCAAAGCATGGTGTAAGTCGCACTGATTACCACATTCTGAGAGACCCTGAACTCAGCTTCATGGCTGCCCAACGCAACTACAGTCAAACAAAAGCTGCACAGCAGCAATCACGTACATCCACACCGCTCTTACACCCTCAGTACCAAGCTACCACTTCAGTGTTGACAGGCTCTCCACTGCCTCCACCCACTCAAAGAGACGCAGACCTATGTGGGGTCACGCCCAAAGTGGAACCAATTTCAGAGGGTGAGGAGAGCAAGGAAAGACAGGGAGCAAGTTGGACCCCGACTCAAGCACCAGCTACTCCCACAGGTCTGGAAGAGAAGCCTGTTTCAGTAACCAGGGACAATGAAAGGCAGATGGTGGCAGCACGAACGAAACCCCTCACACCCAACTCCTCAGAGAGGAAACCGAAGAAGACCAAGAGGGGCCGCAAGGAAGCCAGGCATGGCACAGAGTCCGACTCAGATGGCTCCTCCTCAAGTTCGACGTCACGCTCTTCTTCCTCTTCATCGTCATCCTCATCTTCCTCATCACATTCAGGGTCCAGCTCCTCCTCTTCTTCTTCATCTTGCTCTTCTGGCTCTTCATCATCATCATCCTCCTCCTCATCTTCTTCTGATGACAGTGAAAGTGAGGGAGAGGAAGGAAAAAAGAAGGGTGAGTACTTTCTTATGCAAGTTCCAGAAAACTTAAAGCAAGTAATGTTTTGTTAGGAGTGCTGACAGTGAGCTTTTCTAGGTTCAAATAAATGCATTTTCTCTGTTTCATTCTTTGTGGATCTCAAATGTCTTTTTGCCGATTTTTCTCAGTCCCCACTGTTACAAGTGTAAAGGGATTTGATGAGGACAGTGTGGCATCTCTCAGCGCTACGCAGGATGAAACACAAGACACCCATGTAGCTGAGAATGGCATCTCCAACAACTCTTCACACCCTTTCCAGGGTGGAGGGTACATGCTGGCTGCATCATACTGGCCAAAGGTGATTAACTATGCATATGTGCGGTTTGCATAATTTGCTGATGATGTAATGCTGAAAACACATTAATATGTCCACTTACAGTGTGGTCAGGTGCTGTGGGGAAATCGCACTAAAATTCTGTGGCTCTTGCTTTTTAAGGATCGCGTGATTATTAACCGCCTGGACAGCATTTGCCAGGCAGTGCTTAAAGGCAAATGGCCGGGAACACGTCGGGTCTATGAGCCTGGAGGCGCTGTGGCCTCCTTCTACACCACCAAGCTGCTGGACAATGCCAACAGCATGTGCGAGGACCCCTCTGCTTCACCACAGGGGTCAAAGGTGACCAAGCATGTTGCAGAAAACAAGGAGTTCTCAGTAAAACTCAACGATGTATGTTGATTTCTCCCTTCCTCCCCTCCTCCCTCTGCTTCGCCCTAATCCTAGGACCCTACCACTTCCTGCTGCCATGACCGGTGTTAGTTGCCGTGTTCAGCATGTTTCTCTGGTTTTCTTCCTGCTTTCCTTTGGGTATGATTAGTGGTTTTGACTGCCTGGCAGGAGGAGAGATTAATTTAATAGCAGCCTTCCTCTCTTTTCCCACACACTCAATTTGAATTGGGCTCTTGGGCTGTGATTACATGAGCACAAATCAGTCAGTCATGAGAATATAATAAGGTTCAGTCTGAAGCCTCTCTAGACTGAAGGGGGTCTTGCTAATAATCAGATTGAAATGGAGCCCTCTGCTGTGGGTGTTCTCTGATATGCTCCTAAGCAATGTGGCCATTAACATGGCAGGCTTCAGATTTGCTTGTATTCATCTTTCCTTTTATGCTGTTTTTTGATGGGGATCATTTTCCAAATTTATGGTTTTTACCATCACAGATCATTAAACACCAGAAGCTTGTTACCTTCAATATTAAGATATTATATGCTGACAGCAGCTATTGCTTTGGCATGGCTTTCAACTCCAGTCTGAAAAAGCTTTACCCACTGCTTTGCTAAGCACTACCCACTGTGTGTCCATGTGTCCCAGTATTACTAACCAGAAAATATCTGAACAAGATTTGTTTTTATTTTGTGAGAAACTTTTTACAAGATGAATTAACAAAGATCTCAAGTAAGCATTTCCATTAAGAGAGAGCAATGAGAACAGCAGTCCTAGTCATCCTTAAATCACAAGACAAAAAGAATGTGATCATTCAGGAAAGTCTCAGACAGACTCAACAAATAAAGTCTAAAGCTTTTCTTTGTTTATAAATCTGTACATTTCCCCGACAGTCATTTTCCTAGACTTGTCTTACACTGTTGTCTGTATAACAGGAGGGAGGTCTGAAGTTGACCTTCCAGAAACAGGGTCTACCTCTGAAGAGGGCCCTGGAGTCTGAGGAAGGTCCCCAGGCCCAGCAGCAGTACTTGGCTCGGCTTCATGAGCTCCAGAGTGCCTCAGATACAGGACTTGCTGACATCACCAAACCTCAGTCCAGCTTCCAGACGGGTATGTTTCTTTAAAAATAATCTTCCTCAACAGATTTGGCGTATGAATACGCAAATCTCTAGGCAACAGGAAAGACTTTAGGCAGCAGAAGTTCTCTGTTTGTAGTCCAAGTAGTGTTGACCATTCATATTTGAGTAGGCTTTAGTTGTGTGCAGTTAAACAGTTGGTGTTATCCAAAAAGGGAATACATTGCACTATAGAAATGTATTGCCTGATGATGTGTGCTGTCTAAAATATATCTGAATGTAAATAGAGCAAAGATCTGAGCATCTGTTCGTGCACAGTGTGCTGAAATGGACAATGCTGTTTTTCTTTAGCACCACAAGATGGTAGCAAAGGATCAGAGAAAAACAGTCTGGACTGTTGCATTGGCTTTGCGTACTCAATACAGACATTTTCTTTATTAAATATCTTAATTCTGTAAGAAAATCATCTGGTCTGTTCATAATATTCTTAAATGTAAGAAAAAGTCAAAGTCCTGACACCAAAATATGAATGTGGCTCCAATTTAAGAAAAGATTTAGAGTTAGCCCTTTTTCTGACACAGTAGTTCACTGCTAACAGGCTGTTTCTCCTCCAGTTCCTACAGGTCTTACTGGTCAGATGAGGCCAAATGGAGTAATAGATGGCCAGCCAGTGGTTAAAAGGAGGAGAGGGAGGAGGAAGAACGTTGAGGGAATGGACCTGCTCTTCATGAACAAGAGTAGAGTCCCAACAGTTCCCGATCAGGTAAGCAGTTGTTCTGTTAGCTGAGCATACTTCTTAGTAAGTATGTTATGCTAGAAATCAGAAAACAATCACAAATGGCAGTTTCCTGATTTTTTTTTAATTTTATTTTTGGAACCAATTATATTTGTTAAAAGTGCTCTTCTGATTTTTTTTTTTTTTTTTTTTTAATGGCTGTTCTGCAAAGTATACAGTATATAATGACATGCTCATATGCTTTCAGGTACCTCCAGGGTGGGGGGGTATTGGCCAGGTGGGCATGACTCCAGGCCCTGCATCAAGCTACAGTCAGAACCCCAGTCAGGTCCCTGCAGACACTGAGAGCAGGGTCCCGGTTATCAACCTGAAAGATGGCACCCGGCTGGCTGGGGATGATGCCCCCAGGAGGAAAGAACTGGAGCAGTGGCTAAAAGAAAACCCTGGCTTTGTGGCAGACACAGGAGCTTTTATCTGTGTAAGTGTTCCAAGGGCTTCAAATTCTTCTTGTCTGTTGAAAAGAGACAATTCCTGATTAACTAAAATAATAGATATTTAGAAACATTATTTTATTTAGTACATATTTAATTAAAAAAACAGAGGAACCAGTATGAGCAGAAAACTTCTTGTAGTTAGACATTCTATGTAACTAACTGTCGTTACATTTCATGTTTAGGGGGTAAATAAGATGCAAATGCAGTTCCACTTCCAGGATGGCCGGCCAAAGCAGAAAAGGCACCGCTGTAGAAACCCCAACAAGATTGATGTGAACAGCTTGACGGGAGAAGAAAGGGTCCAGATCATCAACAGGAGAAACGCACGCAAGGTGTGTTGGTGGTGTTTAAGTCATAACCAGCCATACAAATACAAAGATGGCTTTTAATTTGTTAATAATCATTTTGACAGTGTGTACATTATAACAGTGATGTGCACTTGGGTTTATGTTGTCTGTATTCTTTCTTGAAGATTGGTGGAGCCTTTGCTCCTCCGCTGAAGGACCTATGCCGATTCCTTCAGGAAAACCCAGAGTATGGAGTCCCGCCTGAATGGGCCGATGTTGTTAAACAGTCGGTAAGTTACAGAGTAACACTTCCCTCACATATTATAAAATTTATACCTTATAAAATTTAAACAGGCGTAAGTTCTACTGTCATGAAGGTTTTAACCTGTTTCTGATCATTTTAGAGACGGCAGTTTGGTGCCATCGAAATGGTTTTTAAATTCACCCCATTCATGTTATTGAGTGCAGATAGTAGTAAAACTGGCCTGACTAACCTTAATGCATATGTTCAAATATGTGCTGTTCTTCTTCTCTTAGGACAACATTAGTTTTATCTCAATGAGCCTAATTAAGTAACAGTGAACTGTTGTCACTGTCACTACCTGACTATTTGCTTGTATTGGGGAACCCTACCAACATCGTTCCATCTTTTCCAGGGTTACCTCCCAGAGAGCATGTTTGACAGGATCCTGACTGGACCCATTGTTCCAGAGGAGGTAAGTCGGCGTGGACGGCGACCTAAGAATCCTTTGGCCAAGGCAGCGGCAGCTGCAGCTGCAGCGGCAGGAGCACCACCTAACCCGGCAGCCTCGGCACTAGGTTTGAACCCACTGCTGGCAAACGGCCTCCTCTCTGGAATGGACCTCACGAGTCTGCAGGCCTTCCAGCAAAACCTCCAGAATTTACAGTCCCTGCAGCTCACTGCAGGCCTGATGGGGCTGCCGTCTGATGCTAGTAACCTGGCTGCAAGTAACTTGGCTGCCATGTTTCCCATGATGCTGTCTGGTATGGCTGGACTGCCAAACCTCCTCAGTATGGGCAGCTTGCTTGGGAAGCCTGCTCAGGAAGCTGCAGGAGGCTCTGAAGAGAAAACAAAGGGAATAACCAGCGGTGGGACAGGAGAGCCAACTGCCTCTAAAGCCCCCTCTCACACCTCAGACACCAAAGGAGAAAGGACAGAGGGCTCAAACACGACTCCTTCCTCCACTTCCAGCTCTGCTTCCTCTTCCTCCGCCACACAAAGTGCTTCAGCTGCCTCTGCAGCCTCCAGTCAGCCACTGTCTCTTAACCCCTTGTTACTCTCCAGTATGCTTTACCCAGGGACGCTTCTCACTCCAGGCCTTAACCTTCCTGTGTCCACCACACAGCCACAGAGCTCAAACAGTGACCCCACCCTTCCAACTGCTCCTCCTCTACCTTCAGTTTCCCAGTCATCACATCAGGAGACAGAGCAGCCAGAGGGAGACAAGGATGGAGAGGAGGAAGACGAGCTTTTGGAAGACGCTTTGGATGAGGGGGAGGAGGAGGAAGAGGATGAATCCATAGAACAAAAGGATAACAGTGGTCCTGAAGGTTCAGGGAAAGCAGAGTCTTCTTCATCAGAGTCTGGGAGCTCTTCCTCATCCTCAGACGATTCAGACTCAAGTGATGAGGACTGATCCTACAAATATATAAATATAAATTTATTTATGTATTGCCTAGAAATGTATACATATATTCACATATATATATGGATTTTCCAGCACTTCTGTTGTGATTTCTTTACATGTAAATACAAGAACTAACTACAATGTTCTGTAATAAAGACTACAAAAACCTTTAAAAAAGAAATAAAAAAATAGGAAAAACTGACCTAAAGAAACTGAAATAAAATGTCAATGTTTGTTCACAAGGTACAGTCTTGTTTTGAGACATTTTGCATGTCAGACTTTAGTAGATTTCTGAACTCTGAACTTGTACCATGCAATTATTGCAACAAAAAAGGCATTATTGTAATTATGTCAGGATTAATTTTATTAAAAGAAGTAAAACTACATCAACACGCTCTTTGAGCTGTACTATTAATATATTTTGATTGTCAGGGGTGTGGGGAATGACACTTGACAAACACTTTGGGTTCTCTTGTAAATAGTACTTTTACAGGTTCGTTGACACTTATGCTTTGCAGATCATACGTTGGATATGTCAGCAATAACTTGGGCAGCTAATGAATGTCACTGAAGCTGTAGATTCTCTGTCTGCCATGTTCCACCCGAGTGCACAACTCTCACAAACCTGTCAAATACCTTCATATCATCTTGAAGAGGTTATTTATCACTTCTCCTTGTCCAGGTAGGAAATGATTCCTTCCTTAGTAAGGACTTGGAAAAATGGTAAAATTATTATTTTTCCAGACGTACACAAGCTTAAATCTGTCTTTCAAAAAAAAAGAAGAAGTTAAACATAATTCATTTCTCTACTGTCTGACTTTACATTTTAATATTCACCATCACCTTACAAACATGCCACAGCATGTTCAAGGCGCACTTTAGCCACCAACAGTAGGCATTCACATTCACCTGCACATCTCTTAATTATAACTAAAAGCTCCTTGAGCTGCGGTAACAGAGAAAAACCTTCTACTGTGTGCCAAAAAACTGCCCTTTGACCCTTGGCGGTCTTGACGGAGTTGTTTGGTCTTTGTAGTGTTGATGGATATTATTTCTACAACCCCGATGTATTTGACTGAATCTTACCTCAACTTTGCTAAATGGATTGGCTTCACTGTGCAAATGTACATGTGCATGGGTGTGTGTGTGATCTGTCAATGTACACAATGTTCTCATCTCTGCTGGAATGTGTGTCAGAGGCCTTTTTTGATTTTATTTTAAATGAAACCTTCCTCTGTGTTTTGCTTCCTGAGCTGCTCCTCTCGCCGCATCCATAACTCACCAGGCTGTATGTTAGGTGGTGGTGTGGGGGCTGACAGGCTATGAGATGTAAAAAACCGCATTGCTGTTGTTTTTTTGGTCGTTTTGTTTTTTTAATACCGTCAAAAATTTCTCTTTGGAAATTTGGAGGATTCAAGTGCTTGATGATACGCATTGCATGGCAACCTGTGTTCCTACAAAGCCCATGGGGCACAAGCACAAGTTAGTTCAGTTCCTGGCTAAGATTGTAGTATCACTGTCATTGTCTAAGTATTAAATTTTACGCAGTGCCACACGGGTTAGCTTCAGGAAGGGCTCAATAATAGCTTTTGTTGCTGGGAGTTTTCAGCGCTGTCTTGATTTATTTCACTTCACCCTCAACTCTGTTTTCTGACGAACAGAGCTTCAGATAGATGTAGAAGTGCCCTTATCCTGTACCTCACTCTCTTTCATTCACCGCTCACATCTACGCTCACTATCCATGCTTGTGTGTTTTGCTCAGCATCTGTGCACATGTCCATTTTAAACCTGTAACCAGGATATACACACAAACACTGGAGTTCACTCGAACCGAAGTACCTTTTTGTAAGTCTCTCTCAGCACAACAGTGCTTGCTCTAGGACTGCTGTTACACAGTGGACTGTTAGATACACAAATTATTTCCGAGGTGAGGTTTCTGTTTGGGCTGAGGGTGACAGCCCGCTGAAAAACCTGTTTAGTTCTTAAGTGTAGCTGTAGCATTTTTCTCCGTGGGTTCAGACATGAACAAAGACTGAAGACATGCCTGATTTCTAATGTTGCTTTAATGTGGTTTTCTTGTATGCCTGTTATATATAGACCTCGTCATGGGTTTGCTTGCAATGCAATTGCATTTTTTCTTTTTTAATTATTATTACTAACAGTACGGTATTTTTCTATGTCTGAGCAATGAACTTAAACATGCCACTGTCATTTTGTATATCTGCACCTCTACGCTCTTTAAACTTGTAGTGCCCTTATGCAAACACCCAGCCACTGCTACATCTGCTGTAGGTGACTGACTGATGACTTTTGCTACTTTTTGTTGCCCCGCAGCGACGGATTGATGACTGTGTTAATCCTCGTTAAGAGATAAATGTAGACACAAGATGGGACTTCTCGCTTTCATTGCTTTCCTTCCTTTTTTTCCTTCTTTTTGTAGAGGTTATATTGTATACAGACCTTGAAAGCACTGCTTGCTGCTAAAGAGGCTGTGCTGAATCTGCATTAAACACAGACACAAGAAAACAATGACCAATATGCAAGAGGAACGACAAAACACACTACTGCTGTACAGGGAGGTTTTCATACATGTAATCACTGAGATGACAAAACTACCATCATGGGGTTTGTATTTTTATTTCAAGCTTGATAGTATCCTAAATGTCACCCTGGTCAGTTTGTGTCTTTTTCTTTCTTTTCTTTTTTTTTTCTTTCTTCCTCATTGGACAGTTGATATATTTGCAAGTTGTGGTCTGTGTAGTCAAAATAATTCTTAATGTAGTGCAGGAAAACACGTCTTAAAAGTCATTTGTAATTTATTGGATTACTTTCTATGAAGTTCTATAGAGGAAATTGAGGTTTAATTATTTTTATTAAACATATTCTTCTGACTATCAATTAAGTGTGCCTTTTACTTTGTCCCAGGGACTTTTTGAAGAATTCAGTTATATCAAGGAGTTGACCGCTTTGTCTTGAATCCTTTAAAAAAATTGTACAGGTATATATCAAATTTTTGTTCAGCATCACAACACATGCAAAAATACATGTGTGTGTGTGTGTGTGTGTGTGTGTGTGTGTGTGTGTGTATATATTTGTGTAGCCTCAACATTAGTTTAGTTACACACATACTGCAGCAGGGCACTAGCTCACAGTAACACACAATGATGAAGCAGTGAGCACCCAAACTGTTAGGCCGTAGAGCAAAGACACAACAGGTAAGTATGTGTGACTGAAATAATGCAGTAGGAAAAACATAGTTTTGTTGTTAATATTCTAGATGAGGCTTGATAATTTATTTCACTCCCAAGTATTTTCTTAAAAAAACAATTACATATTTCCTTGTGATTTTTTTTTTTTTTAAATATTCAATTTACTGCTTATTTAATGGATCCATTTGCACATAAACGCTGCATAAACGTTAGTAGACACAGAACTCTAGTGCCCATATTGTTCCAGCAATGTTGGAAATGAACAAGGCTACATACCAAACTCTTGCAGCAGAGGGCCTTTCTTCACTGCAAGTCCTTCTTTTCTCCTCAGGGTGGTGCTCAGTGACCTGTTTAACTGCTTCTACTGCTGTTTGGCACTTATCTTAGCAACCAGACCAGATGACAAGTTGAGGCTTGTCTAATGTGAGAGGCCAATGGGCTGAACTTCCTCACCCTGCAGAGCAGCAGGTTGGCTGCACTGAATCATGCTGCATTGCTCTGCTGCTACTAGACAAACACACAGGAGAGATTTTTAAGAGCAGAAGTCTGTCAGTTTGACCTAACACCATCCCAGAAGAGCCACTGACACTGGTGAGTGACTTTGATCCTGGTTTATGAGTTTTGTTTTCTTGAGCTACGTTGAAAGTTCCACAGAGATAATAAACTGCACTGGAAGTCAGCTGACTATTTGGAGTAAAATGCAACAGTTACACGATCTGCTTCAGTGTTCCTAAAAGCTGCAGAATAAAAGAATCCTCTGCACACATTAACCATCTATATAGCTATTTTTCAGCAGGCTTTGCACTGAATAACAAAGTCTGATTATAAACCAAGATAAAGGCAATGTTTAGTTTAATTCTCTTTAAGGGACTAGCACATGTTAGAAAGTGAAAGTAGGCCTATTTTCACTTAGCATGAGTTGCATGTGAGTTGACTTGAGTGGAGTCCAGTCCAGAGGAAACAGGAAATGGGTGTGATTTAGATATTGTGCCAGCTTTTAGCAAAATTAAAACAGCAAACAAACATGCAGAAAACACATCTGTGGTGTTTTTAAATCGACACCGTGCTTCCAGGATCTTCCTGCTAAAGATAACAAGATAGGGTGTGATTCATATTTATGAGAAGCTGCATGCATATTGATGCTTCCAACTTCCTGTTTGTCTCTTCTGAGATGCAGCAGCTGGAAGTCCGTCAGAATGAGACACAACTTGATGTTTTAAGATGCCATTGGACTGATATCAGCATTTGGACTAAAATTTGGAGTGCACGATGAGAGTTTTTCTTGCCATTTTACCTCACCACATGGAAAACGCATCAGACAGCTGCTGCTTCAACCAACACGAACAGTAAGTTGTGAGCAAATCTGGAACACAGAGAATCAAAAGGCATCCATTAAGCTGCAATGATCACAAAAGTATATAGAAATGTCCTTATGTTGGAGATTAAGCAAAAGGTCAGAATTAAACTAATTCTGGTTCTGATTTTGTCTTGTTAGTGGGGGGAAAAGTATAGCCACATGAAAGGAAATATTAGGAAATCACAATAGTAATGTTGAGTGTGACGTGCTCTACTCTGAAAACCTTATGGCACATTTTTGAGCAAAACTGCTTCTTATCCACCTACAGTGTCATCCGCAGTCATTGTAGACTGACTCAGCACAGGCAGTAATAAACAGCACATGTGAGAATGGTTAGAGGAACAGAGTCTCGTTCAGGCTGGTGGTAGCACACAAAGAGACTGTAAAAAGAAGAGGGGACTTTACCGCGAGGGGACGGAGTATTCAATTCTCAGCAGATCGAACCATGCTTTGAAACACACTTTTTAGAGATTAACAGTCAACATTATCCACCATTATTATTCACGTGACCCAAGGATGGTTCAGTATTTAACTTATTATTTCCTCATGAGTCTTCTCTGGCATCTAAAATATTCTTGTTGTTACACGACTTGCCAAATTGACAGTTGCCCTGCACAGGGAAACTGAGTTTGAGATGTTTTTCTTAGGTTTTCAGTATGTGAGGTGCACAGGAACAAAAGTGACTATTCACAGCTGCCTCAGAGCAGGAAGTACACATGAGTCACTAAAGGCAAATGAACAGAGTGGGAAAGTGGTGCTGTCAACAAGACCACCAGGCCATCTAATGCATCCATAACAAGAAAGGCAGCAGCAAATATAAAACTCCAGGTGTAAGACCATAGTTTGACGTTTCTGTAAATAAGCTGGCTTTTGGGCACCCTTCCCAGTAAAATCCATCACCAGTCAGTATTAACTATATATTCTCCATTTGTCCATTAACAGGCTTAAAAGTGTGGTTTTATTTTATTTTTTTTTTGAGACACAATTGTTGCAGTCCATTAACAAACAGCTAGCTTTATAGCAGTGTAGCTGTAAGTGGACTGGTACTTATTTAGTACCGTTTACTAATTTGAACATTCAAAACACTTTCTACTAAAAGTCTAATTCATCCAGTCACACAAAATCATGCAGTGCTTTTATGTGTTCCTACGTACTTTTATCTAACATTCTCACAAACTCACTCCAACAGATGAAAGTTGGGATTCAGTATCTTTCTCAAGGATACTTCGACACATGACCAGGAGGAGCCGGTGTTCTGGGAATCCATCCTACCTGGCAAACCATCCTACCCGTTGTTTCTGCGCATGCGCACAACACCGGACATCCCTCCCTGGAATTCCAATTAGTAGCGGACCCACTCTACCACCTGAGCCACAGCCCCGTTCAGTTGCTTTTAGGTTAGTCGTTGTCAAAAGGTTGCGTGTATTTTTCTAGTTATTTGCCTACAGTGAGGGGTTTTTAACCTATGCAAACATGAGCCTCTAAAATAGTAAGTAGCTCAACTGGATGTAAGGTGATTGCTGATTGGTGGACAAGCCAACTGGAAAAGAATGGGGGTGAAAGTGGAACAGTAAAAGTGCCAAAATTCATCAAAGCTCAAAAATACAGAATTGAAGCAGACAAGGGTCTGCAGTGGACGCTTTTGAATATTTCTAACACTTGGTTTTCCTTCAGTACTTTGTATGTTGTAACATCGTGACTTGCACAGACCAACAACAGCGCAAGCAAGAGTCGCACACACATTGATTGTACCACAAATGTTGGACACTGCCTCCCTGTGGCAAAACACACTCACTGCAGCTCGCTATGGTCTGCCAGCACACCGTCCAATAGAGAACCACGTTGAGCCATTTAGAATGAAAATGATTAGTTGACACTGATGATGATGCAGTTATCTGGTGTGTGATAAGCAGCTGCTTAGTCTGCCTATGCCTCAGGTCCTCGTACAAGCTAATATTTTCAATTATGATTCATGCAAAGTTACCTCTAGTTTGTAAACAAAATGTGTATTTTTTTCACTCCATGTTTAGGTGTCCATTTGATTCCTGCTCTGACTCTCATCCTGTGTGAGTGAGGAGGTCACCATGGCAACTGTGCCACAGGGGATTGTGGGAAAGCCAAGGTTTGGCCCTAGTGACTGTCTGATCGCAATGTTGAGGTTAGCCCTGCAGTTACAAAGCATTACTGACTCACACAGTGTTTATCTGTGTAGGCTGTGTGTATGTCAACCTGATACTGATACTCGCAGCACTAATAGCTGCAATAAAGCACAACGCGCCTCAGATCTTTCATCAGTCTGCCTCACACACTGTACAAATGTGGCTAGATCAATTTAACAGCTACATAGTGTAGTTAACATCTGGTGTTTTGCTAAAAGGCACTGAGGGTGTGGTCAAGATCAATAATGTGTAAGCACACAGAGCTGATAAAGTTTCTGTACTGGGAATTCTTTAATATAGTTTCTACTGTTGTAAGCAAGAGCTTTAAAAAACACACGTGTGGCATTTCATTTACAGTTTAGAACTTACACCTCCACTTTATGCCAATGGCAGAATATTGTTGAATTACATTTTCCATTTCCTTTTGTGCTGCTCAAATTTCTGTGACGATGCCTTGGATTCAGGGCTTGCTCCAGAGATTCGACTGAGGCGATTGAAACAAGACTGAAATGCATGCTGCAAATGTTTCTACAGCATTACAGGGATGACGAGGGAAATGAGAAGACCAAAGGTACAGTGATGATTTTACAGTGGAATGTGGCCTTCAGCGTGTATCTGGTTGATAGCCGAAATTCTTATGATTAGAGAGCAGGCTGTCTTTTGATAGCAGGTGTGAAATTCTGGAATAAAGCCCGTGTTGTTGATACGTGCCAAAAAATAATCTATCTAATATTGTTCACAGAGTTGGCAGCAAAGTGCTGCTATGAGGCAGGGGTTTGGTATCACAGAATCTTGGAGAGCCTGATCAGTCAAGAGAGGAAAAGGCTGGGCTTCAGTGACATCTCAGTAAGTGCACGCCATCTGGTGGCCAAAGATGGAACTGAGCTTTGACCATATTAACTGAGCAGTCACAGATAAATGTCTCACAGCACCTGTGATCTCATAACTTATGTATTTTATTTATTTTGAGTCATCTTTGAAGTAAAGCAGCTGGTGCTTGTAATGCATGTAAAACAGGTGTGTTTGATGCAGGGCATCTTGGAGCATGATCTTTTCCAGCGCTGTCTGGTGGCCTGTTGCTTGGAGATCGCTGTAACCTCAAACAGCTTACCATGTGACTTCCCGCTGCTCCTTCAGATCCTCAAACTGGAACCATACCACTTTTGGAAGGTACTTTGTTTTTGCCATATACTGTACACTTAGTGATACAGTAACATTTAGTCTGTGATTTGAATGCTCCCTCTTTTGTTTTTCTTTGTTCTCACAGGTGATTGAGCCTGTTTGGCGGGTTGGGTCAGGCTTGCCTCACTATGTGGTCACACACCTCATCCAAGTGGAAGAAAAGGTTTTGGAGAACTTGGCTTGGATCAGCGACTCACCACTGTGGGATGAAATCACACCCAACGAGGGCCATATGCCCACCTGCCAGCAGGTTTGGAATAACACAAATACTCTTTGCCTGACATCATAAATGATCAATATTTGGAAATTTTATAACATATCCAAAGCAATTAAATTTTTCTTTGAACAGTTCGGGTTTTAATGAGAGTTTTGCCTTGTGTCAAATGTAGGTAATGCATCCAAATAGGCTTGAAGGTCCAATGCAAACGGATCCAGGTGTGCCGAGAGGTATTAACACAGTGCACTAAAGACTCATTTTAAATAAAACCATTCCCTGCAAACTGTTTACACTATTACTATAGATTGAGTGGTAAACTATTTTTGCCAGTAGATGTCAGTTTGGGGATGAACCACTCAGCCAGGACAGAGCAGCAGTGTTCCCCATCAGCTATAAACAGACAAGAGAGATGCAGCTCCCTCCATCTGTTTGCTCGGAAGGTCAGTTCTATATCATGCGTCCAGTTGCCATTGTTGTTATATGGCATGTTTAGTGTGGTCATGTCTGTCTTTATCTCAGGTTTACAGCTTGATGGCCAAGCGTCTGAGGGAGCTGTGTTCCACGCTGGAAATATCTGATGAGCTGCGATTAAAGATCTGGACCTGCTTTGAGTATTCCTTGGTCCACTGCTCTTGTCTAATGGAAGACCGTCACCTGGACCAACTGCTCATGTGTGCTATCTACATCATAGCAAAGGTGGGTTTTAAAAGATACTATTAAAACCCACCAGAATCTGCTAAAATAATGCAAGACAATGCAACTGGAAAATGCAAGTGGTTGTCTCAGAGAAGATGAATAATAAACTTTAAACAATTCTTAGGGAGTGAGGAATACATTTAAATGTTCAGGGTGGGCTAAGATATACCAGCATTTTGCAGATGATGACTAATGCAGTACCAGCAAGATGTAGGTAGGGAGAACAGCAAACAGAGAGACGGTGCAGTAAATCAAAGCCACAGTAAATCAGAATGGCCAGACTTCTTAGACCTCTGATGTTGGACACCTGCCCCAAATTGAGTCCACCCTGACCACGGAGAAGTAAAACCTTCAGGGAGGTTTACAGATTTACAGTTTTATGGAAAAGAACTACTTGGTGTTTAAATAAAATTAAAGACTGTTGTGAGGGCACTTGACAGCTGAAAAAGTTTTTATCGCTTTTCACTGACATGAAATTAAAGGAAAACTGTATTTGTAATCCTAAAAAGAATCCATGTTGGTAATGCATGGACTTCATTGGAAAACACATACTCAGCAGTTAAGTGGTGGCATTTGCCTTTACAGATTACCAAGATGGAGATACCCTTCAAACAGATAATGAAATGCTACAAGTCACAGCCACGTGCCAACAAAAGTGTAAGTTTCTTTTATTTTGGTTTTTATTTTTTGCTGTCTTTAGTATACAGCTGTGAATTAACAAAATATAGCGATACAGGTTGAAACGTGTATCAGCTGGGCCCACTTATTCCAAGATTCCATCAGTTTTAGCGACATTCTGTTTTGTGTTTATCATCAAATGTTTTAATGTTAACAGGTACATTTTTTAAATAACTGTGACAATATCATTATACCTGCTTTACATGAGCATTTCAGTCTTGCAAGGAGGTTAGCAGGTTGACAGTAACAACTCAAAGCACTTGTTTCAGCATTTACCGTTTCTATCTGCAGGTCTGCAAAAACGTGCTGATTTCAGAAAGGATGGAGGAAAATTCTACCATTAAAAAAATCAGTAAGAAAGCTTTTAAATAAAAAAGTCATATATTTTAAATATTATGGAACACCTGTTTTAAAAAACACACTTACAAAATAGCCTTGTAATTACAGTAATGTACATAATGCGTCCCAATAAGTATTGAAAATGGGACTACACATTGCCCTCACTGCCATCGTAGCTTTATATGTGTAATGCATGCTCACATGCTTGCAATCCACTGTGGGCAAAGAAATGCGCATGTATTGTTAGCTGGCTATGTGGCTCGGAAACAGTGGCACTGGTGGTGGTAGAGTTAAAGAAAACGAATGCAGCATGTGTTGTGTTAGATCCAAATAAAGTACTATACAGAGGTAGAACTCATAGCAATGCCTCATTGCACAAGAAAAATGACACCCATCAAGTTACCAAATGATTCACTTACAACATTTTACCTGCATTATATCCATTATCCCAGAGTAATTCCACAGTGATAAGTAACTTTTTATTATATTGTTGATTATAGATACCGGAAAGCACAGCAGCACTATCCTAACCCCCAACACACCATCAACACATTATCCAAGACCTGGGCAGGAGGAACGGGGCAATCTCATCCATTTTTACAACCAGGTCTACACGACAAAGATGCAGCATTTTGCCAAACAGTTTGCTCAAACCTCATTAGTAAGTGAACATTTTTTCTTTTTTCTGAGCTGACGTCACAAAACTAAGAACTCAGTAAAAATGGGAAATGTTTATTTTCCATGTAATGCTTACACTTCATTTCTTGTCCAGCGAGACACCCCTCCTTTGTCTCCATACCCTCGACAGTGGAAAGCATCTCCTCGCTGTTATCAGCTGTCCAACAGCCCGTCCATCTCCATTTCACCATACAACACAGAAACCCCTTCCCCTCACAGAACTGGGCTTTGCTACTACTTCAACTCAAGTCCTCCAGAGGTGTGTGGATATAGTGTTTTTGTTTTCACATGATCGTCTTAAAAAATTTTGTGTGTTGGGGTACAATCTAGGCTGAATACATTTTACATTCCTATTTTGGAAATGATTTAGTGAATAAAAATGGTTGACTTTGCTCGCACACAGTAGAATATTATTTTCCTTTTGTTCACAGCTTCTGCGTGAGATCAACAACATGATCAAAACGGGCAGGTCACCAAACATGCGATGCTACGCGGTATCACTGGATAGAGATGAGGAAGGAGATGGATCCTCAGCCAAGAGGCTTCGTTTGGATGGGCAGTCAGCCTGGCAGAGACGACTGAGAAATGTGTTCAATGATCGCATTACAAGAATGAACCAGGACCAGGTCTAGCTTATTCCAGCTAACAGGCCTAACCTCCACTCCGATGGAAGTAAAGCACACATTTACTTCTTGACAAATTCTCTGTCAGCTCAAAGGACTAAATTTCCGTTGCTTGGCTCTTTTGTTTGGAACCATTTTTTTCTGATACCATAAGTCATGTGTGAAGGTCTGTGAATAAGCCACTTTATCCCCAGCACAGTAATAGAAGACTGGTCATCCTGGGTTGCTGCCTGATGGAAGTGTCCTTCATGATATTGTATGAATTTAAAGAAAGACAAGGCTGCAAAGTGCCCAGTGAGTTTTTCTTAGATAAAAAAAAGGACTGAGACAGGACTTTAGCAACTAAAAGGCAGATTAGTTAGTGTTTGTCTGCATCCACAGGAATTAATATTTACAGTAATATGAAAACATAAATGTATCCACAAATGCATCCAATAGACATTTGGGCAAAAAGTTTTTTTTCTGCACAAATTTAACAATTCTGTTAAAAAAAAGTGTAACTTAGGCCTCTGAAGCTAATATAACAAAACAAAATTTTGATTTAGTCATTTTTGCATAATTAGAACATTTATATAATTATAGTTCGTTATCTTAATGACTTAAATCTCACATAATAATAATAACATGGTACCTTTACATGTATGCAAAATGTTTTATTTATTTTAAATGTTTCAATGAACATTTTAAACTCAATTTTTGGTGGATTTTCCAGCATGCTCATCACTGTCCTGTTGAAAGATGGACAATTTGGCAGCTATTTATTTTTTTAAATTTAGCTAAATTTAGCTACAAGATTTTTTTTAGATGATTTGCAGAATTATTGATTTAAATTAACTGGGGAACACCAAACCCTGGATGTCTGAGGTTAAAATAAGACTTATTACTCTCTAAGAAGAGTCTAATAACTGACACCATATTTGAAGGCCCTGTGTGATTAATTTGAGGATGTACTCATTTGTTCTCACTAGACTGATCTGTTTTTTATGTTTGACTTACTTTTGGAATTTTGAGTGTACATACTAACATTAACTCCAGTCTATGACTTGCATGAATACTGAAGTTTGAAGTGATTTGATTCTGACTGCATATTGGTGATACTAGGGGTTTGATGCATACCACTCTAAATTAATTTAAAGTTGTTTTTACATTCAACTTATCGCAAAACTATTGAGGATAAACTAAAGTAAGACTTTTGCAAAAATAATAAATGAAAAGTGCTGTTACAGTAGCAGAAACTTGCACTGGTCAACATAAATGTAGAAGCTAAAACAAATTCAGTCTCAATAAATCTTTAAAAATCCAGTCAGCAGTTTTAGCCACCGTTTATTACAGACTGAGTATCACAGCTGATTCAACAGGACATCAATCAAAAACTGCATGGTGATTTTATTAAAGCTCTTTTCCAAACAGAAAAGTGTTTTGCTTTTGAGATTTATTGCGCAGAATGATACATGTGTCAGTTGACAGAAGTTGGCTTTATTATCATCTGCTGATGCAACAAAGTTTCTTTAAATCTGAGTTTAACAATAAGTAGGTATTACCAAGCTTTTGAAGACACGTGACCACTAACCACAAGATTTTAACTTGATGACAATTAATAATGTGGGATCAAGTGAACCCCTCAGCAAACAACCCATCATGAAGGGGGGAAATGAGCAGTCCTCAGTTGATTGCAAATGGTTGGAGGTTAGTGGCAGTCGCTGGGAAAATGATTGCTAATATCCCAGTCATGCAGGCCTACAGATTAGTCAGTGACATCCTGTCAACTACCTGTTGCTAGGAAAAATGTCTATTTCCCAACCAGTTCAGTGCAGCGCCTTCTTTGCAACCAATTTCACCCAGTGAGGACCAGAAACCTCCAAGAAACACTGCCAACCAGTGCAACATCATGTAAAAAACTAGGGTTTGGCAATGGAACAGATGCCTTTCTATTTCTATAGAATTTTTCAAATTTCAGTTCAGCCGCAGTTCTGTTTGTGGAGATTTTTATTTTGCTAATTTAATCTGCGTCCTTGAAAAATTTAATTGGTAACTAATTTGTGCTATTCCTGAATAGCACCACAATATACTGCCTCTTTCCTTTTTGTTATGTTGTGTTACATCGAGAGTTAACGTGCGATTTCAAAGGTGGGGTAACCCTCAGCTGTAGCACTTCAGCGACGGAATAACTTAGAAATACGTAACGTAAGAATTCCTGTGGTTAGCTCCAGTAGAGTTTACTGTGTCCAGAATAGGACCAGTTGCTTACTGGTCTTTGTGGATTTAGGCAGTTAAATATAGAAAGATATGAGCAAACCCCTAGACACAATAAAGCTAGTATATAAGGTCAAATTTAGTGAATGAATCTAAACAGCATCATCCCCTTAAATTTAATTTAATGTCGGCCACCCTTGACATTCTTAACTTCCCAGTGACCGTGCACACCACAGCCTGCTCTGCACCATCCAGCATATCACAATACTGTAAACTTTACAACAATGCAAATTAACCACTTTAACCTGTAAATTAAACCAATTTTCAAAGAGTTTGAAAGACACTTCACAAAAAGATAATTCAGAAACATGTCATGTATAGATCCAATATCTAAAAAAAAAAGAAGATTTTTTTTAAATTCTAACGTTTCTGATCACAAGTTGTTGACTTTTACACCTGTTTCTTTCTGCTCTATAAAGTTTGATGTAAATTGGATTTTGTGAAATGACGATGGCTAAAACTCCTCCAAGGGAATCAAAACACAAATTTTTCCACTGTGGAAAAGTCAGTAACCATAGCTACTGTGTGATTGACACACAGCCCACTTCAGTGTTTATCAGTAACCATGTTTTGCTTCAGAGTTAATTCTCAACCACTGTCGCTTAGGGATGTATTTGCAAAAAGGCAATGTGATACAACAGACAAAGGACTGTAAAATAAACCAACAAAGTTAACACAACAGGAAGTCATATAGTTGCCATGGAGAACAAATGCACCTGAGCCCACAACACACAAGTTTTAAGGTGACGACCAGGATTTTGACACTTCATACTCCTGTGGACAACCATCAGCTGAACGACACGCTGCACACTCTCAAATTTTGAAAAATCATGGGCTGCAACACAAGTAGGGGGGCCACAGTGGTTGACCCTTCTGAAAAGCCAGAGGACAGGCCGAAAACTGCCACTTCCACCAAGCAGGCGCCTGCAGAGGAAACGAATGGAACAAAAGAAAAAGATGAAAAAACGAAGAGTTCCAGCTGAGCGCCACCTTTACACCGAACCTAACTCTTCTTCTTGTAAGAACATTTTTTCTTTAAATGTTATTCATAATCTGCCTTTAAGATTTTTAGTTATTACCTGACTATGTCCTTTCATTCTCCTTTTAGTTCTATCAATCAACAAGGATACAGCACCTCTCTGTAAAGTAAGCAATCTATGACCATTGCATAGGGGTCACTTTGATACAATTACCTCTGTAACTTGACCGCCGTGTCTTTCTGAAGCAGTTTGACGTGACAAATGGGCTGCATGGTGACTGAGAAGCGTTCTGTGGTGTCTGTGTTGGTGTTTGCACAGATTGGCCTGTCCGAGGGTGAAGGAGGACCTGTAAGCAGGATGAGGCGACGCTGCACTACTGTCCATCAACGTCTGTCATCTGGGCCAGGCACACATAATCAAATACGCACACTTCTCTAGAAATCCGACTCCTATTGTCAAAGTCTAGAAACTATTTTGTGATAAATATATCGTTTGGAGTATTACATTGTGTTGTCTTGAACCTCTGTTGCCTTTATGTTCTTTTTTAGGCGTCGTTTCCTGCGGCGTACCTTGCTTTGTTTTTTCACAATCATTTATTTTCATTCTCTTCTCCTCTTTACTTGCACTCACACACCTCTGGTCAGAGCTGATAGTTACAACACTCTCTTTTAAATGCTTCCAATACTGCTGTAGGCTAAAGCAGCAACTCTTTAAGACAGTCAACTTATGTGCTAGCTCTGTGTACCTTGCAGCTCTCAGCTAGATGGGATGCTCTGCATATGAGAGGGCTGCTACCGGTGTTCATTTGGACAGTCTTTATACAACAAATAACAAACTGCTGCCAAGAGCTGGATTGAGAAGACCTTCCAGAACTTTATGTTCCTTGCCACCAGGGGGCATAGAGACAGGGGAAACAGTTCCCTTTGCCGCCACCAGGGAGCAGGAGCGATCTTCCCCCGCTGCTGTGAGACGTCTGAGGCTGGTTCCATTTGCTGAAGACATTTAATCTGAAATATAGGTTGTAAGTTTATTACCAGTGAATGGAGCTGGAATGGAATAGCCATTTTACAAAGCCATATCAAAAATACCCATCTCAGAGGCAGTGGGAAATTACATGAAAATATTACCATTATACAAATGGAAAGTGTGATTGAATAATGCGCCGGAGAAGATAAATGAAAAGCACTTTGTTGGAAAACGTGGTACTAAATAGGTTTTTAATTTCAGTAGTGGGATAAAAGAAGCGCATTTTTACCCCATTTCACTGCCAATTGATTAGTGGCTCCACACCTGCAGATAAAGAGGGGGCCTTATCGTCTCATTATCAGTTAATTAATATGCATGCACACATGCCAATTATCTTTCCTCTGCCATTTAGCAGAAATGAGACATTGATGTTTTAATGGTGCCGGAATGGATAACTCCTCTGTTGCTTTAAAGACAAGGCAGGCACATTGATTGACATAGCTGGGAAATGTTAAGAGAGACAATTGAATTAAGAGCAACCTGAAACGCTTGATTATTATATTAATACTTCTCAACAGCCATTTGCTGTTGCTTTCCAGGGGCTGTGAGATCAAGCAGAGTTTTTGATTAACTCTCTTGTGAAAGATACAAAGAGGGCAAAGCTTATGGTGCAGTCTATGTATATATATCTACCAATGAGAATCCATTATGGAAATATTTTATTTGAAGGACATGCAGAATAGCAAGCCATTACATTTTTCCACTATGCCATGACTGTAAAAAAGCTCAAGGCCACACCAAGTGAAGCAAACCCAAGATGAAAGTTATATTAATCATTACTCGGTTTAGTATACTATGTGCACTGAATTTATGTTCATGAGTCACAGGCCAGTGTTATGTGCTGGAGAAATAGGCAATATTATGGAAGGAAGCACTATTGACATTTTTCATTTCTGCATAAATGCTTGTGGTTGCACACTGTGCCCAAGGCTGTTAGCTTTTTTTAATCAGTGCTCTTTAAGCTCAATGCCACAATGCTAGGATGTTGGAGGTATTGCGATCAGAAAAAATAGAGCTAGAGAGACTGCAAAGTCTTTCAGTTAAATCCAAATCTAGGATCTGTGATTTTTACACACATAAAAAAATCACAGAGGACAAACTCATGCCACTGGAGGCAGCTGCTCACACAACTGTGCCAAACGAGAGGGCGAAAAAATGAGAAGGGCAAGTTACAAAAAGTATTTGGTTTGTAAGCGCCTTACTCAGTAATAGACCATTTATATGATATGTATAATACCCTGCCACAAATATTCACAAGTAGTGGTGTTATTTTCAGCCAGCCTCTCTTTAAAGATGTGTTCTTCACAGGGTATCTTTTGTGAATATATGATCAGAGGCACGACAGCCCTGGTCTTTAATCTTACACTGGCCTTGAAGAATGTCACTGATTCCAACCAGCCTGCACCCTCCTCCTCCTCCTCCTCCTCCTCCTCCACCCTCACAACTGCAGGCTACAGAGACCATCCTATTCACAGTGTGGTGCAAGAACATGTTTCTGGTTGTTTAGAGGGCTATGGCTTTCTTTATTTTGTGTTTTCAAAAAAAAAGAGAAAAAAACATTGTTAAGAACTTGTCACTACCATCTGATCCCAGAGGCCTTTGGAGTGCTGGTTCGTAAACAGCTGATTGTATAAAAATAGCTAAGACTTTCTCAATGAGCAACCCACTTTGACTTCATATCAGAAATATAACACGTTTTTGGTTTAATCTATATTTGAAGACGTAATATAGACCCCCAACACTGGTACATTTGGCATACACAAAAAAACCAAAACAATAATTTTTCTCCAAGTATAATAAAGCTAGAAGTCTCCGGGTCTGACATCTATCTGTTCGTGTGTCCCAAATTGCTCCGCTTGATAATGCCCACAGAAACAAGTGTGAAGAGAAAAAGCTGCAACCATGAATTGTAAAAGTTTGGGAACTAAAACTAAAGTTGGGAAAACGCTCAGAAATAATGCCAACATCGTTTTTGAATCAATCAACTGCATTTCAAGGCATTAAACGTGGCGGTAGATGAATTTATACATTTAGGATGTCAGAGTGCCTCATTATGTGATACCAGACGTAAACAAGGATGTTTAAATCAGGAATCTTAAAGAAGTGCTTTTGTTGTTTGTTTTTGTTTTTTACTGTGCTTGAATCTTTGGTTCAACACATCTAAACGAGGTAGTGCATATTATCATATCAAAGCACAAGTCCTCTCAGGTTCTTTAGCCAATATATCACTGTGTTGGTTATATCAAACTATGACATCTCTTACAGATGAGGCAAATATTACTATTACACTTCCACTTAAATACAAAAAACCAAAAACTATTTTCTCTCAAATATGTTTAAACTAGTAAAGGTGACTCATAAACTATTCTCCAAACCTCTTATAAAGGAGAAAAATTGAACACTGGAGTCCAATTTTGGGGAAGATGGCTTCCTAACTCATTTGATGTTTGCTGGTGATAGTTCAATATTCACAGACACGGACACCTCTTTTGGAATCACTATGAACTCATGCATACTCATACAGGCTAAAGTCCAATTCACTTCTATTCTATTCAGTTTTATTTATGCAGTGTCAAATCACAACAACCATCATCTCAAGGCTCAGGTTCACAAATTTAAGTACTTGGGATCACGGGCCGATACCCGTGATCCCAAGCTCCCGTGGTGCAAAAGACCAGCCTAACAGAAGTTGCAAAAGTCGGCGTTAAAGACAACGTGAGAAACCACATTAAGGAAGATATCAAGGAAGCTTGCACCATAGCTACCGATTGCAGGTATTAGAAGCAGATCATAAATGAGGTCCTGAGTCCATCGGCTCTAAAGGACAAAAGAAGAAGAGTTGTTGAGAAACATGTTATTTTATAGAGAAATAATGTGGTTTTAAACCCAAATGTTTGGTAGCAAACCCCCATTCTATCGGTTTTCAAACCTTTTGTGGCAAATGCACACCAAGGATGCAAGTAAATATTTCAAGGTACATAAATGCACACAAAATCGCATGTATGTCATCTGACACTCATGAGTTGGTGGTGCTTGTTTAAAGGATGCAAAAGTGGGCTGTCAAACATGCCATTGTCTCACAACACAAACATTATCACACCTGCAAATTTTAATTCCTGTAACAGCTCCATTTGGATATGGACTTGCTTCCATCACCTTATATTTTTAAAAACATTTTTGTTGTTTTTTAATGGGGAAATGAGTATATTTGAAGAGCTGACACATTAAATTAACAGTTCATTTACAACATTTTCTGCAGTTGTTTTTTTTTTTTAAATACTAAGATATGGTTGTCTCAAATTCCATGGCACCCTTCTGCTCAGCGAAGAGCACACTATTTAGAAACAAAGTGGAACTAAATTGGAATTCCACAACAAACAGCTTCAGAAAAGTCCAACATTTTCTTCTCATCCATTTTTGTTTTCTTTTCGCTGCAGGTTTTGGGTCCTGCAAGAGCAACTAGACTTTGAATTTGGGCTCTCCTTCTGTCTTCTTTCATTAAATCTACTTTATGTGACAAATGATGCAAAACCTGGTAAAGTATTATGTCATGATCTTGGAGGTCAGTCTTCATCCATTTTGCTAATTTTCTTTCACAGGAATTAAGAGGAGCCAGGTGCTGTTACTCAAATGCACGCAATTAACTGATCATCAGTAAGTGTGACCACCTCTATATCAGACGTTTTGGCAGTTTGTAGGTCTGGAGCAGTCAGGGGGGTTTTAACACAATGCCAAGGAGGACGGACATCAGTAATGATCTTTAAAAAGCAACTGTTGCTCCCCACCAATCTGGGAAGTGTTGTAAGGCCATTTCCAAACTATTTAAAGTTCATTATTTTACTGTGCGAAAGATTATTCACGAGCAGAAACCATTCAGCACAGCCAATCTTCCCAGGAGTGGACTTCCCAGTGAATTTAACCCAAGGTTGCAATGGTCAAAGAAACTACAAAAACCTAGCATGCTAGTATGTTAAATATCACTGTTAATGATAGTATAATTAGAAAAAGACTGAACAAGTATGGCCTGTTTAGAATGGTTGCCAGGAGAAAAAAATAAAATGATTGCATCTGAACAAAACTTAAGACCTTTAAAACAACAGCCTTTGGACAGACGAGACCAAAGTGGAAATATTTGGTGAAATCCAAACATACCATATCAACACAAAGCCTTCATACCAACTCTCAAGCACAGTGGTGGAGAGGGTAATGATTTGAGCTTATTTTGCTGCAATGACTGCAAGGACCTGGGCACCTTGCAGTCATTGAGTCGACCATGAACTCTTCTGTACACCAGAGCACTGTAGAGTCAAATGTCAGGCCATCTGTCCAACGGCTAAAGATTGGTCAACTTTGGGTCATGCAACAGGACAGAGATTCCAAGCACAGTAGCAAATCGACAACAGAATGACTAAATGCTGTATTTGACCTCAACAGAGCTGTGCCTAAATAAATCCCTGCAAACCTCAATTGAATTCACCCACAACAGTGTAAGAAATTGATAAATTTATACAGAAAGCATTAACTTCAAGTTAACGCTGTTAAAGGTCATTCTACAAGCCATTGAATCATTGTGTGCACTGTTTGCAGTTCTGTGAAATGTCTATTTGGGAACTATTTTTCTCCTATTCCTGCTGCTCTATGCTCTTCTTTTCTTGTCAATGGAAACTGTGCATAATACCACCAAACAGTATCCATGGTACTAAACTTTAGAATGCACATATCATTTAGCACTTCCAAATGCTGTCGATAATATTGTCCAGATCTTATTAGAAGCTGTTTATGGTAAGAATTCAGCTATTTCTGTGGATTTGACAGCAAATCAGAGTCGTGTTGGTATTCCCCAGGGTACTTTCAGTTTGGAAATATGAGCATCTAAATATCCTAAAAAATGTGTAGAAAGAAATTTCAAGGTCCAAGATTTTTATATATTATTTACATGATTATAAATATACTTTGTACATAAACTATATTCGATATTTTGTGACACTTAATAATTGTAATTCTACAGTTTTTTTTATGTAGTGCGTTGCATTCTGTTGAAACTTGACAGTAAACAGTAACATATTAAAAAAATATTTTTTCTTATTTCTTCCTCTGCCTTCATAAATATAAATGATTGATGAAATATATATCTAAAATTTCCTTAAACTGTGGAAAACATAACCCGAGGAAAGCATCTCACAACATATGCACTCAATGTTTCCAAAATAAATCACTAAAAGTCAACGGTGAACAAATACAGGGACTGAAATATCTTACCATTGAGCTTTTTGTCAAATGTCATAGCAATGAAAAGTCTGTAGGACACTGCAAATAGATTATGAATGACTGGGAAACCCTATAAAGTCTTGAAGGCAAATAAGATTTAGCTGAAGATAAAGGTCAAGGTGCTGGGGGAAAGATATAGGGAGGCATGTGAACAAGGATGACTTGATTATCCTGGAAAGGAGCACAAAGAGACATGTCCTTTTGCAACAGGGTTAGAAAGTAAATACCAGCTTCTAATAACAGAAGCAAAAGTACCAGCTATAATTCTGGAAATTTATATAAGCAAAAAGAGAATGTTTATATAATACATAATCTTTTGAAATAATGTCTAATGTACTTCTTGATTCTTCTGGGGATTAAGAAGAGAACCAAAGGCTCTTAAGAAATATTTTAGAGTGTTTCCCTAAGAACTTTATTTTGAGTATATTCTATTTCAGTGTTTGACCATCAATTCATTTTCAAATTTTAAATACATTTTGAATCATCAGTCTATATTTTAATTCTGATGGGATCTGATGGGAAGGAAGTGGCCGGGGGACAGGACAAGTCATTAATGTAACTCACTGTAGTAGAATACAATAGCTTAGCGGCAGCTGAAAGGCTTCTGTATGGTTGTGTGCGAGTATGGCTCTGTGGACGCATGCATGGTCTGTTCACGTAGCATAACTACTTTCAAAGAAAATGGTGAAAAATAGGAAATTGTACTCTAAATGTCATTCATTCAGCTCTGATGTCAGGGTGACCTTCAGCAGAATCAGCTCTTCCTATTGTGACTGTGGACAAGTGAGCTCTCTGAAATATCAAATTTGATAAGAAAAAGTGTGTAAAAGCAAACGCGTGTCACTATATAGGCTTTGTGAGTTGTCTAAACAGATTTTAATACCACTGGTGATTATTCTGTACATGTTATTGCTTTGTGTTGTTCATGAATGTAAATATTAACCGCATACTATATTGATTCTGTTTCATTTTTATGGGTTGGATATTTTAGCTTAAACAGAAAGAGTTTGTAATCAAAGTACCAAAAAGTAAACTGCAAGGATGGTAGCGGGGCCTGCAGAAGCTCAGATAACAAGGCCAGTTTACTTTAACTGCCTTTCTAACTGCCTTTCCTTTCTTAACAAACCAAGGTCATGCTGACGATGCTGTTAGCCACCCTCAATCACTGAGAAAAAAAAAAGACAAGACAAGAAAAATTCATTGATTTGTAATTGTACTCATCCAGGAACCCAAAAGGATCTAGAGTATGATGACTCATCAGAGGTGTGAATGCCTGCCCATGAGTAATGTCATGGTATTTTGGTGTTTTTAATGTGTTTCTCACTCAGACTGGATTGATTGTACAGCATACATCTACAATGACTTCAATGAAACAAGAATTGGGTGCAAGTTTGAATTTATTTTGAATTTTCTCTAATCGACACAGAATCAAAAGTTTAGATTTAGGCTCAAATAAACACATATACTCACTAAATCTTTTATTAACTGGTGCCAAAGGCTCTGCAACATCTTTTAGCTTGACGAGGCCAAAATCATTTACCTACAACTGGTAGTTCCCCTTAGTTAGTATAAGACAAATTGGTCTGAAGACCACCCGCAGGGAAAGTGGGGAACCTTTTTAAAAATACATATATGCTTGTATATTTCAGCCCACATCAATCATTTTGATCCTGTGTGAATTAGAGAAAATTCAAAATAAATTCAAACTTGTGCACCCAATTCTTGTTTTTTAAAGTCACTAAAGATGTATGCTGGATACTCATTCCACATTTTAACAAAATTACTTAAAAAAAAAAATCACGATTTGGATCAAAAATATAAAAGTTCCGATTAATAGTATCAAATGTATTAAAATTGAAAACAATGAGTGGCTACATGTAAAAGGTTGGGAGTGAGACCATGAGCCGCTGCATAAAGGGACACCAAAGGACATCTTGTTTGTATCTCTGAATCCAGCAGCTTTAATAGCAGTATTTGATGGGCTGGTTAAGACAATTTAAATCATACTACATTTTCCATTAGCATATGCTTTTACATACAAGATAGTTATTTACAGAGCTGAAGGAAGTTGACCACAAATATCTGTGAAAAAAACCAAACAGATATCACAGCCAATATATTCATCCAACACTCCATCCGCTATTGAGTCTTTAACTACAGACCCCCACTCACAGGCTCTCATGTTCATTATCATCTGACATGTCTGTGGAGTATACATGACTTCTAACAGAATGGGCCTCGTTCTAACGTTGCAACTGACTTCCAAGCACCACAAAAGGGGAGAAAAGGAATGGGGATACTTGAGAAATCCTACATATTTAATGTATGCCATATATCAAAAGGATAATAAAGCAAATACAACTGAATGTTTGTATTTGTCTGTTTGGCTTGTGTTTTTGGCTTGTCACACTTATGTGTGTTCAACATTTAACATCACTGGAAACAAATCCATTAGGACAAGAAAGGCTTATTATCTCAATAATTTTCCCCGACAGTTTGCTGGAGCCTTTGTGTTCACCATGACAACAGGCCTAATACCCTGAACATTACTAAACCATCTGTAGAAGGGCTGCTTCATGCACATCAAATAACAGTAATAGTCTGCTAATGGCATTATTGCCCGCTGTGTCATCATGCCACAGTCCTGCATGCCTCAAGGGAAAAGAGAAAAATCTGTTCCATTGTTCCAAAGCTGAAAGTCTCATGCTAAAAATATTAAGATTATTCTCTTATTTGTTTTGCTCGCTGTGTTTCTACATTTGTTTGTTTGAATTTTATCATTGCGAGGACAGCCAAATAAAAAAGAAAAAAAAAGAAAAAGGTTATTTTGAATGGATGCCATTTAGTCAGCATGTTTGTTTGTCTTCAGATCGTTAATAACAAGCTATCCCCTCTCCGTGATTGGGTCATGAGGAATGCAACCTCATCTGTGGGAAAAATAATTAGGACAAACGTCCAGAGCATAATAACCCCTTCTCTCTTCCTCAGAAACAAAACTACACAAAGATGGTCATGATAGACCAAAGTGCTGGTTAAATAATCCTATTGCAGTGCTAAATAAAACTTACTTGCTTGTAAAAAGACGCTGCAATCAAATAAGACAAGTGAAAAGAATGGCAGGTTTCAGACTGCGGCTGATTACAAGTTTCACATAATAAAAAGCTGCAAGCAAACAAACATGGCATTAGTGTCTAAATGTAAATACTAGCAGCAAAGATTCTCATAAAATACAAATCTAGGGTCAATGAGAGGGAGCGCATTTATATTTCATTATGTGGAAAAGAAAAAGAATACTTTGAATTTACAATGAGCTTCTAGGTAGCTACCTCCATTATTGCACTGCAGATATTCTTCCTAGAGTATAATCAGATATGTGGCTGCTGTTGTTTTTCAAACATCGTCATTATGTCACATAATTACTGCCTGCATTGTGTCTCCTACAGGCAGATTTAAGTTATTGTTCATATGTAAATAAATTAGATTGCTGAACAATTTGCATTGCGTGTAAACACAGGTAAAGGTTTCTGTTGAAACAAATAATACACACACACACACACACACACACACACACGCATACACACACTGGCAAGTTTGATGGCGCCTGCTTTCAACTTGCGTTTCGATGTTACGATGAGATGTACATCTCTGCCTTTTTTGCATACAAGCCAAATGCATCCTAATGGTCATTTGGAAGCAACGTTAGTCTTTTAATTAGCTGGAAAGCCTTTAGCAAAACTACTCTCATCCTTTACCATCGTTTCCATCTCAACATGAGAGTGGGGAAGCTCGGGAGGTTGTAGTTAATAGTGTAATTGCCAAGGTCCTCAAAGCTATCCTCTGTAAGTCGTGCACTGATAGGCTACGTGCTCGAAATGTGCGCGTATGAGTCTGTGTATTTAAGTGGTCTGTTTGCAAGTGCGTCTGTTATTGTATGTTGTAGATAACATGATCATTGCTCCCAATATAGAACTACAATGTAACACAAACAAGAAACTGCCAGGTTTAGGGTAGTGACTGATGATGTGTAATTATTTTAATGATCAGTTTAATGATTTAATCAGGCGTTTGTAGAGTTGGCAAGCAGTCGTGTGTGAGAAAATGTTTGTTACTGAGTTCTCTTCATTTCTGGATGTCCATTAATTGTTCACCCCAGTGACTGCTAAACTTTTGTATATATGAATCCATATATCTGTGTGTGCAGAAAGCTCTAATATGTGTGTGTGTGTGTGTGGGTGTTTGTATGTAGCATCTGTTCATTGTTTGCTGTGTGATGCAGTGTGTGTTGGCACTCAGGTGCAGCTGCTCTTGTCTCCTGTTGCTGTGATCTCTGAGCTGAGAGGCATTATTAGCAGCCTGCAGCTCTTGTAGCCTTTTCCACCCTAATTACACACCCATCATTAAAATGCTAATTCATGCTGTTAAAGGGGCAATTAAAAGGGTAATTAAAAAGGCTTTGTTCCACCAGTCTACCTGCATGAACAGCCTGACCATTGCTGGTTCTCTTTTGATCTTTACCATTTCCATAATGCTTGAGGCCTAATCCTCTTATCCAGGTTCAACTGGGTGTCATTGGCTACTAGTGGAGGCAACTTTAAAGGCTAAATAGTTACAATGGACTCACTCAAAAAAATAGAAAGAAATTAATAGAGTTACTATAATTAAAATGGGCTGTATGAGGATCTTATACTAAATCTGTGTTGGAAAGTAAATACACTGATTTTATACATTTTATTAACGCCATCAATTAAGCTTAGGGAGATCGAACTGGTCAGGTGCTGAATTCCATACTGCAGAAGTGGGATGTTGGAGCTGGGAGTGATGTCACTTGTGAGTTGAGTTGTGTTTTTGTCATAAAGTGGAAAAAACAAAGAAAAACAGCATTTGTTTTGCTCCTTAGGAGGTAGAGCCATTCACGCATCACTACCAATGCAGCTCAGTGCTTGTTTTCTTGCACCTTATAACACTGCTGCAACACATTCATATACAGAGTCTGGCCAGTGGAGCAAATCACAAATACATAAAAGTAGCAGTGCAGTTTTACTAATCTTTGTGCATGCTGGCGCCCTCTTGGACTGTTAAATCAGGGTTTGTGAAGCTGCTACAAGTTGAAAATTCTCTGAACTTTTGACTTCAAATGGAACATGCAGAGATACTGTAGAGTGCATCAAGCTACAGCATCTTTTGATTTTGTTCTAAGCATCCAATGTTTATCCTTTCTTTCCAATTACATTTTGCTTTCACTTTCATTTTATTATTATTTTTATTCTCATGCAGTATGAATAAACATTTTACTAAACAGAGCAACAGTAACAAATATACATGAAAAACTGCATGTGTAAGATTTCTTCTGCAGCATGGTAATGACCAAAAACATACTGTGAGTCATTTTGTACTAGACAGTTTAGCCACAAGAAGAACATGGAGTTCTCCGATAATGTGGTCATGATCTATTATCTGTTATCAACATTATCAAATCAGACTAAGTTTAGATAAAGAGGCACAAGTATCTGAAACAGCCTCAATCAACAGAACAGTTCCCCTTTACTATATTTATGAGAACCAGCCCACAGTCTGGAGAACCATATTTAACACAACATTATTTATGGGAGGTTGTAGTCATTTCTATAGAAAGGAAATCTCTTAATATCAGTGAATTTCTAACTGTAGCCCCTCCAATAATCAAAGAACTCACAAATTTGCGTCCACCAAAACTGTTTTACCATGTCAGCTTTTTGACTTCTATTTCTTTTCTGTAAAGCAGATGTTAGGTGTTTACAACAATCTACCTGCCAGCTACTTTAAAAAACCGCACGCGTGAGACTTTTGTCCCTTGTTTACCGCTTTATACTGAATCAATCCTGATTAAAAACAATTCACGCCATCATTTTTAAAAGCATCCCCAATTTACATTTATGGGCAAAAACATTTGCACACCAGTGTGTGTGCAGTATTCAAGTGCATTTGCTAACTAGTAGATTTTTAGTTCCTAGTTTGAAAAAGCAACAAATCATTTCTGGAAAATGGACTTAACAATAAAGCTCTAATGACTCATCCAGGAAATCAGCCCTACCATCTGTACCATCCTGAGCCAAAAATATCTTATTCAGACTGAAACACATATTTTGAACAGGCTGTCTCTTTGTTAGGACAGAGTCAATCTCACTGTGGCACACAATGATGTAAATAATTACTGATGTTTTGCACATAATAAAATCAGATAATGTTAGCTTTTGTACCTGTTTATATGTGGTGTTCCTAAATTTTTTCATGCAGGACACAATGGGACCTGACGAATAAGTATCGCAGTGTTTATCTTTTATAAAGCAACTCACTGCAGATATAGCTAGTGTTAATGAAAGTAAGCGCAGATGGAACCCTCTAAAAATGAGAAATGATGGATTCGCTCCAGCTTGCCGATGCTGCAGGCCCTGTTTGGTTTCAGGGCCGGTGAAGTGTCAGTGGTTTAATTTTATAGTGCGTAGTTTTCCCTGATTTCCCCCTGGAACGGAGCACTGCTGGAGAATGCGGAACATCTGCCTCCACTCAGAAAGAGATACATATAAAAACCATCATTCCTATCAGAGCTAGTTGCAAGGAAGAGAGAGCCAAGCGCACATTAGAATAGCTGCTTTTTCCCCTCCTGTCTCGTGTTGGCTCCTGGGGACTGGCAGTCAGAAACCTATTAAATTATCCTGTGTTGTTACAGCATTTGTAGCATTTTAAATTTGAGCCCAAAGGCGATGCTGGCTTAAGGTACTCTATTGAACACTATGAACAAAATCTGTAAACTCTATATGCTAAGGTTATTATCTAATTTGAGATAACATAGATAAGCAGTACTATTATCAGACATCAGTGTTACACAGCATATCAAGTGGTGTCAATAATTGCTAAGGTCATCCAAACTCTTTGGAATACAGTTTGGTTCATTCATTTATTTTAGATAGCAGGTTATCCTCTTACATCCATTAAAGTAGTTCTAATCATCAGGAATAAACTCTAATAAATATGTCCAAGCTGAATTGTTTCGTGCCTTATGTTTGTTCCAAATGAAATTCACAAATACAAAACAGTTGCACTATTAAAAGACAACATCGCACAGGCGGCTTTTATAATCACGCAGAGTCTGACGAAATGCAATTTTTTAAAAGCACAATTCAAAATAAAATAACCATTTCCTTTTTTGTATTGCATAAACAACTTTAATCGTGTCTTTTTTGTGGTTCAGCTTTATTGCATCATGACTGTACTTCTTGATAGCTCTGTCTGCTTCTCTATTCACTATTTATCAAGTGCGTGGTTTTCATTGAGGGTATGTAGTTCTACTCCCGAGTAGAATTGAAGTCATTTAGTCTGTCATGACTACTTTCATTTTTGGCAAATCAGACAGTGGAGCCTGCAAGTCATTAGATGAGAATGAAGCAATAGACTGTGAAATGTAATGTATACAGAGGGGGGGAAAGCAAACAATGACCTTCACCAGGAAAATTGAATGAAAATGAAGGTTAGAATAGCTGTGAGGAACATCTTCTCTGGAGTAGTAAACACTTATCTATGCACAGGGAATGAGCACCAAAATATCAAGTATGTGCTTTGATTTTTTTTTAAAACTTGTGTATAAGGCTCACTATTTGTGAGAAAATAACCTTGTATCAGTTTGTTTTTATTCACCCAATGAATAATGTTTGCAGATAGAAATGTTTTTTCTTTTTTTCTTTTTTTCTGTGCTTGACACACACAACAGCAGCAGAGGTTTATAAAAGAGTCTGCTTTTGCCATTCTCCAATTTTCAGAGTTGGAGGTGTTCCTTCTGCAATGCTTTGCACTTTAACTTTTGTACTTTTACAGTACAAGGAAACACCACAGAGCGCCTTTAAATATTAGCCAAGCAAATAAAACTAAGGGCATATGCAGCAGCAGTTATCAAATGAATGACAGATTAGAGGAAATGCCCAAGTTCTTATTGCCTCACTTGTACTCAAATTATTATAGTGCATTCTAGCAATAGTAACCATATGCATGTGCATATAACTGGGTGGTGTCAGTCTACGTAGCTAACGTGTCAACTGATGAAACTATGAAGATTTGTCCGTGTTTTCACAGTTATGTTTTTATTGTCAGTACAGAGTTATTTTACAGAGTTATTTAGATTTTTGCTTCTGTAGGTCAACAGGGTTGAAATAACCTATTATGAAAGCAGAAAACATTTCTTGAACCAAGGTGTTTATTTTTTTCAAGAACACAGCTGCTTCTGGGAAATGCTTACATAAATACAACTGTCTCATTCGGCCTTATCTTCTGGTTGCCTGTCAGTTTATGTTTGAGTATCCTTTATATATATATATATATATATATATATATATATATATATATATATTAGGGGTGCAACGATATTCGTATCGATATTGAACCGTTCGATACAGTGCTTTCGGTTCGGTACGCATATGTATCGAACAATACAACATTTGTAATTTATTTTATCAATTTTCCTTCTGACGATGCTGTCTGTGTTGAGCGCTCAGTGAATCTGTGTTCGACTACTCCGCCTAGGCTGCACTGTCCAGCGGAAATCCACTGAGCGCTCAACACAGACAGCATAGTCAGAAGGAAGAGCGCAGGGCACCTCCCCCACCCTCATTCAGTTCTGGCGTTTGGAATTATTTTGGTTTTCATGTGAAGTATGACCCTGAAGGTAAGCGAGTCATGGACTAAAGTAAAACAGTATGTTGGATGTGCCATGCAATGCTCAATTACATTGGTGTGAACTAGTGTGCTAGCGCAGTTAGCTCGTTAACGTGTTGGCCGTCTAGCCCCATGCACAGAGCAATCGGCGGTAGCTCGTTAATGGAGATTTGCCGTGTTGTGGCATTAAGGTCATTTCAACGAGATTAACCTGAAAGCACTAGTGGGAACACAACGAATATGACTGCACATTTACGCCGACATCATCCTAGTGCAAAGACAAGTGGAAGCAGACAAAAAAAAGCAAGCATGCTACTAACTTTAGCCGAGTCATTTAGACAGCTGTTAGCACATGATTCTCCTTATGCTGCTGAGAATATAGCCCAGAAGAAGCGGATAGTATAGCTTTTATTTTGGAAAGAGCCATTTCTCTGTAATAAACTCTCTTTTCCAAAGATGAGTGATTCCTCAATCAGATACAGGGCTCGCAATATCGCTAGCCCGACGTCCCGGAGCTAGCGATTTTTTCAGTCCGGCTACCAAAATCTATCTCTGCCTTGCCCGTCGGGCTATTGTAGGAAAAATATATGTCAATGCTTTTGCATTCTTTCAGAAATGTAGCTGGGTAATTATGTCATTGGCATCGGTGAGCCACTGTCAATATGTGACATATTGAAGTCGCGTTTGAATTTGCGCTTGTTTTTTTGCTTTCACTTTGCAATCGTGCTAACTGTGTATAGAGAGCGACAGCACTGATCTGTGAGTGATGATAATTTGTGCACCAATTCCTCTGACATCGTCTTATTAATCGTTAGCTTACTATGCAAACATGACAAGTGAAATCTCCCGCAGCAAGCTTAAACATGTGAGAGGTTGATTGCGCAGAGAATCGCTGAGCTTATGTGAGTGCGTGTGTAAAAGCAGCAGGATTTATATTTGACTACGATGACCTGGATGACTGAGAACCTTCACAGACAGATATATATTTTAGTTCTGCTGAGCCAAATAAGACAGGTCAGGGTGAAGAAGTGACAGCCAAAGAAAAGCTTCCCACAAAACGGAGAAGTTATGACAAATCAGACTATAAGGCAAAAAGAAAGTGCAGCTTTATGGTTTCATGGACAAAAGAATTTCTGTGGCTGCAATATGACGAGCTAAATAACCAGGGCTGCACATAAGTGGTCCGCAGGTGCGCATTCGCTGTCAAAATAAAAAACACGCACAAGGGTTAGGGTTAAATTTAAAAACTGTACTTTTGAGTTAAAATATATATTTATAATTTTAATAAATGACAAATTAAAAATGCATGAACATTTTTTTGTATCGAAAAAATATCGAACCGTGACACCAAAGTATCGAACCGAACCGAACCGTGAATTTTGTGTATCGTTGCACCCCTAATATATATATATATATATATATATATAACCTCCTGCCTTGGTGGTACTTAGTGGAATCGTGGGATATTTGAGACAAGGTTGCTGTACTTGATGGCATGCCTTAGCAGCACCTTCTTTTTTCTGGCTTGTCGTTCTAGACAAATGCAATTTGGACCTAACTGGTCCACACTTGGTAAAAACATAGGCTCTACTGGAGGTCCAGAGATGCATTTACAAATGTCAGATTGGTCATGGTGCATACTGGGAGAGGAAAAGACAAAACAAATAGACAGCTGGTTCCAATTATGGTTTTACTAGGCGCTGATGGGCCAGTAATTACAGGATTAGAGACGTGTAACTGCACACAGCTTTGGGTGCTGCTCTCCAAGTTTGGAGAGGCAGAGAGACTAGTGCAGGCTAAAGCCAGATCAGCTCAAACAGTAATGTTTGCACATTACACCAGCAAAAGCTCTGCGCGTCACAGATTGTATCCATTGGCCAGAGATCTGCTGAGGCTGCGGCTGTGTCATTTGTAGGGTTTCTCTTTGGGTTCACTCCACACTGAAAAAAAACCCCCATCTCAAGTATTTCCCTTCATAGCCAAGAAGCTGTGGTAATATAAAGAACCACAGTAAGACAGACAACAAAGTAAGAATTAACCTATGGAGTTGTTTCTATAAAAGTGGAATAGAGGAATATACACAGCATAAACAATATCAATATCACACGTACAGTACATCTACATTCTGAATCTAGTATATGTTAGTGTACAAATTCTTGAGCCAACCCTCATTTCTTTATATTTTGGTAGGAAAATGGAAAACAGGTGCAGCGTTTTTTGGAACATGTGTGGACAGACATGGAAATGCAGTATATAACGCATTGGATCACTTTTATTCTTTAACACAGCCTGAACTGTTTTAGGCCAATTTTCTTGTAATTTCTTTAAGTAGTGTTCAGAAATAGCTCACCAGGCTTCTTGAAGGACATTCTAAAGCTCTTCTTTTTTATCTCCCTTGGTGGGTCAAAATCTGTGTTCATATTATAATTTATAGTTCATTATTTCATAGAGCCTTCACCAGATTTTAGAAATGACTGTAGCACTTACTGTTGTACCTCTCTACTGACCTCCTTTGTATGTATTGATGAAGATCTGAACCAAAAATCTCAAAATTGGATTCATCACTACATTAGACATGTTGCCACTAATTTTTTGTCCAGTTTTTGTGTAATTTGGCACCTATAATACATCAGCCTTTTCTAACTGTTTCTCTGGCTTCTTGACAGCAACTTTACACTGAGACCCTTCTGTGAGTATTGGGTCCGATGCACCTTTCATGTCCTGTGTCAGGTCTTTGCTGGATTTTTTCTATTTCGTAAAACAATGGCTTTCAGATACTATTCTATCCTACCCTTCTGCCACTTCCTTTGTTTTACACTTTTTATTGGGCATATTACACACCAGATGTGCTAGATTTCGTAGCTTTAGTAGGTGCACAGCTAAACCTCCTGCCCGGCTGATACTTAGACAAAGTGGGATATTTGAGACAAGGTTGCCGTACTTGATGGCATGCCTTAGCAGCACCTTGGTTTTTCTGGGTCGTCGTTCTAGACAAATGCAATTTGGATGTAACTAGTCCACACTAGGTAAAAACATAGGCTCTACTGGAGGTCCAGAAATGGATTTGCAAATGTCACATTGGTCATGGTGCATATTGGGAGAGGAAAAGATAAAACAGACAGCTGGTTCCATATTACACGCCATATATTCTAGATTTCAGGGTAATAGCAGGTGCAAAAATACTTTTTTATGTTTCTCAAATGGTGTTATGTGTCAGGTACAGGGACTGGACTTTTATTACTATTTTTGAGACCATTTTGAAAAGTATATAGAACATTTGGCTCATTGGAAGCAAACTATTAAGAAATAAGGTGCCTCAAGACTTTTGCACCATATTGTAAATAGCCTATAAACAGCTTATATTGTTTGTCTTAACAGATAATCAAAACTATTAACCTTCAAGTTTCACATTGCATCCTGTGGAGAGGCTGCAAGGAACTTATCTTAATATAAAAATAACTGTCTTTGTGTTACCAAAACTATTAACTATAAGGCAAATATGTCATGAACTGTGTTGTTGCCCTCTAATTATTACATTTTGTAAGTAAAACTCCTTGTAAGGGGTGGGGAACGATCAAGGTCTGGTTTAAATGAATGGAAATAATCCACAGTGAGCTCCAGCTTGTTTATTTTCACAGTTTTTGCATGTTCTCAACAAAATGCTTCTGCTGAATAAACCAAACCACAAACAGAACTCTGAATGCCAGGGTTTTGCTGGAAGAGTTATGTAATTTATGTAACTGCTGTCCATCCCCACCACCTAATGTCATCTCTAATGCAATTTATGAACATGGCACTTTATTTTCTCCAAGTGTGTCCAGCACTCTGAGTGGGAAAACAGTTTACCTTTAATTTGACTGACCAACAATGTTGATCAGTATAGTGTATGACAAGCTGGTTATATAAGCCTTGTTATGTAACCAACCCGTTACACATCATTAGATGCACTTAACTGTATTTGAAATATTTGGGTTTACAGTATCAGTGGTCATCCCAGCCAATCAAAAACAAGCAACTTTTGGCCATAACACAGTCTTATTCAAGGAATTATTAATAGTTTTCAGGAATACAACTGCTGTTGTGAAAATACGCATCCTGTCAAAGTATAAGTGGCAGATTAGGTCACAGTTTGATGATCTGAAGCTGAAAAAAAAACACAATGTCTGAATGACATTCCTGCTGTATAATAAATCTAATATTATAATAAACATTTTTCTTGGGTGATTTTGACAGAAACATAACAGTTCTTTATGAAGGAAGCAGATTCCCATAACTTTCAGGAGCTATATATGTTTATTCATTTATTCAATTCCTCTGTTTATTTTATTCAAAGTAATTAAGGCAAAGAAATTACTATTTTTTCAAATTCCACGCATTTTTTATTTACTTTTTTTCCAATGTCTTTAATTATCAAAGGACCGCATAAGAGTTTAGTATTTTGAATAGCACCATCAGCAATGGCATCTTCTTCCTCAGATATAATAACTGCTGTGTGAAACATAACACTTATACTAGGCAAAATGTTATCTTTTAAGAAACATAAGATGCTTCCTTTAACATTTTAAGGTTGGAATAATACTCCTCAAGTCTTCCTGCTTTTTTTTTTTTTTTTTTTTACCTCTCTTTGTCATGGAAAGTACATGTTAGGATTATTTAGATGTTCTGATTTATAGATCACCATGTAAACAAAATGACAATATGGCAATAGGGATGCCATTGTAAAACAGACAGTAGGAGTGACAGCTGAACCTGAGGGGTTTCCTTGAGGTCATAATGGATAAGAAGCAAGGCTGTGGATGGGCCAGCCCCCTAGGTGTCTTAATAAATTTAAAGAGAAAGGACTGAAATGTCTGCAGGACTTGTCTGAGGGAGCTGAAGAGACTCTGGTCTATGGCAGCGGTGATGTCTCTGGAGCTGTCAGACTCTGACCAGTGTCATGTGGTAAAGGTAAAACTAGGAAATGTAGAATATAGGCAGGGCAGTATGCCAACAATGAGTTCTTACTGATGATGGTGAGTTGGTGCAATGACAATACCCATGACGTATTTATGACAATGGACACATTTGAAAATAGACTGAGGAAATCCTATCTAACGAACCATTATGATAACACATTATTTAAGGACAAACCACTTCATTCACTTAAGCATCTGAATGATGAAAATTTTATGGTTTTCTATGCCTCATGTGATGTTCCTAATTATCTTTGAGTTTTGAATTTTTAATGGCATTAAAAAAGCAATCAGTACATCACTGTGTCTACACATATAATTCACCCTGTACAAATGTGCATGCATATTTGTGTATTGATGTTTGCAAAGTTATATTTCTATCTACACTTGTGTTTGGTTATAATTTTAGCATGTGTGCTTGTGTGTACTCTGTTTGTAACCACTGCTTTTCAATCTGATGAACTGCAGACCTGAGCTGTTTTGCATCAAAGCTTCGACTCTGTATACAAACGACCACAAGTCCACCAGTCAAATGCCATGTGTTTACAACTGTGCATACATTTCAATGTGTATGACTGCACTTCTTCCAAATGCTGGAATGCATAGCTGTATAGCATCTTGCATTCCAGCAGCCAGTAAACAGACAAGACAATAACAGTCAGGACGCAAACAGATCGCCAGCCTTCTCAAGGCCCCCAGGGTCATCTGTGCAGCCAACACAAACGTGCTCCACATTATCCTCTTGGATCGTTTCATGAACAGACCTGCCTTTTGCCCCAATTCGTTTTCCATCCAAAGTGAACTTCTACAGAGCATATGTTAGATGGTTTATGGTTGTACAGACCCGTGTGTGTGCGGTATGGATTTACACGAACAGCTATGCCCAAACCACTTTTAACAAACTCGCACAAACTCCCCTCTTGTATGCAAACCTACAGAAAAACCGTATACATTTTTTGAGCATGAGCTGCACACGCATTCATATTAACCAGACTTACATTCTCCCATCTAAATCTCCAGTCAAAAAGATCTGTTTCCACAGCAGCACGCATTGGCCCAGCCCCCATAGTCTGCAACAGCAACAATACCATAGCAACCAGCTGGATTACATCCAGCATAACATGTATTAGATTTGATGGAGTCAAAGTGCTGGCCACAATCTAATTAAAGCTAATGTGTTTATATTTGTGTTGTGTGCTGCTGATTGCAGTCTCGGCGGACAGGAGTAGGGCTAACGCTCACATGATGAGGCCAGTGTTTTGGCTGCTCAGGCGATCCCAGTAATTGAGGCAGCAGAGTTAGCTTGCTTTGATTGGTTGGCTTTTAGTTCTTGTGAAACAGATGCTATGTCCACCAGCGTTTTGATCCACAATTTGATGTGCATATGTTGGAGCTGACATAGAGTCAGTTACCGAGCAGTGGTGTGTCTACCAGGCGTGAATGTGGCATGACAGCCAGACTGGAGCCTCAGAGCAATTTCTCTATCTTTTGTCCACTTGTGATATAGTTGTGTTCTGGTTGCAATGTCTAGTGTGGTAATAAGAACACTGGAGAGCATGTAAAGTATCCATACTGTAATATTTAAAAGGACAAAAAGATTTACAACATAATATCAAAATTAATAATTCCAATACTTTTTCAGGAATAAATAGACTTTTTTACTTTCATATTAGTATTTTAAAAGGTTGATTTTTCCAGTTTCAGGTCATCCTGCATGACTAGAACCTCCGGCACACGCTGAGTGCCATCACTGAAAGCTGTTTTTGAAACAAAACACCAGAAATTGTGTCTAGAAGAGAAAAAATGAAAGAAAAATGATTTTGTCATACAGTCAGATTACAACATGTTATGTGTTATTTCACTTTTTTATAATCTACTCAGAACGGGATCATTGGGTCAATCTGTCCAAACTGCAAAACAGGAGATCAATACATCTTAGATGCCAGAAGTGCCATATTTTGACCACTACTGCCATTCAAGCAATTCTTTATATGACAACAAAACTTTGCCCTTAAGAGTTGATGAATTTTCCAACTCAAATCAAATCATAAGGATTGGGAAATTGATATATACAAAATATTCTTTAGTACTTTATAGCCATAAATTAATGTACTACATCATTGATGTATTAATTAGTTTTGTTCTCAGATTAAAGTTTATAATTAAAGTGCTTTGAAGCTTTTAAACAGGTGTGTATTTAAACTCTAAAAGAGAGTTTTTGTGTCAAGATGTTTGGATGCATTTCTAATCCAGCTCATATCTTACGAAAAAAGCACATCACCTGAGAAGCGTGTCATCTCTGCAGTGTAAACATGATAACTCAAGCTGTGACAGTGAGATTTTCATATCATGATGAAGCAGAGTCAATCTGCAGCAGAATGCAGTATTGCACAGTCACACACTACTCTCAGCCTTATAAAATACCTGACTATCGCGAGACAACCATCTTTCTTGCCCATCCGTCTGATTCACTTGTAAAACATAGCTATACTTTATAGGCTTGTTACTGCCACAGGGTTACTCTTTTATTTATTACCCTGTCCACAGTGAATGGATGTGTTTCTGTCTGCGATGTGCACCTCTTGAAGTGAGCCTGATTCCTGTGTTGCTTCTACCAGACTTGGACAGGAATGCTAATGCTATCAGACAATCAGTCCCCTGCCTGTAGGTGAATAAAATGTGTGCGTATTTGTGTGTGTGTGTGTGTGTGTGTGTTTGTGTATGTTTGTTTGCATCCATCCAAAAGAGATGTGATTAAGACATTAACTCTGGCATGTAAATTGCTCCCTTACGCATGTTTGACTACTATGCGATCACATTAAACAAACAAAAGGAAAGAAAGTAAAACAAGGAGCACAGGTTTATTTTTGAGCCAGACTTCAAATTCAATCTCTGCATATGCATGCTCAACTGTTTCACCGATTGAGCTGTCTGAATAGTACATCTTAGCTACACCCTTCCAGAGGGCTTATGGGGGGTGGGGCGGTGGGGTTGGGGCACTGCCTGTCACGTATGGTGACTTGATGCATCTTGGACCACTGAGCTTCAGTGCACTGAACTCTGAGATAAATGATAAAAGGGAGCTAATCTTCAATGGCATCCCATCGTAGCTCATTTCCATAGAAGGCTTTTCATTGTAGCAGGATCAAATCTGAGCTGGCACAGAACAGTTGTTTCCATTTGATATGCCCCTCTGCCCACTGCACCATAATGGCTGCCTTGCAATAAGGATATACTTTTTGATTGCCAGTGAATATCCTGCAGCGATTCAACGCTTTTTCCTTCAGACGGTGTGTGCGTGTGGAGCCCATTCTCCTTCTGCAGCTGAGTTCATCTCGATTTGGACAGAGAGGCAGAGGATGGAGGGGAGAAGAAAAGAGAAGAGATTTTAGTGCACTCTCTGTTCTCTGCGATAATGAATGCTTTGTCAGGGAGAATCCATCAACGGTCACTGTGGGGGGAGGAAATGTCAGGGAAAGTTATGGTTTGTTGGCTTTTAACCCACGTGGCCCAGCCCTGCAAAGTAATTGAAGTACAGAAAATGTCATGTTGTTGCACTTCATCTATTTGTATAGCTGTCTCACAGGATAAATAGAAATATTGCTGTGGCAACACAACGAACAACAAGCGAAGTGTCTGTTTAGATCTGCAAAGTGTGGGTGGAAGGTTGATGTACCATACAATACACCACATCGCACATCCCCAATGTTGCAAAAAGAGAATCTCTATCGATTCTTCTTCTATTTGTGGGGCTTTTTATGCTCTTGTGCCTCTTTCAGAAATAGCTTCTTCTCCTTTTGTCAATTTGATATTGTGGAGATCTGAGTGAAAAATCAGGGCTCGATGATTGCAGCCTTGTCGAAAGCAGTCGGCTATCTGTGTGATATGGACAGGAAAGGGATGAGTAGTTCACAAGGCATGAAAGGCGGAAATCTGTGTATGCTGTGCTCACACTCTCTCCCAGGTGTTCCTCTGTGACAAAGGAAAGACATGATGCTAAAACAGATAATCTTTCTGGAAGGGGGAGATGCAATTATTGGCTCCTCGCTCAATTTCAGAAAACATTTCATGGCAGACATTTTATCTATAACAATGTCGCCTGTAAAATTTAACCCTATCTGACTGCACGCTAATACAAAACATTCGATGGCAACAATATAAGCATTCATTAGGAATTAAACAAAATGTGCGACATTAAGTAGCGTGCCAGATCATCTACAATCTAAAACAAAGGCAACAAGAGAAAACAAAAGTTTTGAATTATGTATGGATAAACTGCGGCTGTGGGAAAAAGTGTACACCCCCTTAGTTACTAAGTACAAAAAAACACCTGACAAACTGCACTGATAACGGGTTGCGGCTGAACCAGACATGATTACTACCAGCTTTGTTTAATCACACCATCGCTTACAATGACCATTTTCACAGGCGTAAAGTTGACTAAAATGTTTCACCAGTAGCACATTATTCCGAAATCAACAAAAGTACCAGAAGAAAAGAAAAAGTAGGCGACTGAAATACAATATCCTGGAATGAGTTACAAAGCAATTTGTACTCCGCAGATTCCAATCAGATTTTTTAGAATAGTCGTTCCCTTATGGCTGACATATAATGTCATACCTCAGTATGGACTTGTTAGAAAAACGATACAGGCTTCATGCAAGTATTGCTGTTCCAATGAAACTGTACTAATTTCACTAAGCTGCCTGCAAATATATAAACAAACTAAATGAAATTTCCAGAAATGCACCCTAGGAAAAAAGGTCACTTCATTCATTGTGGCTGAATAATAAGGATGTTCTTGTTCACAATGTTTGAATTCATTTTTTGAAGGTTCTGCAAAAGTTCAAGCTGTTACTGTGTCTTTACTGTAGCCAGGCTCATTAGCTGGTGACCTTTAGTCTACTGGCCACCTCTGCAGGGATGTGGGGCCTATAGGGAGAAATACTGTCTTAACACTGCATGCACAGGGGGGCTATCATTGTTTTCTTAGGGCATTTACAGAGAACAAAACATTTGGATAGCTGTTAAAACTAGGCATATCTAGACACTGCATGGCTGATTACAATAACTTTATCAGTCTGCACTATATATTGGTTGTAGAACTGCTGATAACATTACTTCAGTAAACACCAGACCTATCATAAGGATCATAAGGAAATGTTTCTTAACAAGAAAAGCTTTGATATCATCAAGGTTAATGACAGTTTTCAGCTTATCTCATCATCTCTCAACAAATACAGTGCCAGATGTACCTACTATAATCTTACTACTATATTTATGTAATTATGTCAGTATGTACATAAATATATGTAATCTAGAGTGTAGTTCATGCCCACATAAAAACTGCATGTAGTGTGTGTTTTTGTTAAATAAATGTACACTGAACTTAAAATAGGGATATTTTGCTGATGTAGAAAGTGACTAGGAACTTGGACTATAAGAGGAAACCAGAAAGCTGGGAAACTCCAGCTGTCCAACATATTTACTACCCTTTCATTGTTATCAGATTGGTAGTCTTCAATCACTTATCTTGGGGTTAAGCAAACTTTGAGACCTGCTTGCTCTGTGTTCCCACCATTTTGCATGTCGCACCTTCTATGGTCTCTAGTCATGGCATCACAACTAGTTGCCTCCTATAACTGAGGAAAACACGTTTGTTTCTACGACATAAAAGTAAAGGTGATTGTCAGTTCATCTGTATTTGTGATAAACCAAAATAAGAACAGCAAGAAAAATGATCCCAACCATAAAACTAAGTCAACCACTAAAGAATGTATAGCAGCTTAGTCAAAGTCCAGACCCAAACCCCACTGTAATGCTGAGAAGTGCAGTTCATGCCCGCATAGCCTCAAACATGGCTGTAAGTAAGTATTTCTGCAAAGATGATAGTGCCCAATTTTCACCACAGCGAGGTCAGAGATGAAAACCCCAAGTTATACTTGAGTATTTGATTGTAGTTGCTGCTGCTAAAGATAACCCGGTAAGTTATTACTTTTCCATAATTTAGGTATTACATGCAGTAATTAAAAACGTGCACATTAATCTTGAAGAACTCTCAGTTATGAATATAGTCTTTTATCTTATAAATCTGTTATTTAAAAAGTAGATTAGAAAAAAAAAGAAAAAATAGAAAAAGTGAAAGTATATTACCTACTGTAGTACACTTTAAAAAGTACCACTTTAATTTCTATCAATCAGCAACCAAGTGGACATATTATTTCAGAATAAATTTAAGAACTAATTTAATACTTCTGTGTCCTGGAAGCTTTGTCAGTTTAATTATAATGATCTTTATTTGAAGCCTTCCCAGTATAGTCGTCTATGTCTAACTAAAAGCCTGTGAAAGATGGGGCAGATACATTGCAGCCAGTTCTAATTGAAAAGGGCCTGTCTGTGTTGTTCAGCGATCCATGGATGGAACCTGTCCTCCAGTTAGAGGTAGCTGGACTTGAATGACAGCTTCCACGTTAGTGAGAGCTGCACAACCTCAAACTGATCAGCCTTTTTAACTGTTGAAGCATGGCTCCTTGTGCAGACTGCCCTTCTTTCAGTCTGCCTCATTCCAGCTCTGAGGCCAGAAATAACTGTCAGTGTTGGCTCAACTAGGCCCCTGGAATCCAGGCTTTCTGTCCATCGCAGAGGGGCCAGCATTCTTTATGTGAGTAATGGGAGAATGTGTAAGGCTTTATCTCCCATCCATCCAGCATATTGTTTGACTATGGTGGCCCAACAATGTAAACGCTCTGAGTCAGAGTTCACCAGGGTCAGGAGTGGTATTTATTGACTCAGAGAAAAGAGGTCGGAAAACATGGGGGATTATTTTGCTGTGGCTTAAAACTGAGGGAAACTGAAACGGCCTGTCATAGACGTAGCATGTTCACGGCACTGAGCAGTTGATGTGTTTTGAGTCTGGCACTGTATGTTGAGCAGCACACAATGATTTGATTCAAATGTTATGATTGGAAGGAT